>NC_138299.1:37510000-37885000 GCF_965601325.2 Salmo salar
TTGCTCAGGAGGGAAAGGGGAAGTCAGATGTGTGGAAGACATTTGACTTAGTTGTGGAAGCTACTGGAGATCCAGAAAAAGGAGGGTATAGGAGCAAGCACTGCGTGAGTATTATGTGTGCCAAACAGTTGCTGTTAGATTACAATATAATTTTTACAGAATATTTGGAACAGTGTAAAACACTAAATAAATTATAAAATGTAAAAAATTTAAAAAAAAACTCTGTTGTAAAGAAAAAATGAATACAGTGCATTCAGAAAGTATTCAGACCCCTTGAGTTTTTCCAGTTACGTTACAGCCTAATTCTAAAATGGATTAAATACCCCCCCCCCAATCTACACACAATACACCATCATGACAAAGCGAAAACAGGTTTAGACATTTTTGTAAATGTATTACAAATAAAAATCTGAAATAACTTATTTACATCAGTATTCAGACCCTTTACTATGAGACTCTGTTGCATTCCGTTTCCATTGATTATCCCTGATATGTTTCTACAACGTGATTGGAGTCCACCTGTGGTAAATTCAATTGATTGGACAGAGTTCCTCTGTGGAGACAGGAGAATCTTCCAAAAGGACAACCATCTCTGCAGCACTCCACAAATCGGGCCTTTATGGTAGAGTGGCCAGACGGAAGCCACTCCTCAGTAAAAGGCACATGACAGCCCGCTTGGAGTTTGCCAAAAGGCACCTAAAAGGACTCTGACCATGAGAAACAAGATTCTCTGCTCTGATGAAACCAAGACTGAACTCGTTGGCCTGAATGCCAAGCGTCACGTCTGGAGGAAACCTGGCACCATCCCTACGGTGAAGCATGGTGGTGGCAGTATCATGCTGGGGGGGGGGATGTTTTTCAGTGGCAGGGACTGGGAGACTAGTCAGGATTGAGGGAAAGATGAACGGAGCAAAGTACAGAGAGATCCTTGATGAAAACCTGCTCTAGAGCACTCAGGACCTGACTGGGGTGAAGGTTCACCTTCCAACAGGACAACAACCCTAAGCACACAGCCAAGACAACACAGGAGTGGCTTCAGGACAAGTCTCTGAATGTCCTTGAGTGGCCCAGCCAGAGCCCGGACTTGAACGTGATCAAAAATAGACCTGAAAATAGCTGTGCAGCGACGTTCCCCATCCAACCTGACAGAGCTTGAAAGAATATGCAGAAAAGAATGGGAGAAACTCCCTAAATACAGAGGGTATAGGAGAGAGAGAATATTGTGTGTGACATATTGTTTTTATGCCCGTTTGGAAGTTAACACTAAATACATTCTAAGTAATAACAGAATATCTTCTAACAATTTTTTAAATAAATTGTAAAGCCTTTATTACAGCATAGCAAAGATCAAAAACAGTTGAATTTGTGAAATTGCATCATCCAACATTTTGCGGTTATGGGAGGCTTGGTGCTCACGGAATCAATAGGCTATTAAACAAACACAAAATGGCAACAGAAGCAGGATCTGTCTTATTTCTGTAGATATACACTGAGTATACAAAACATTAAGAACACTTGGTTTTTCCAAGCCAGACTGATTAGGGGAATCCAGATGAAAGTATTTGATGTCACTTGTTAAATCCACTTCAATGTAGATGAAGGGGAGGAGTCTTGAAACAATTGAGTCATGGAATGTGTGCCATTCTGAGGGTGAATGGGCAAGACAATAGAGGTATGGCAGTAGGTGCCAGGCGCACCAGTTTGTGTCAAGAACTGCAACGCTGCTGGATTTTTCACACTCAACAGTTTCCTGTGTGTATCTATATTAGATTTACTAGTGTTGCACTATTATTCTTACATAATATATAATCATTTAGAATGTCAGTATCACGTCTTAGAGTGGTGGACTGTGCCATCCCCGTGTCCTCCACAATGGATCAGTCCACTGAGACAGGCACCAATAAGACAGGTGTCTTGTGCACCATAAAAATGTTTTAAAAAAGAATGTGCAACCGCTCGACAAAAGAAAAAGCTCAGTTATCGACCAAACAACCGACCAGTCGACTAAATGGGGTCAGCCCTAAAAACCTTACACACAAGAAGTAGGCCTACAAGATACAGATTATTTTAAAAAGGTGACTGAAGTAGACCTAAAAGATACAGGTTATTATAAAAGGTGACTGAAGTAGACCTAAAAGATACAGGTTATTATAAAAGGTGACTGAAGTAGACCTAAAAGACACAGGTTATTATAAAAGGTGACTGAAGTAGACCTAAAAGACACAGGTTATTATAAAAGGTGACTGAAGTAGACCTAAAAGACACAGGTTATTATAAAAGGTGACTGAAGTAGACCTAAAAGACACAGGTTATTATAAAAGGTGACTGAAGTAGACCTACAAGATACAGGTTATTATAAAAAGGTGACTGTGGAGTCAGTACACATAGATGACATTTCAGTGGGACACACTTTCTGTTGTAATCTCAGGAAGATTACCAATATCAGCTCTCTCCCTCGCTCCAACAGGCCAGCAGTGGTCACATGAAGCCAGACACCAGAAGAATAGATAACCTTTGTCCCTCCATCCGTGGATCAACCCCTCCTCCACAGGTCCTGTCACATTCCTCTCTTCCTAGTTAGCTCCACTCTGAGCTGCACACACTCCCCAGGTCCTGCACTACTGAGCTGTGTCCCAGTGAGTGAGTGAGTGAGATTGACAGGGCACACATTCTAACCTCCTCAGCACAGCTCTGAATCTGAACAAGACCTCAGTCTGCCCTCCTCCTTATCTCAAGAAAACCCATATCTCCCTCTTTTTTTGTCTGGGCTCTCCTCTCTTCCCCCTCCCTCCCTTTCTGTCAGCCTCTCTGCTGTGTGGAGATTACGTGCCTCGAAGGACCCCTATGCATCTCCATGACAACAGCTTTGTCAGCGGGCGGGAGGTAAGGAGACAACACAAAGACACACAGGGAGGACTCTAGAAAGAGGGAGATGTGGGGGGCAAGAAATAGGGTCCTCTGTCCTTACCCAGGTGTTGGTTAGTTAGTTGGTGCTCTGCTCTACAGTAGTAGCTAGGCTGAGGTCTCTCCTCTCTGTAGATTTCCCCCAGGGGAGTGGGTTCTCTCCCGGGCTGTGGATCAGCGACTCTACCCCTCCTCTTAGGATCAACAGGCAGGCAGTCAGTCAGCTAGCTCAGTCAGCTAGCTCAGTCAGCTAGCTCAGTCAGCTAGCTCAGTCAGCTAGCTCAGTCAGCTAGCTCAGAGGGAACGGAGAGGAATGATGTGTTACGACAGCGCCATTACACATTTCAAAACCAACATTGTTTCAGACCAGGTTGTGCTGGAAGTAACTGTATAAAAAAATAAAAAAATGTTATTCTGTGCTGGCACTGTGAATATATTTTTTTATTCTTCAAGGTATTAGTATGGGGAATCTACCAATTAAGATAAATGGAGGAAGTTACCTGAGGGAGAAAATATGACAACACTAAGGCATGTCAGTAATCAGAGTCAGGAAGAACATGGCACAGTTTCTCTAAGGGGAAACCCCCCCACTCACACTACACTGGGCCCTGTGCTGTCTCAAAGGTCAAAGCGTTGCAGTGACAGCAGAAAATTCCCATGATGCAAATGGTAAGAATGCAAAACAGCATTCAAGAGCAGAGCATAAGGGACCTATTGCCAGTGTGTGCGCGCTTAAAATCAAAACAAACTTCCTCCCTTATTAAATATGAAGCCGAGTGCGGCAGAGGGATAGATGAAGGAAGCGTGTACTGTTTGATATCTAATAGGTTTATAATGGAAAACACTTGCTCTGAGCTTTCGGCAACAAACAGTAAAACACACAGAGGGCTTAATGGGAGGAGCGGAGGTGTAAACAACAAGCCTAAGTTGGTGTAATCGTTTCTATTAGATGAGAGGATTGCCCACTCACCTGCACTAAATAAGTATGGTAAACAAACACCCAGAAATATGCCGTACACAGGCTACATGTGGTCCAGTGTTGGCAAGAGGGTGGCACTAGCCTTCCCAAGGTTGTGTGTATTTTGTATAGCCTATTAAATCTAAAATATACATCCCGTTAATTGAAATCAAGCAAAATTGATTTCCAAAAGGACTAGAAAATGAACAACTGTCAGTTCATAAGGTCATACTCAATACACAGCGCTTGTATAAATTGTCAAACCAAACGGAAAACATGCAGATGTTTTTGAGTACAGAATAAGTAACAAAAGAAAGAATGTTAAGCGTTTAAAGCTTGTGAAGAGAATCTCCCTGGGTGAAAAGTGAAGGAGCCTGTTTGTCCTTGGAAACTCCATCTCTCTCTCTCTCTCTCTCTCTCTCTCTCTCTCACACACACACTTTGAATGAATAATGTAGTTTCTGTAAGTGACGTAGGATTAGGTTATATGGCTGACAGTATCACTCACTGGATGAGTTGGAGCTGGAGGACAGACACACAAATGAAAATGGTTAGTGGACATATAATTGGCTATTCTAAGCACTAAGGTTAAAAGAGTAAATTAACATTGTTTCCAGAGAAAGGTGATATATTCTTTGGTGTTGAAGTGTGAACTGTCAGATTCAATGAATCTAATGCTCTATGACAGTGGAATTTCTTTGAATTGCACTGGATTAAATTCTACTTCCAGTCACTCAAACTCTACATCCTATGGGGCGTGGCCAATTCAATTCAAATTTCAACTCATGAGTTGAATGGGAGTCAATTCCAACACATGAATTGTGCTCAATTCAGAACTTTGGAATTGACTCCCATTCAACTCATTAGTTGAAATTCCAATTGGCCACGCCCGACAGGATGTACAATTAGATTTTTGTACACCATGATGAACGGAGCAAAGTACAGAGACAAGATTGACAGGAGCGCTCCGAACGAAAAGCAATTAATAAATTGACAACTCTTAAATGGAATGAAATAAACCAAAACTTTTCCCTCACAAGTGTAGCATAAGGTTGTGTGCTCTGCAAACAAAGGTTAGACTGTAATTGTAATAATAATAATAAATTGAATGCATTAACAGAAATTTCTGTAACCAAACAAACATTGTAGATTTAAAAACTATGGTAATTAACGGTATATGTACTACTGGTGGATTAGTCCATAGTTTGTCTATTTGAATTTTAGCAACGTGGAAACAGTTGTCAACCAAACAATCGAATTGGTGGATAGATTTTTTTTTATTGTCAAGCAGTGGCAAATATAAATTTAAAAAAATGTATGGCCCACGAGACACCTGTCTGAGTGGACTAATCCATTATGTAGGCCATGGGGGTGGCACACCAGTAGTACATCTACCGTTAATTACCATAGTTTTTAAATCTACAATGTTTGTTTGGTTACAGAAATTTCTGTTAATGCATTCAATTTATTATTATTATTATTATTATTATTATTATTATTATTATTATTATTACTACTATAGTCTAACCTTTGTTTGCAGAGCACACAACCTTATGCTACACTTGTGAGGGAAAAGTTTTGGTTTATTTCATTCCATTTACGAGTTGTCAATTTATTAATTGCCTTTCGTTCGGAGCGCTCCTGTCAATCTTGTGTAAGGACACATCTGACTAAGCATAAAACACGGCCTAGGCTACCTGGCCTGCGTGCAAATGTAGGAGTATAAATGTAAATGTGGGGATCTGATACTAGTTCTGATTGAGAATCTCCACAGGGATGGTGAGTTAAGCCAAAGTAATATTTTCTTCGCCTCAGAAAGCAAGTAAACAAAGTCTGTTTTTACATCCACTGAGAATGATAATAGCTCCTCAACTAAGCATATTTGAAAAATCTTTCCAGCTCTCTCCCGTTCGATAACCACTCTGATCTGGTGGACATGTCATAAAAAAGGCCTACCTGATTACTTAGCTCCTCTGTCTGCAGCTCACTGGAGCAGGAAAGGAGGGCCCAGAATATTTTATACAATGTTGCAAGTTTGCTAGTGCTAGTTTATGGCTGGACCCAAGTATATAGTTGATACAATGTTTCAAGTTCCTTGCAGACAGGAAATGCATAGCCAATTTGATTTATAGGATATATATATCTTTTTTTATTAATCTGAATATTTTCTATGTTTTAATTTTGGGGCTTTATGTAGGCTATTATTACATTTTGGCAAAGTTACTTTCAGATTTCTATAATTTCATTTCAAGAGAATTTTGATTAAGCACATGACATTGATTTTGAGATATGAAGACTATTATAAATGAAATGAAACTGTTCCACGAAAGAGTGCATATGAAAATCCTAACTGGCCAGTCGAAATGGAGGGTCGGGAACAGGTTTGTTTCTTCTGGATAGGCTAGATTGGTCTCTAGCTCCCTCTTTAGTAATTTGTGTCTTCAGTTTTTTTTTTCTTTTCTTCATTGGACCTGTGCTTAGGGTCGTTGTCCTGTTGGAAGATGAACCTTCACCCCAGTCGAAGGTCCTGAGCAGGTTTTCATCAAGGATCTCTATACTTTGCTCTGTTCATCTTCGCCTCGATCCTGACTAGGCTCCGAGTCCCTGCCGCTGAAAAACATCCCCACTGCATGATGCTGCCACCACCATGTTTCACTGTAGGTTTCCTCCAGACGTGACGCTTGCCATTCAGGCCAACGAGTTCAATCTTGGTTTCATCAGACCGGAGATGGTCTAAGAGTCCTTTAGGTGCCTTTTGGCAAACTCCAAGCGGGCTGTCATGTGCCTTTTACTGAGGAGTGGCTTCCGTCTGGCCACTCTACCATAAAGGCCTGATTGGTGGAGTGCTGCAGAGATGGTTGTCCTTCTGGAAAGTTCTCCCATCTCCACATAGGAACTCTATCAGAGTGACCATCAGGTTCCTAGTCACCTCCCTGACCAAGGCCCTTCCCCCCGATAGCTCAGTTTGGCCTGGCGGTCAGCTTTAAGAAGAGTCTTGGTGGTTCCAAACTTCTTCCATTTAAGAATGATGGCGACCACAGTGTTCTTGGGGATCTTCAATGCTGCAGAAATGTTTTGGTACCCTTCCCCAGATCTGTGTCTCAACATAATCCTGTCTTGGAGCTCTAAGGACAATTTCTTCGACCTCATGGCTTGCGTTTTGGTCTGACATGCACTGTCAACTGTGGGACCTTATATAGACAGGTGTGTGCCTTTCCAAATCATGTCCAATCAATTGAATTTACCACAGGTGGACTCCTGTGTCAAGTTGTAGAAACATCCCAATGACGATCAATGGAAATAGGATGCACCTGAGCTCAATTTCGAGTCTCATAGCAAAGGATCTGAATACTTATGTAAATAAGGTATCCGTTGCACTGTATATGGAAAAATATGTTTTCAAATGTTGACCAATCAAAAGAACAGACGACTCTCGATCAACCCAGATTTTTTTTTGTCGGGGGAGAGCCAGAGTGCGATATTTACCAGCCATGAAACAAAACGGCAGAAATACTTTGAAAACAGCTAGTGCAGCATTTATTTGACTATAAATGTGATCATACTTTACTATTTTTATTCACAAATGCTATTGAAATGCTCACACTGTGGAGTCCTGACCACCCACCAACGTGGCTGGTGAAATAGGCATCTTAGCCGCAAATGCCAAAATCGACCCGCATTTGACAGGTGTTCATTTTAGGCCCCGTCTATGGTTCTAAACAGACAGACAGTTCTGGAACAACAGATCCAAAATTCATAACCACTGCAAATCAAATGTAAAAAGCAATGAGGCTGATGCAACAGATGAGACCGTTTATCTTAAAAATGTTGATAGTCCTTTTTCCTTCATATTATAAACTCTGAAGGCCGAAGGCTACTCACAAATATCCAAAATGCAATTAGCCGGAAAACAGTTTTCAAAAGTGCACCGCACCCGCGAGAGGTTTAATGTGACAGAAAGAGGGGAGCGCTAGAGATGCATCAACTAGCATGGATTACTAATATGATTAGGATTACCATCAACTAGCATGGATTACTAATATGATTAGGATTACCATCAACTAGCATGGATTACTAATATGATTAGGATTACCATCAACTAGCACGGATTACTAATATGATTAGGATTATGACTGGCTACTGGACAATAAAATTAAGTTGACTTGAAAACCAATAGAACATGAGAATAAAGCTGGTTTCAATGGCATATTAATCATTTATAAAATAATTCCCTATACATTTCAATGGTCATATTTTGGCTAGCCTACTTAGAAACAAGGCAAGACATGCTTCATGAAATTACATAAGGTGGGTGATGAGCGGTGCGCAACAGGCACTGTCCTTCACTCTCTGGTCTTGTGACCATTTAATCTGAACGAGACGTGCAGTCAAAAGTTTGGACACGTACTCATTCAAGGGTTTTTCTTTATTTTTACATGGTAGAATAATAGTGAAGACATCAAAACTATGAAAAAACACAAATGGAATCACGTAGTAACCAAAAGTGTTAAACAAACCAAAATATATTTGAGATTCTTCAAAGTAGCCACCCTTTGCCTTGATGACAGCTTTGCACACTCTTGGCATTCTCTCAACCAGCTTCATGCGCTAGTCACCTGGAATGCATTTCAATTAACAGGTGTGCCTTGTTAAAAGTTAATTTGTGGAAAATATTTCCTTAATGCGTTTGACACAATCAGTTGTGTTGTGACAAGGTAGGGGTGGTATACAGAAGATAGCCCTATTTGGTAAAAGACCGAGTACATATTATGGCAAGAAGTCCATCATTACTCTAACGACAGTCCATCATTACTCTAAGACATGAAGGTCAGTCAATGTGGAAAATTTCAAGAACTTTGAAAGTTTCTTCAAGTGCAGTCGCAAAAACCATCAAGCGCTATGATGAAACTGGCTCTCATGAGGACCGCCACAGGTAAAGAAGACCCAGAGTTACCTCTGCTGCAGAGTTCATTAGAGTTACCAGCCTCAGAAATTGCAGCACAAATAAATGCTTCACAGAGTTCAAGTAACAGACATCTCAACATCAACTGTTCAGAGGAGACTGTGTGAATCAGGTCTTCATGGTCGAATTGCTGCAAAGAAACAACTACTAAAGGACACCAACAATAAGAAGAGACTTGCTTGGGCCAAGAAACACGAGCAATGGGCATTAGACCGGTGAAAATCTGTCCTTTGGTCTAGAGGTCGACCGATTATGATTTTTCAACGCCGATACCGATTATTGGAGGACCGGGAAAAAAGCCGCTACCGATTAATGAGACGATTTTTTACATTTTATTTGTAATAATGACATTTACAAAAATACTGAATGAACACTTATTTTAACTTAATATAATACATAAATACTATCAATTTAGCCTCAAATAATGAAACATGTTCAATTTGGTTTAAATAATACAAAAACAAAGTGTTGGAGAAGAAAGTAAAAAGTGCAATATGTGCCATGTAAGAAAGCTAACGTTTAAGTTCCTTTTAACATGAGTCTTCAATATTCCCAGGTAAGAAGTTTTAGGTTGTAGTTACTATAGGAATTATAGGACTATTTCTCTCTATACGATTTGTATTTCATATACCTTTGACTATTGGATGTTCTTATAGGCACTTTAGTATTGCCAGTGTAAGAGTATAGCTTCCGTCACTCTCCTCGCTCCTACCTGGGCTCGAACAAGGAACACATCGACAACAGCCACCCTCGAAGCAGCGTTACCCATGTAGAGCAAGGGGAACAACCACTCCCAAGTCTCAGAGCGAGTGACATTTAAAACGCTATTACCGCGCACCTTGCTAACTAGCTAGCCATTTCACATCGGTTACACCAGCCTAATCTCGGGGGTTGATAGGCTTAAAGTCATAAACAGCGCAATGCTTGAAGAATTGCGAAGAGCTGCTGGCAAATGCACGAAGGTGCTGTTTGAATGAATGCTTACGAGCTTGCTGCTGCCTACCATCGCTCAGTCAGACTGCTCTATCAAATCATAGACTTAATTATAACATAATAACACACAGAAATACGAGCCTTTGGTCATTAATATGGTCGAATCCAGAAACTATCATTTCGAAAATGAAACGTTTATTATTTCAGTGAAATACGGAACCATTCCGTATTTTATCTAACGGGTGGCATCCCTAAGTCTAAATATTCCTGTTACATTGCACAACCTTCAATGTTACGTCATAATTATGTACAATTCTGGCAAATTAATTACGGCCTTTGTTAGGAATAAATGGACTTCACACAGTTCGCAATGAGCCAGGCGGCCCAAACTGCTGTATATACCCTGACTCCTTGCACGGAACGCAAGAGAAGTGACTCAACTTCCCTAGTTATAAGAAATTCTTGTTAGCAGGCAATATTAACTAAATATGCAGGTTTAAAAATATATACTTGTATATTGATTTTAAAGAAAGGCATTGATGTTTATGGTTAGGTACATTGGTGCAACGACAGTGCTTTTTTCGCAAATGCACCCGTTTGTCGAAGTAGGCTGTGATTCGATGAGAAATTAACAGGCACCGCATCGATTATATGCAACGCAGGACACGTTAGATAAACTAGTAATATCATCAACCATGTGTAGTTAACTAGTGATTATGTTAAGATAGATTGTTTTTTTAAGATAAGTTTAATGCTAGCTAGCAACTTACCTTGGCTTCTTGCTGCCCTCACGTAACAGGTAGGCAGCCTGCCACGCAGGCTCCTCGTGGAGTGCAATGTAAGGCAGGTGGTTAGAGCGTTGGACTGGTAACCAGAAGGTTGCAAAAATGAATCCCCGAGGTGACAAGGTAAAAATCTGTTGTTCTGCCCCTGATCAAGGCAGTTAACCCCTGTTCCTAGGCCGTTATTGAAAATAAGAAAGTGTTCTTAATCTGACTTGCCTAGTTAAATAAAGGTGTTAAATCGGTCGTCCTCTACTTTGCTCTGATGAGTCTAAATTTTAGATTTTTGGTTCCAACCTCCGTGTCTTGGTTAAATGCAGAGTAGGTGAACGGATGATCTCTGCATGTGTGGTTTCCACCGTTAAGCATGGAGGAGGAGGTGTGATGGTGCTTTGCTGGTGACACTGTCGGTGATTTATTTAGAATTCAAGGCACTCTTAACCAGCATGTCTAACACAGCATTCTGCAGCGATACACCATCACATCTGTTTGCATTTAGTGGGACTTTCATTTGTTTTTCAACTTTACAATGACCCAACATACCTCCAGGCTGTGTAAGGGCAATTTGACCAAGAAGGAGTGCTGCATCAGATGACCTGACCTCCACAATCCCACAACCTCAACCCAATTGAGATGGTTTGGGATGAGTTGGACCGCAGAGTGAAGGAAAAGCAGCCAACAAGTGCTCAGCATATGTGAGAACTCCTTCAAGACTGTTGGAAAAGCATTCCAGGTGAAGCTGGTTGAGAGAATGCCAAGAGCGTGCAAAGCTGTCAAGGCAAAGGGTGGCTGCTTTGAAGAATCTAAATTATATTTTGATTTGTTTAACACTCATTTGGTTGTTACGTGATTCCATATGTGTTATTTTTTGTTGTTATGATGTCCTTATTATTATTCCACAATGTAAAACATTTTAAAATAAAGAAAAACCCTGGAATGAGTCAGTGTGTCTAAACTTTTGACTGGTACTGTATGTCAAACATGACTGGAGTTTATATTTTTATAATTAAAAGTTGGGCTACATTTTCTGGCACCTCCCAAGGCATATCACTACACTTTGACATGTAGGCTTTTTTATTTCTTTAGGCATACATGAAAATTAGACACTGTTTGATGGTGATTTTTTTTTTTTTACTTGTCCATTCGGACGTCTTAAATCTATATTATTTTGTCCGACTATTTTTTTTTTTTACTTGTCCGGACAAGCGTTAATGTCAAGCCCTGGCACGTATAACGACATGATTGATGTTTTATGTACAAGATGTATATTTGTACAGACTTCACCTATTATAGAATAGGCATTTCAATTTCATTTAACTCAATTCTATTTCCTTTCATTCAAATTCTGTATCCTGTTTACTACTTCAATTCAAAAATTCTATTCAAATTCAAGAAATGAAGTGGAATTTATGGAGGCAACTGACACACAGGAGGTTTTTTCAAGATATGCATGCGCACACACACGCCAATGTAGCCTATATATTTTATGTCCTTGAGTATCCTGTTGCCCCCTTTGTGTTGCTACAACAATTTTGCAGAACACAGTGTATGGATAAGGTTTCCCCACCACATTGTGAGTGTCAGACTGACTCATGTGTTGATACTGACGCCTCTGTTGTGTTCAGTGGACACAATTTACTTGAGGTTGCCAGAGAAGAATACTTTATTGTCCATGTTCCTTACGTAGTCATGCAAACAAGCACGGACTTGATTCCCAGCCTCTCGAAGTCCATCTTGTTACCATTTCAAGAGCATCAATGCAGGTGAAGACCGTAAAATAAGATTAGAATAGTGGTTGAAAACAAGCCTGCTTCGCCTAAAGTATTAACCACATGCAGCCTAAACAAAAATGGCCATTCTAAAAACCTCTTTGGGTTCAGTTTCCTTTTGCTCTAAAATTACAACTCTCTAATTAAGCAATAAGGCCCGAGGAGGTGTGGTATATGGCCAATATACCACGGGTAAGGGCTGTTCTTACACACAACACATCGCGAGTGCTTGGACACAGGCATGAGCCGTGGTATATTGGCCATATATCACAAACCCCAGAGGTAAACTGGTTACCAACATAATTACAACAGTAAAAATAATTGTTTTGTCATACCCGTAGTATACAGTCTGATATACCAAGGCTGTCAGCCAATCAGCATGGGCTCGAACCACACAGTTTATAACATCACAGTAGACGTGCTATAAGTAGCTATTTCCGTTATGCCCTGGGCTGTGTATTGATTAGCTACGGTAGGTCAAGCCTGAAGATTGTGTCTCTCTCCAGTAAGTTCCAGGCCAGCCTGACATCTGTCTCTTATTAACACACACCTGTCAAACCTGAGGAGTGATCTTTTAGGGCAGTCAACCAGTCACTCTGTCGCTCCCCTTTAAAACAACAGTAGTAGCATGGTTAGTCATGAGATGGATGAGTGTCTATTTTTTTTTGAGAGGGGGTGGGAAGTCAGATCTGAATTGGAAGTCTAGAGAATACAGTGGTAGTTAAGTGCAGTGGTGCACACTACTCAACCATTTTCACACCAGGCACCACCTCAAATTAACTGCACACATACAAATGGCAGCCTGACACATAACATCTCAAGATCTTGAGCTAATTTAGTATGACAGGCCTTCCCCTCCCCCTAGAAGAGCTGTGCCCGTGAGGAGGACAAATGACACACCCAGGGCTTGAGACTAATATTTTTTCATCACTGTCCAAGAATCATCCCGAAGTGCAATTTCAACCAAACAGCAACCGTCCCAAATAAAACCAAAAATGTAATAAAACTAAATTAATAAATATAATATATATATTTTTATTAAAACACTTTAAAATTATTACGACAATAAGGGTCTAGGACCTAGGTAATTGACAGTGATTTAAAAGTAGGCCTACTATTGAAATAGATAAATAAGGCTGTCAACCAAGTGGCGCAGCGGTCTAAGGCACTGCATCTCAGTGCTACAGGCATCACTACAGACACCCTGGTTCGAATCCAGGCTGTGTCACAACCCGCTGTGATTGGGAGTCCCATAGGACGGCGCACAATTAGCCTAGCGTCGTAAGGGTTTGGCCGGTGTAGGTCGTCATTGTAAATAAGAATTTGTTCTTAACTGACTTGCCTAGTTAAATAAAAAGGTTCAATTAAAAAAACAAGTCAGAAATTCACAGGTTTCTGATTATTATTTTATTTTCAGGTTTTTGCTCCATCACCTGTTTTTTAAATTTGTTTAACCAAATTGTAGGTTTTAAGTCCACAACAATGCGTAAACCACATCAGGAGATCACTTTTTAGGTCTGGGAAAAATCTAAGAAATATGGATTTCAAAGCAAATAAAATTGTATTTGTCACATGTGCCAAATACGACAGGTGTAGACCTTACACCGTTCACATGCTTACTTACAAGCCCTTAAACAACAATGCAGTTCAAGAAATAGAGTTAAATATTTAAATAAATATTTACTACATAAAATAAAAAGTAACAAATAAAAAACAATTTAAAAAAAACATTAACGAGGCTATATACAGGGGGGTGATGTGGAGGCGCTCTCAGTTGTTGACTTCGATAACCGTAAAAGCCTTGGTTAGATGCATGTTAACATCAGAAGCCTCCTCCCTAAGTTTGTTTTACTCACTGCTTTAACACACTCCGCCAACCCTGATGTCCTTGCCATGTCTGAATCCTGGTTTAGGAAGGCCAACCAAAAATTCTAACATTTCCATCCCCAACTACAACATTTTCCGACAAGATAGAACTGCCAAAGGGGGAGGAGTTGCAATCTACTGCAGAGATAGCCTGCAAAGTTCTGTCATAGTTTCCAGGTCTATGCCCAAACAGTTCGAGATTCTAATTTAAAAAAGTATCTATCCAGAAATAAGTCTCTCACTGTTGCCGCCTGTTATATACCCTGCTCAGCTCCCAGCTGTGCCCTGGACACCATATGTGAATTGATTGCCTCCATCTATTTTCAGAGTTCGTTCTGTTAGCCTGTTGGGGCTAGGGGGCAGTATTGAGAATTTTGAAAAAAAAATGTGCCCATTTTTAACTGCCTCCTACACCAACTCAGAAGCTAACATATGCAGATAATTGTTCATGTTTGGATAGAAAACACTCTGAATTTTCTAAAACTGTTTGAATGGTGTCTGTAAGTATAACAGAACTGGCAGTCAAAACCCTGAGACAAATTCTGACAGGAAGTGGATACCTGATGTGTTGAATTACCTTTAAGCCTATGCCATTGAAACACACAGGGGCTTATTAATTGTTGAGCACTTCCTATGGCTTCCACTAGATGTCACCAGTCTTTACAAAGTGTTTTGAGTCTTATACTGTGAGAACTGAACGAACAAGAGCCTTGGAACGGTGGTGGCCGATTAGACTCTGGCGCGCGAGTTCATGTTGGGTACTCTCGTTCCAATACGTTTTAAAAGAGAATGCAAACGTCTGCCTTGAATATTATTCATGTTCTGGTTAAAAAAGGCACTATTGATTTATGCTATACAACGTTTGACATGTTTGAACGAACGTAAATATTTTTTTCCCCCTCGTTCATGACGAGAAGTCCGGCTGGCATAGATCATGTGCTAACAACACGGAGCTTTTTGGACATAAATTATGAGCTTTTTCGAACAAAACTACATTTGTTATGGACCTGGGATTCCTGGAAGTGACATCTGATGAAGAGAATCGAAGGTAATGGATTATTTACATAGTATTTTCGATTTTAGATCTCTCCAACATGGCGGTTAGTCTGTATCGCAAAGCGTATTTTTCTGGGCGCAGTGCTCAGATTATTGCAAAGTGTGATTTCCCAGTAAGGTTATTTTTAAATCTGGCAATCCGGTTGCGTTCAAGAGATGTAAATCTATAATTCTTTGAATGACAATATAATATTTTACCAATGTTTTCGAATAGTAATTATTTAATTTGTCGTGCTGATTGACTGGCGGTTATTGGAGGGAAACGATTTCCTCAACATCAACGCCATAGTAAAACGCTGTTTTTGGATATAAATATGAACTTGATAGAACAAAAAATGCATGTATTGTCTAACATAATGTCCTAGGAGTGTCATCTGATGGAGATTGTCAAAGGTTAGTGCATCATTTTAGCTGGTTTTCTGCTTTTGGTGACGCCTGTCTTTGAATTGACAAAACATTACACACAGCTATTGTCAATGTACTCTCCTAACATAATCTAACTTTATGCTTTCGCCGTAAAGTCTTTTTGAAATTGGACAGCGTGGTTAGATTAAGGAGATGTTTATCTTTCAAAGGGTGTAAGATAGTTGTATGTTTGAGAAATTTGAATTATGACATTTAATTGTTTTCAAATTTGGCACTCTTGATATTTCACCTGTTGTTGATAGGGTGTACCAGGGGTGGGATGCTTGCGTCCCACATAGCCCATAGAGGTTAGGTGACCTAAACTGGGATATGCTTAACACCCCGGCAGTCCTACAAGCTAAGCTAGATGCCCTCAATCTCACACAAATTATCAAGGAACCCACCAAGTACAACCCTAAATCAATAAACATGGGCACCCTCTTAGATATTATCCTGACCAACTTGCCCACCAAATACACCTCTGCTATTTTCAATCAGGATCTCAGCGATCACTGCCTCATTGCCTACATCCGCTATGGGTCCACGGTCAAACGACCACCCCTCATCACTGTCAAACACTCCCTAAAACACTTCTGCGAGCAGGCCTTTCTAATCGACCTGGCCCGAGTATCCTGGAAGGATATTGACCTCATCCTGTCAGTAGAGGATGCCTGGTCATTCTTTAAAAGTAATTTCCTCACCATCTTAAATAAGCATGCCTCTTTCAAAAAAATGTAGAACTAAGAACAGATATAGCCCTTGGTTCACTGGCTGCCCTCGACCAGCACAAAAACTTCCTGTGGCGGACTGCACTAGCGTCGAATAGTCCCTGCGATATGCAACTTTTCAGGGAAGTCAGGAACCAATACACGCAGTCAGTTAGGAAAGCAAAGGCTATCTTTTTCAAACAGAAATTTGCATCCTGTTGCTCTAACTCCAAAAAGTTTTGGGACACTGTAAAGTCCATGGAGAATAAGAGCACCTCCACCCAGCTGCCAACTGCACTGAGGCTATGAAACACTCACCACCGATAAATCTACAATGATCGAGAATTTCAATAAGCATTTCTCTACGGCTTGCCATGCTTTCCTCCTGGCTACCCCAACCCCGGCCAACAGCTCCCGGCCAACAGCTCCCGGCCAACAGCTCCCGGCCCAACAGCTCCCGGCCCAACAGCTCCCGGCCCAACAGCTCCCGGCCCAACAGCTCCCGGCCCAACAGCTCCCGGCCCAACAGCTCCCGGCCCAACAGCTCCCGGCCCAACAGCTCCCGGCCCAACAGCTCCCGGCCCAACAGCTCCCGGCCCAACAGCTCCCGGCCCAACAGCTCCCGGCCCAACAGCTCCCGGCCAACAGCTCCCGGCCAACAGCTCAAAAATTAAATCTAGAATCAGCTTTCTATTTTGCAACAAAGCCTCCTTCACTCACACCGCCAAACATACCCTTGTAAAACTGACTATCCTACCGATCCTCGACGATGTCATTTACAAAATAGCCTCCAACACTCTACTCAGCAAACTGGATGCAGTCTATCACAGTCCCATCTGTTTTGTCACCAAGCCCCATATACCACCCACCACTGCAACCTGTATGCTCTCGTCGGCTGGCCCTCGCTACATATTCGTCGCCAGACCCACTGGCTCCAGGTCATCTCTAAGTCTTTGCAAGGTAAAGCTCCGCCTTATCTCAGCTCACTGGTCACAATAACAATAACCACCCGTAGCACGCGCTCCAGCAGGTATATCTCACTGGTCATCCCCAAAGCCAACACCTCCTTTGGCCGCCTTTCCTTCCAGTTCTCTGCTGCCAATGAGTGGAACGAATTGCAAAAATTGCTGAAGTTGGAAACTTATATCTCCCTCACAAACTTAAAACATCAGCTATCTGAGCAGCTAACCGATCGCTGCAGCTGTACATAGTCCATCTGCAAATAGCCCATCCAATATACCTACCTATTCCCCATATTGGTTTTTATTTACTTTTTTGCTCTTTTGCACACCAGTATTTCTACTGGCACATCATCATCTACACATCTATCACTCCAGTGTTCATTTGCTAAATTCTAATTACTATGGCCTATTTATTGCCTTACCTCACGTAATTTGCACACTGTATATAGACTTTTCTATTGTGTTATTGACTGTACGTTTGTTTATTCCATGTGTAACTCTGTGTTGTTGTGTGTCACACTGTTTTGCTTTATCTTGGCCAGGTCGCAGTTGTAAATGAGAACTTGTTCTCAACTAGCTTACCTGGTTAAATAAAGGTGAAATAAAAAAATAAATAAACAGGGGGTACCGGTACCGAGTCAATGTGCGGGGGTACAGGTTAGTCAAGGTAAGTTGTACATGTAGGCAGGGGTGAAGTGTCTATGCATAGATAATAAACAGAGAGTAGCAGCAGTGTAAAAACAAAGGGGGGTGGGGGTCAATGTAATAGTCCGGTGGCCATTTGATTAATTGTTTAGCAATCTTATGGCTTGGGGGTAGAAGCTGTTAAGGAGCCTTTTGGACCCAGAGTTGGAGCTTCGGTACCACTTAGAGAGAGAACATTCTATGACTTGGGTGACTGGAGTCTCTGACAATTTTTTTGGGCCTTCCTCTGACACCACCTTGTATATAGGTCCTGGATGACAGGAAGCTTGGCCCCAGTGATGTACTGGGCTGAGTGTAGTTAACCTTTAATTCAAGTGTGCAGGCACCTAGCACTGTCTGGTTAGCGGTGTTGCTATAGCACACATGATGAGTTGGCCACTGGATTGATGCAAATAATCATGATATCCTTCTGCCAGTTAAGCATAGGCTACTTTGTAGCTAGTTGAAGATGAACTATGTAACTTTTGGGGCAACATGACCAAATTCACATAGAAGTGTGTGATATAGATCAGTCATTCACATTGAAAGCAAGTCTAAAGTGGTAGATCTGTTCTGTGTGCTATTCCATGCTTTCCGTTATTAAGTTTTGTTTTTCAGTTTTGTACACCAGCTTCAAACAGTTTAAAATACAATATTTTTGGTGTTGGAAAATGTATTTCACAGCGGTTTAGAAGGTACAATGATTTGCTACACTATACTTGCTTTGTCACAAACTGAGATTAGACAAACTATTAGAATTTTAGCAACCAGGAAATGGGGGAGCAATTTCTGTATTGTGCACCTAACATTGAATTTAGAAGGTTTTAAAGAAAAGCCTTTCCATCTACAAGACTGTCAAGATCATTAGCGCCACTATATTTTTCCTGTTCCTTACTTGTATGAAACCTGGACGTTTTACTTCATATTATGAAGCATGTCTTACCTTGCCTGAAAGTAGCCTAGCCAAAATCCCACAAAATAAATGTTGAGGGAAATATTTGATAAACAACACTTCCTCATATGCGTTTTCCTGTTCTATTGATTCTTTCAACTTTCTTTCAATGTCTAACAGCCAAAGGCATTATCCTTTAATCCATTTTTCTACATTTCTAACAGATACTTCCATCTCTGTCCATGTAACCACTCGCATGTGGGTGTGCATTTCAGAAAAGTTGTCTTCCCGCAATTTGCATTTTGGAACATTTGCATGTAGGCCTACCGCGTGTGCACATTGTTGCACTTAAAATAGGAAATAATAGTTTTATCAACATTTTAAGCAAAACACTCCTTTGGATGCAACAGTGGTTGTATGAATTTTGGATCTATCGTCCCGGGACTGTGCCAAAGTCTGTTTTGAACCGTCTTACACATATTTTTACCATCCTCGGGATGAAGAAACGCCCTCAATTTCAAGCCCTGCACACACTGGGCCCTTTGAGTGGACCATCTGTTGCTGTGTGGCTTAGCTAAGCACCCTGGTGGAGTCAGAGTGGTCATCCTCCTGGTCCTCTCAGCCACTGGGCTAACTGAACTGACTGACCAACACAGACAGCTATACACAATAGGCCTGGTAGAGGCAGCAGAAACTTACAGAAAAGCTACCTTCCTAAACAGCTCATTACACATATCAATCAAATGTATATGATAAAACTATTTCTACATCAGCAGCTACCCGACCTAAACCCCAAAGACAAAGCAGCAGCATATAGACTACACTGTGAGAGCGAAGGCAGATGGAACAGGTTCATTACCTGTGGGTAAGGGAGGAGGGGTCAGTGTGTGTGTATGTAGGTGTTTTGTTTTTAAGGGGAAGCAACAGGTCCTAGGCTGTGGGTGTGACCTAACCTTTCAGATTAAAGCAGAGTGAGAGGAACAAACCTACAGGCCCAGACAGACAGAGTAAACAACTTCCCCGAACAGTGTTTACTTCTGCACCTGTCTGTCTGATGTATAGAGATTAGAGGTTGACCGATTAATCGGAATGGCCGATTAATTAGGGCCGATTTAGAGTTTTCATAACAATCGTAAATCGGTATTTTTTTACGCCAATTTGGCCGATTCTTTTTTTTTTTTTTTTTTTTACCCCTTTATTTAACTAGGCAAGTCAGTTAAGAACACATTCTTATTTTCAATGATGGCCTAGGAACGGTGGGTTAACTGCCTTGTTCAGGGGCAGAACGACACATTTTTATCTTGTCAGCTCGGGGATTCAATCTTGCAACCTTACGGTTAACTAGTCCAACGCTCTAACCACCTGCTTTACATTGCACCCCACGAGGAGCCTGTCTGTTACGCGAATGCAGTAAGAAGCCAAGGTAAGTTGCTAGCTAGCATTAAACTTACCTTATAAAAAACAATCAATCATAATCACTAGTTAACTACACATGGTTGATGATATTACTAGTTTATCTAGCCTGTCCTGCGTTGCATATAATCGCTTAGGTACACGTTGCTCCAACGTGTACCTAACCATAAACATCAATGCCTTTCTTAAAATCAATACACGAGTATATATTTTTAAACCTGCATATTTAATATTGCCTGCTAACATGAATTTCTTTTAACTAGGGAAAATGTGTCACCATTCTCTTGCAACAGAGTCAGGGTATATGCAGCAGTTTGGGCCGCCTGGCTCGTTGCGAACTGTGAAGACTATTTCTTCCTAACAAAGACAGCCGACTTCGCCAAACGGGGGATGATTTAACAAAAGCGCATTTGCAAAAAAAGCACAATCGTTGCACGACTGTACCTAACCATAAACATCAATGCCTTTCTTAAAATCAATACACAGAAGTATATATTTTTAAAACTGCATATTTAGCTAAAAGAAATCCAGGTTAGCAGGCAATATTAACCAGGTGAAATTGTCACTCCTTGTATTTCTGTGTGTTTATTATATTATAATTAAGTCTATGATTTGATAGAGCAGTGACTGAGCGGTGGTAGGCACCAGCAGGCTCGTAAGCATTCATTCAAACAGCACTTTCGTGCGTTTTGCCAGCAGCTCTTCGCTGTGCTTCAAGCATTGCGCTGTGCTTCAAGCATTGTGCTGTTTATGTCTTCAAGCCTATCAACTCCCAAGATGAGGCTGGTGTAACCAATGTGAAATGGCTAGCTAGTTAGCCGGGTGCACGCTAATAGCATTTCAAACGTCACTCGCTCTGAGACTTGGAGTAGTTGTTCCCCTTGCTCTGCATGGGTAACGCTGCTTCGAGGGTGGCTGTTGCCGATGTGTTCCCGGTTCGAGCCCAGGTACGAGCGAGGAGAGGGAAGGAAGCTATACTGTTACACTGGCAATACTAAAAACATCCAATAGTCAAAGGTATATCAAATACAAATCGTATAGAGAGAAATAGTCCTATAATTCCTATAATAACTCCAACCTAAAACTTCTTACCTGGGAATATTGAAGACTCATGTTAAAAGGAACCACCAGCTTTCATATGTTCTCATGTTCTGAGCAAGGAACTTAAACGTTAGCTTTCTTACATGGCACATAGTGCACTTTTACCTTCTTCTCCAACACTTTGTTTTTGCATTATTTAAACCAACATGAACATGTTTCATTATTTATTTGAGGCTAAATTGATTTTATTGATGTATTAAGTTAAAATAAGTGTTCATTCAGTATTGTTGTAATTGTCATTATTACAAATAAATAAATAAATACAAATAAATAAATAAATACAAAAATTGGCCGATTAATCGGTACCGTCTCTTTTTTGGTCCTCGTCTCTTTTTTGGTCCTCCAATAATCGGCATCGGTGTTGAAAAAAATCATAATCGGTCGACCTCTAATAGAGATCCTATAAACTAACTATTATTTATTCTAATTCTATGGTCTTATGTCATATTTTCACCAATGGCGCACGCACACACACACTAAACATTGGACAGTACCTGGAAATGATTACCTTAACTAAGAATGTATGACACAGTCAGTAAGTGCTTGAATTGCCTGAACAGAAAGACGAAAAAAAGATACACTTGGGAGGTAACAAAACAAATGGAGACAATTTGACCACTGTCTTCTCCCCCAAACATACCACTCCTGGTCCAGGCTACATCACTGTCTTCTCCCCCAAACATACCACTCCTGGTCCAGGTTACATCAGATTTACAGACAAACACTGTGCAAACAGCATGGTAACATCATGGTGGTGTTTGGGGTGAGGTTGGTCTGTCAGTGTACTGACCTGTCCTGGTGGTGTGTAGCCATAAACAACACTAGAATGTCATATAATACCCTCTAGGTTCGTTGATGGCTAGGTTATACAAGGTGAATCACACATGGTCCTGCCAGCACTGCAGGTGTCATCTCTACAGGAAAGACCTGTACTACCGTGGGCATGAAGCAGCTTGTCACGGGCACAGCAGGCAGCTAAAACCAGCCCACTTGACTACCTTATTTAACTAGGCAAGTCAGTTAAGAACAAATTCTTATTTACAATGACGGCCTACCCCGGCCAAACCCTCCCCTAACCAGGATGACATTGGGCCAATTGTGCTCCACCCTATGGGTCGGATGTGATACAGCCTGGATTTGAACCAGGGACTGTAGTGACACCTCTTGTACTGAGATGCAGTGCCTTAGACCGCTGTGCCACTCGGGAGCCCTTAAAGGGCGGTGTCTGTCTGTGCTTTCCTGGTCTAGCCTTCTGAGACCACAGATGGGGTTAAGAAGCCCTCCTCCAGCCCACTGTCCTGAGCCAAACCAAATATAAACACTGGGCAGAGTCTAACATTCCACTCAAGATATTTTCATTCCCACACGATGCTTTTATTCTTACTTCTTGGCTCACATTAAAAGGAGAGAAATATAGGCTAGGAGAATCAACTAGGCCTATGAACTTGTTTATTCTGATAACATGTAATCAGAGAGTCCCCAGTAACACCTCAGCTGTGGGTCAGTGTATCCTATGCTCCCTTAGCCTGTCACTGTGGAGGACAAACAGACCAGGATTCTGATCTTCTCCAGAACTCTCACTCCACATTCCAACACTCCACACACAGAATAATAAAAATTCCAGATTCCAGGGAAGAAATGGAGAGATGGCATGTAACATACTGAACCACCTCGTAACAGGGTTTTAAATGAAGGTTAAATAAAAACAAACAGCACCAGGGTGGTAGAGAGAGGGGGTGGAGAGACGGGATGCATGAAGGTGGAGAGAATGACAGAGGGGCATATGACAGCCTCTAGTCCATATATAGTGTTACAGTGTTATAGTGTTACATTTTGATAACGTGTTGCAGAAGTACACTCAACAGCTATCAAACTCCTCAAAAATTAAAGTGCTTTCAGCTATGCTACCTGCTCAAAACTGAACCATGACCTTCAATGTGGCAGTGGAGATAAATGGAAGCGAAGGCAGCTCAGTTTAATATGTAAACCAAACTTCTGTTAATGTGAACTTTTTACTACTATATGGGCAACATTCTGGCTGTCACAACAAAACATTCATACTTAGATAAATAGAAGGCTCTCTCTCTGGCTACTACAACCATGACTATGGGGGTAGCCTAGCCAAGGTGGACAGCCAGGCCAGGGGGGGTGGTGGGGGACAGACTTCACATCAGTTAGGGGCTGTTTTAGTTTAGGCTTGGCTGCTAACGAATGAGGTGACTAATCGGAGATACCAGCACCTGAATACCTTAACGACGAACTTGTCAAAATAAGGGGAAAACTCTTGGTTGCCATGCATTCTGTAGCTCATCATCAGCACAAGCTAATTTGAGAATTCAGGACCTATTGTTGACAAGACAACACTGTGATTATCAGGGGTAACCAACCATTGTGTTTAAAAGCAAGGTCAGTGGGGTCCTTCCCAGCTATTTTAGGTCAGTGATTGGAGGCACCCCACCTAAAAAGGAGGGAACCCACTTATCTGTGAATAGTTGAGCAGTCATCTGACTGGAGGCATGTGATTATGGAAACTGATAATATCGTCGTAAAAATAACAATCTTATCAGGCTGGGCAGTAGGTGATAAGCACCCAGTGTGTGGCTGCTACTTGATTGATAAGATTTTAGTTATCTACCCTAAATGAATGTGGGCTTCATTGATTGTATTGCTTTTCTAGTTTTTCTTGTATATCTAAAAATAGATATTTGTACTGAACAAATAGCCTGCAATTGTTAGTCACCGATGCTTTGGTCAGACAGCCATTGAAGGGAATACTTGAACACAATACTGGTATAACCTCGGTGTCAGACATCAGTGTTGACGATCATGTTGACACAGACCATATGGTGACCAAAATTTAGATCACCGGTCATCCTTATGTTGATTGATGAGGACTTTCTGGTCAGGCTTTATTGCGTTACTGTCAAAAACAGACTGTCTATCATCCATCTGTACTCGATTGGTAAATTGGTTAAATATAATGTTTTGAGACACATGGTTGTCCTGGCTGGAATACTATAATTTTTAGATGCACGAGCCCTTTTCATAGCTAGAATTACACCTTGCGAGCTAGCTAGTAGCAGACAGTTCGCGAATCTAGTCTGCTTTTTGCAAATAGCTAGCCACCTAGATAGCTATGGACAAACATGCAAAAAGTCTTACTCAAAAGATATGGACGAACTAAATACCTGTTTAAAAGAGTGCAACAGGTCGGGCAAAAGTACCTAGTCCGCCTTTCTAGCTTGTAGCAGTTGCTAGCCATTGCGTTGCGACATTCTCTGCTATGCCATTGGATGGAAAGTGACATTCGGTGACAATTTTACCCAAGTAAATACACAATTTCGTTGTTATCCCACGAAGTTGAAACAACAGCTTAAGTTCAACCTGATGTGAGATGTTCTTATGTTAGTTCACCAGGTAGAACAAACTTTAAAAGCTCGCCCTAGCTAACTAGCTCTTCCCTGGCAACGCGTCGCAGACAATGCCACTCCAAAATACATAGGAAATGGAAGAGAACTACTCACTTTATTCCCGCAACACTGTCGAGAATATATTCTTCATTGACATGGTCAATATTACTCCACTGTTTTTTGTATCAGTTGAGTTTAAACATTTAAAAAAAAAACTTTACTAACTTTGTGCCACAATATCAGTCCAGTTCCTCTCTTCCGTAGCCTTGCGTAAGGAGTCATTTCCAACTCCAGAGTTGTTGAGACGTGAAGGGTCTCGTTTGCTCAACAGCGCCCCAGTACATTCGCATGAAACAACGTTCGCGATTGGACAATGCTGCTCACAGGACACTAAACAATTCTATTTCGTCCAATGAAAGACGACTTTACATATATACAGTCTATGCTTTACGTCTGTAAGTGACAGTGTTGATTTAGATGTTGTTTTTTTTTTACACAGACCAAGCTTTTGCTGAAATCAAGGACCAATGCTGTAGAAATAAATATATTTTGATGTACTCTCTATGTAGCATAGAATACAATATAATCGTTTTATATTTCCAATTGGACACATCAGTTTATAAATAAGAGACTGAAGACATTGTTTTACATAATGATCATGGATTTTTAATTTTTCATTAGTTTCATCAATATTACAGAAAACGTTTATAGTACAGAGTTCAATATCTCCCCATTGCTTCATTAATTTAATCAGGATTGCTGGTCACCATAATCTGTACAATATCACTCTTTTGTATTCATGTATTTTTCTGTACATTGTTTGAATAGTTGTTAAAAAGGCAGTCAGCACTTTAAATAAGCTGTTTCTTCCTTCTGAAATTAAACAAATAAAAGACCAAGTTTCCACCCTCCTCCAGTTCCCTCACATATCTGTACTAGTATGTGTGAGGTGAGCAGTCCTGGAGAGGTGAGGGTGGGGGGGAGACAGGCGGTGTTGGTAAAGTAGAAGGGCAGGGGACAGGGTGGGACCAGAGGCATATATTTAGATATGTGAAAGAATACACATGTCTCTGGGTGGGACTTCAGTACCAGGTCAGACTATGAAGAAGCTAGTGGGCCTGTGGGGCAGCTAGGGGGCAGCTAGGGGGAACGGTCAGCCTGGAAGGAAGTTAGTGGGCCTGGGGTGTAGCTAGGGGGCAGCTAGGGTGCCTGGGGGGCAGCTAGGGGGACTCGGGGGCAGCTTGTGGGCCTGGGGGGCAGCTAGTGGGCCTGGGGGGCAGCTGGGGGGCAGCTAGGGGAAACAGTCAGCCTAGGGGGCACTGGCAGGCCACACGCTGCCTTTCTCCACCTTCAAGGCCTGTATTCATAGAGGAGTAGGAGTGCTGATCTAGGATCAGTTTATCATAATGAATAAGATTATATAGACGGGGGGACCTGGTCCAAGATCACTACTCCTACTCTGAGCCACTTTATGAATACAGGCCCAGGTCTCATCATGATGACCCTATGACTTTTGGCCCAAGATACCCACCACTTTTGGCAACTGCACACAAACACGACTCACAAGAGAAACGACAAGCAAAGCTGTGTGTGAAGCCATTATGAGGCATTATAAAGCCCATATAATGACGCATAGAAGAGAAGAAGAATACTAAAGGGAGGGGAAAGATAGCTAAAAGCACCCTCAGGACCCTGAAAACACTCCTAATAAGCCAGAGCACCAAGGCTACATCCTGATTCTTCACTCTATTCCTACATACTTTCTTGCATGGATCTAGTAATTGTGGAAACTCCCTCCAGTCAATGCCTACCTTCACCAATCCAATGCCTTTAAAAATGACGGGGAGTGTGCAAGTGTACACTTCAGGAGAAGGGTGGAGAATCAGGACATACCCCAAGAGGGACTTCTGACATTATCTCAAAAGGGTTTTCGTTGTTCAAAAAGAAGAGATATATTTTCTATCTTTTTTTTTGTGAGATAAGAAAATAGTATTTTGTTTGTATTTTTCTTTTTTAGCACCTACAGCTTGTTATTGAAATGCTACTGCTATCTATCTATCTATCTATCTATCTATCTATCTATCTATCTATCTATCTATCTATCTATCTATCTATCTATCTATCTATCTATCTATCTATCTATCTATCTATCTATCTATCTATCTATCTATCTATCTATCTATCTATCTATCTATCTATCTATCTATCTATCTATCTATCTATCTATCTATCTATCTATCTATCTATCTATCTATCTATCTATCTAGGGTTGAACACACAAAGCAATTGCGAGGATGAAAGAGAAACAGAGTTGCTTAATATGACAATATAATATTAATAATTACAATAATAATTATTATTATAATAATATAATATATTACAGAATAAATCTCTTATTTTTTCACTTTTAAAAGGTATAACATTTTGTCTTTCTTTGAAATACAATGATCTTTTCAAATTCAGATTTCATGATTAATGTATGTACTCAAATGTATGTACTCATTTACTTTGTGTTTGAGATGTTGGTTAATTATCCTTTATGAACTTTACTATCCAAATCAATAAAAACTAGCTGTGCCATTGCATATTACAGAATAGTTATGATATGTGGACATGCACCACTTTCTCTCCCTGCCTATCTATCTGTCCCCGTAAGATGACATCATCATAGTCGTCCTATGACCATCACGTCCACAACCTCTCCTTTATGCAGCTCCACGTATTGCTCTGTTTTAGGAGGCAACATCAGCAGCCCGTTGGCACTCCTCATGCTCATCAGTCGACTACTCATCTGATTTCCTGTAGGGGGAGAGAGAGATAAAGAGTGAGAGAGATAAAGAAGGAGAGTGTTGGCAGAGAGGGATAGAGGGGGGAGAGAGAGGGAGGAGGGTGGGGAGACAGAGAGAGCCAATAACATGACAAGGATCAACTTTTTGATACACATTTTCTCTTGTCCATTTTTTACATGCAAACGTGCTGATGACAAAGTATTGTGTGTATGTGATAATACCTGTGCTCTGTGCCCATGGCAGAGGCTCCTGGTGGTGCCATGTCAGGATGCAGCGGTGGTACTCTGGACGAGGGTCCAACTTTACATCACAGGAAAGCTGTTTACACACACAGGAGAAAGCAGTGCACAGAATGATGACATCACACTCAACTTTAAACCCCAATGTATTTGCATTAAGCTATGTGTAAAAAAATTAAATAACTCTGTTGTTAACTTACCCTGGCTTTGATGATGGTGGGCCGAGGGTCCAAGATCCCCTGCATCTTCCTCAGAGCAGGGATGACGAAGAGGTTACAGGTGACGACCGCAGACACTGGGTTACCTGACCAACAGAAAGAGAAGGGCTGAGGATGAGAGGGAGAAAAGGACGGGACATTACCACTGTTCAGAGGGCTAAGGGGGGAGATGACAGGATAGGCCAGAGAAGGTTTGGACGGGTTGGGGTGTAGGAGCATTGTTGTTATTGACATGCTCCAGCTGGCAGCCCCTGTAGGACAGGATAAGGGCTCAGTGCAGAGAGCAGAGTGGTTCTCTTCTCACCCCACTGGCCTGTCAGTATGGGGCCGGGCTGGGCCGGGGGACCTGGGCTGGAGGCCTTGGCTGTGCAGGGGGACCTGGGCTGGGGGCCGGGCTGGGCCGGGGGACCTGGGCTGGGGGCCGGGCTGTGCAGGGGGACCTGGGCTGGGGGCCGGGCTGGGCCGGGGGGATGAGGAGGCAGACAGTTGAGACAGGTATGCTTCTGACTTTTTAAGGTTGCACAGAAGAGGGACTGGAGGGGTGCACTCTTTAGGGGAGTGGGAGAAGTGGGTGAGCGCTCTTTGGGGAGAGTGGGAAAAGTCTTTACACCAACCAGCAGCAGTGACGGGAGGTGTCAAAAAAGGTCAAATGAAATTAAACAGCAGGGGGACGGGTGAGTAGCGCTCTCAAATCACAACAACAAGCAACAGCATGGAATGATGGGATAGATACCCGCAGGGGCTCGGGACGACACTGAGAAACAGAACGAGGCGCGACAGAACCAACAGCAACGCCACAGAAACAAAACAATATTTCTCTCTCAGAAAACCGAACAGAAAATCACATAAG
The DNA here is from genome assembly GCF_965601325.2 of Salmo salar. Classification (NCBI taxonomy): domain Eukaryota; kingdom Metazoa; phylum Chordata; class Actinopteri; order Salmoniformes; family Salmonidae; genus Salmo; species Salmo salar. The sequence goes on from NC_138299.1 coordinate 37,538,902, forward strand.
AAAATAAAAAATATTTATTTTATGTTAACATTTTTTGTTAAGATTCAAGTTTGGGTTTAATAAAAGGTGTAGTGATCTTATTTTGCTTAATCACTACTAAAAAACGAACAAAAATGCCCCCAAACATGCCCAAACAAAGTTTGGGAGATAAAAAGTTCATTTGGCCTCAAGTTTGCATTTTGAGATCATTTTAAGCCCATATCATTTGAGGTCGGGCCAAGTTTCAGTTTAGCACTTAAAGCCCCAAAAATATTTCCCATTTTCAGTTTAAATTCCGTTTTCTGAGCTCATTTGAAGTAAGCTTGCTTTCAGGTAGAGAGCAGTGAGCACACTGAACGGTACGGTCAACCTCGGTGGTAGCACCTACTTCCGCGCGGTGGCACAGGCACCCTGCTTGCATCACTGTCGGGGACATGGTCGATGAAAATGGCGCCTGTATCTCTGAAGGTGAAATTACCTTAAAGGGGGAATATAAAAAGAGTGGCGGTCACCACAGCCACAGACTAGCCCTCCGAACATACGTAGGACGGGCAGAGGCAAGGCAGGGGGGCTGGGGGAGGCAATAGGACAGGCAGAGGCAAGAGGCCCTGCTGGGGGTAATGGACAGGTCGAGGTGCAGGAGGGGCTAGGAGAGTAGAGGGATAAGAGGTTGTTGTCAGCAGGGCTGGTTGGGTGGGTCAAATAGGGGTCCAATTTCAGGTTTGGTGTGGATAAGGGGGCTGGCTGAGGTTTGATGTTTAGAGCTGGGTGGGTCTTAGGTAAACTCTAGGAACACGGTTTTGGAGGGCTGGTCTAAAACATTCCCTCACACAAACATATTTAGAATGCAAACAACAACTCATATACAAAATGTAAATGATCCATCAGGGAAAAAACTGCTGCTGTGGAAGGAAGGCTGTTTTGTTCCAGGCTGTAGGAACTGAAAGGGAAGTGTAATTAAAGAGAAACATTAGCTCTGTCTGAGGGCATGCTGCTGGATTAATACAACATGTTTCTCTCAGGGAAACATATATTTGGTTGTTAAATGGTGGAGTTTTGGTCTCAGAGCAGTCAAGGCTGGCGATCCCCTGCCAGTCCTGAGACTCAACAACAACATTTACGGGTCTACACACAAACAACAGATACTGTACACACAGTACATATGACACGCACAGCTCATAAACACATACCTGGTAGGGCAAATATCAGTTTCCGTGCCCCGTCAATGTCTACAGTGGCGAACGTGGTGGGGAGACTAAGAGAAGAAAACAGAAGACGAACCAACTAAGACCTTCCGTGAATCACTATCCATCTCTCCTAAACCATACTCACTTGATGAATTAACAAGGCATATCCCTCTAAACTTTTGTAGCATAATGTATCAAATAAAAAAATAATGTCTTACCCTGGCTTCATAAAGACCCGTCCAAAATGGATCTGGGCGTGGAGGTCAATGTCAAGCACCTGCTTCAGATAGTCCTGAAACATAAAAAGATATATTGTATATTATTGTGTTGTGTTTACAGTGTATTTCATGCCTATGAAGTTAATTGAAATATATTAAGAATTATATTCACTGAATTATAAAATTCCTTTTATTATATTGACGTTGAGGAAGAAGTTGTCATAGGACAGTGTTAAACTTCTTATCGGGTCAGATTATCTCTACTGACACGTTTCTGTCTAACAGATGGTGAGGTGTACACGTTTCTATGTCCGACAGATAGTGAGATGTACACATTTCTATGTCTGACAGATGGTGAGATGTACACGTTTCTATGTCTGACAGATGGTGAGATGTACACGTTTCTATGTCTGACAGATGGTGAGGTGTACACATTTCTATGTCTGACAGATGGTGAGATGTACACGTTTCTATGTCTGACAGATGGTGAGGTGTACACGTTTCTATGTCTGACAGATGGTGAGATGTACACGTTTCTACGTCTGACAGATGGTGAGGTGTACACGTTTCTACGTCTGACAGATGGTGAGGTGTACACGTTTCTACGTCTGACAGATGGTGAGGTGTACACGTTTCTACGTCTGACAGATGGTGAGGTGTACACGTTTCTACGTCTGACAGATGGTGAGGTGTACACGTTTCTACGTCTGACAGATGGTGAGGTGTACACGTTTCTACGTCTGACAGATGGTGAGGTGTACACGTTTCTACGTCTGACAGATGGTGAGGTGTACACGTTTCCACGTCTGACAGATGGTGAGGTGTACACGTTTCCACGTCTGACAGATGGTGAGGTGTACACGTTTCCATGTCTGACAGATGGTGAGGTGTACACGTTTCCATGTCTGACAGATGGTGAGGTGTACACGTTTCTATGTCTGACAGATGGTGAGGTGTACACGTTTCTATGTCTGACAGATGGTGAGGTGTACACGTTTCTATGTCTGACAGATGGTGAGGTGTACACGTTTCTATGTCTGACAGATGGTCAGATGTACACGTTTCTATGTCTGACAGATGGTGAGGTGTACACGTTTCTATGTCTGACAGATGGTGAAATGTACATGTTTCTATGTCTGACAGATGGTGAGGTGTACACGTTTCTATCTCTGACAGATGGTGAGATGTACACGTTTCTATGTCTGACAGATGGTGAGGTGTACACGTTTCTATCTCTGACAGATGGTGAGATGTACACTTTTCCAGGTCTGACAGATGGTGAGGTGTACACGTTTCTATGTCTGACAGATGGTGAGGTGTACACGTTTCTATGTCTGACAGATGGTGAGATGTACACGTTTCTATGTCTGACAGATGGTGAGATGTACACGTTTCTATGTCTGACAGATGGTGAGGTGTACACGTTTCTATCTCTGACAGATGGTGAGATGTACACTTTTCCAGGTCTGACAGATGGTGAGGTGTACACGTTTCTATGTCTGACAGATGGTGAGGTGTACACGTTTCTACGTCTGACAGATGGTGAGGTGTACACGTTTCTACGTCTGACAGATGGTGAGGTGTACACGTTTCTATGTCTGACAGATGGTGAGGTGTACACGTTTCTACGTCTGACAGATGGTGAGGTGTACAAGTGTGATCCAATAACAGTAATTGTAATTGGAGCAGAAAACCCAGAGAGAGAAGTAGAGAATTCAGATAAGCAGTAAACATACAAAAGGTCAGCCAAACCAGCTGGAACAGAACAGCAGGAGTAACAGCTGGATGAGAACAGCAGGAGTAACAGCTGGATGAGAACAGCAGTATAACAGCTGGATCAGAACAGCAGGAGCAACACCTGGATCAGAACAGCAGGAGTAACAGCTGGAACAGAACAGCAGTATAACAGCTGGATGAGAACAGCAGGAGTAACAGCTGGATCAGAACAGCAGGAGCAACAGCTGGAACAGAACAGCAGGAGTAACAGCTGGAACAGAACAGCAGGAGTAACAGCAGGATCAGAACAGCAGGAGTAACAGCTGGATCAGAACAGCAGGAGTAACAGCTGGATGAGAACAGCAGGAGTAACAGCTGGATGAGAACAGCAGTATAACAGCTGGAACAGAACAGCAGTATAACAGCTGGATGAGAACAGCAGGAGTAACAGCTGGATGAGAACAGCAGGAGTAACAGCTGGAACAGAACAGCAGGAGTAACAGCTGGATCAGAACAGCAGGAGTAACAGCTGGATCAGAACAGCAGGAGTAACAGCTGGATGAGAACAGCAGGAGTAACAGCTGGATGAGAACAGCAGGAGTAACAGCTGGAACAGAACAGCAGGATGAGAACAGCAGGAGTAACAGCTGGATCAGAACAGCAGGAGTAAAAGCAGAATGAGAACATCAGGAATAACAGCAGGAGTAACAGCTGGATCAGAACAGCAGGAATAACAGCTGGATCAGAACAGCAGGAGTAACAGCTGGATGAGAACAGCAGGAGTAACAGCTGGATGAGAACAGCAGTATAACAGCTGGATCAGAACAGCAGGAGTAACAGCTGGATCAGAACAGCAGGAGTAACAGCTGGATGAGAACAGCAGGAGTAACAGCTGGATGAGAACAGCAGTATAACAGCTGGATCAGAACAGCAGGAGTAACAGCTGGATGAGAACAGCAGGAGTAACAGCTGGATGAGAACAGCAGGAGCACCAGCTGGAACAGAACAGCAGGAGTAACAGCTGGATCAGAACAGCAGGAGTAACAGCTGGATCAGAACAGCAGGAGTAACAGCTGGATGAGAACAGCAGGAGTAACAGCTGGATGAGAACAGCAGTATAACAGCTCCGCGATAATCCTGCTGTCTTAGGACGGTAAGTTGGCGGTTGGAGACATCCCTCTAGTGGTGTGGGGGCTGTGCTTTGGCAAAGTGGGTGGGGTTATATCCTGCCTGTTTGGCCCTGTCCGGGTATCATCGGATGGGGCCACAGTGTCTTCTGATCCCTCCTGTCTCAGCCTCCAGTATTTATGCTGCAGTAGTTTATGTGTCGGGGGGCTAGGGTCAGTCTGTTACATCTGGAGTATTTCTCTTGTCTTATCCGGTGTCCTGTGTGAATTTAAATAAGCTCTCTCTAATTCTCTCTTTCTTTCTCTCTTTCTTTCTTTCTCTCGGAGGACCTGAGCCCTAGGACCATGCCTCAGGACTACCTGGCATGATGACTCCATGCTGTCCCCAGTCCACCTGGCTGTGCTGCTGCACCAGTTTCAACTGTTCTGCCTGCGGCTATGGAACCCTGACCTGTTCACCGGACGTGCTTGTTGCACCCTCGACAACTACTATGATTATTATTATTTGACCATGCTGGTCATTTATGAACATTTTAACATCTTGACCATGTTCTGTTATAATATCCACCCGGCACAGCCAGAAGAGGACTGGCCACCCCTCATAGCCTGGTTCCTCTCTAGGTTTCTTCCTAGGTTTTGGCCTTTCTAGGGAGTTTTTCCTAGGGAGTTTTTCCTAGCCACCGTGCTTCTTTCACATGCATTGCTTGCTGTTTGGGGTTTTAGGCTGGGTTTCTGTACAGCACTTTGAGATATCAGCTGATGTACGAAGGGCTATATAAATAAATTTGATTTGATTAGAACAGCAGGAGTAACAGCTGGAACAGAACAGCAGGAGTAACAGCTGGAACAGAACAGCAGGAGTAACAGCAGGATGAGAACAGCAGGAGTAACAGCTGGAACAGAACAGCAGGAGTAACAGCTGGAACAGAACAGCAGGAGTAACAGCTGGAACAGAACAGCAGGAGTAACAGCTGGAACAGAACAGCAGGAGTAACAGCAGGATGAGAACAGCAGGAGTAACAGCTGGAACAGAACAGCAGGAGTAACAGCAGGATGAGAACAGCAGGAGTAACAGCTGGAACAGAACAGCAGGAATAACAGCTGGATGAGAACAGCAGGAGTAACAGCTGAATAAGAACAGCTGGAACAGAACAGCAGTATAACAGCTGGATCAGAACAGCAGATGCACAGTACTCGAGGTTCATCATAGAGACCAAACTCCACCCCTAGCCCCATTGTCTCAACTGCGTGTAGCATTAGAATGATGCCATCTGACAAAGGACAACGCCCCTAGCCATTTAATATGCTCTCACAAACACAGTGACCTCATAAAAATACATCTAAATAAGCTCACTGCCTCACCACTCATTTGTTATTTATTTAACCTTTATTTAACCTGTTAGGGCTAGGGGGCAGTATTTGCACGGCTGGATAAAAAAAATGTACCCGATTTAATCTGGGTACTAATCCTACCCAGTAACTAGAATATGCATATACTTATTATATATGGATAGAAAACACTCTAAAGTTTCTAAAACTGTTTGAATGGTGTCTGTAAGTATAACAGAACTCATTTGGCAGGCAAAACCCTGAGACATTTTCTGACAGGAAGTGGATACCTGATGTGTTGTATTACCTTTAAACCTATCCCATTGAAAAACACAGGGGCTGAGGAATATTTTGGCACTTCCTATTGCTTCCACTAGATGTCACCAGCCTTTACAAAGTGTTTTGAGTCTTCTGGAGGGAGATCTGACCGAACAAGAGCCATGGAACGATGATGGCCCATTAGACACCTGGCGCGCGAGTTCATGTTGGGTACCCTCGTTCCAATACGTTATAAAAGAGTATGCATTCGTCCACCTTGAATATTATTCATGTTCTGGTTAAAAAAGGCCCTAATGATTTATGCTATACAACGTTTGACATGTTTGAACGAACGTAAATATATTTTTTCCCCTCGTTCATGACGAGAAGTCCGGCTGGCTTAGATCATGTGCTAACAAGACGGAGATTTTTGGACATAAATGATGAGCTTTTTTGAACAAAACTACATTCGTTATGGACCTGTGATACCTGGAAGTGACATCTGATGAAGAGAATCAAAGGTAATGGATTATTTACATAGTATTTTCGATTTTAGATCTCCCCAACATGACGTCTAGTCTGTATCGCAACGTGTATTTTTCTGGGCGCAGTGCTCAGATTATTGCAAAGTGTGATTTCCCAGTAACGTTATTTTTAAATCTGGCAAGTTGATTGCGTTCAAGAGATGTAAATTTATAATTCTTTAAATGACAATATAATATTTTACCAATGTTTTCTAATTTTAATTATTTCATTTGTGGTGTTGACTTGACTGCCGGTTATTGGAGGGAAACGATTTCCTCAACATCAATGCCATAGTAAAACGCTGTTTTTGGATATAAATATGAACTTGATAGAACTAAAAATGCATGCATTGTCTAACATAATGTCCTAGGAGTGTCATCTGATGGAGATTGTAAAAGGTTAGTGCATCATTTTAGCTGGTTTTATGGTTTTGGTGATCCTGTCTTTGAATTGACAAAACATTACACACAACTCTTGTAAATGTACTGTCCTAACATACTCTAAATTTATGCTTTCGCCGTAAAACCTTTTTGAAATCGTAAAACGTGGTTAGATTAAGGAGATGTTTATCTTTCAAAGGGTGTAAAATAGTTGTATGTTTGAAAAATTTGAATTTTGACATTTATTTGGATTCAAATTTGCCGCTCTTGAAATGCACCTGCTGTTGATGGAGTGCACCCCGGGGGGGACGCTAGCGTCCCACCTAGCCCATAGAGGTTAACTAGGTAAGTCAGTTAAGAACAAATACAAATTTACAATGAGGGCCTACCCCAGCCTCCCGTAACCCCGGACGACACTGGGCCAATTGTGCGCCGCCCTATGGGACTCCCGATCACGGCCAGTTGTGATACAGCCCGGGATCGAACCAGGGTCTGCAGTGAAGCTTATCACCTTGTTCTTTTTAAACTTTAAATGTATTTTATATAATCTTACCTTCTCTCCCATGGACACACCTCCTGAGGTGATGATGACATCAGCACGGCTGATCCCCTCGTTCAGGGCATTAAGGAGGTCGTCTGGGCTGTAGGAGAAAGGTCACAGGTCACAGTTCATACCCTCCCATCTTTCTGATCGTAGATTAATCTATAGCTTTCCAGACACAGATTTTAGCCTTGTGCTTTCAGATTCTCCATCGAGCATTCTTTTTAGTCCAGGACTAGGATTAAAGTGTGTCCAGGAAACCAGCCCAATATTTTCTAGGAGGGTAGATGAAGCCATTGTTACTGAAGCTTATGATTGAGTGTTGTTGACTGACTTGTCTCCGACGATGCCCAGGTTGATGGTAGGGTAGCCATGTTCCTGAATGGTGGCCAGCAGTGTAGATCTGTTACTGTCCCTGATCTTCCCTGGGTGCAGGTCATCCTCTGGGTTCAACAGCTACACACGCGCACATGCACACACACAAAGAAGGTTACGTTACTGTTCATATTCTACAGGAAACCATCTCACATCCTGCAATATTTTCCTGTCAGAACCTGGGATTCAAACCGGCAATCGGTTGATGTCTTACCTGCCTCTCTAACCTCTAGGCTACCTGCCACCACAATCCCAGGTATTAAAGATACCATGAGAGATGGCAAAATAGTGTGTGTGTGTGTGTGTGTGTTCACCTCATTGCCAGTTGACATGACAGCCACCACTGGGAACTTCTGCACTTCCACCTCAGTGACTCCTACGGTGGCCAGCAGGCCAATCTCAGAAGGGCCCATGTGGGTACCCTTGGACAGGACACATTCCCCACGCTTTATATCATGACCTATAGGCCTGGAGGGAGGGGAGACAGAGGGGGCTGGGTGAGTGGCAGAGACACAGTACTGGTACTATGGTCACGTGGAATTTCACTGCCTTCATGACTCGTGACCGCCGGTGTGGCAACCCTAGTAGTACCTCAAGATTTATATCATGACCTATAGGCCTGGAGGAAGGGACAGAGGGGGCTGGGTGAGTGGCAGGCACTCAGATACTGTAGACATGGCTGTGCAATACATAGTGCTGAGCTATCAGTGCTTTCTGAGGTCGGTTCGGTTAAAAAATGATCACAGTATCTAGACTATGTGTCACATGGGTGACGCTGGAGAGGCGAAGCAGGTACGGGGAGTCAAACATTTAATGTGGAACAGACATGGAACGAGACAGGAACAGTGTCAGCAAACGAGTAACACAAACAAAAGACAATAAATGCAGCAGCGGGGAACAGAGCAAGGGAACTGACAAATATAGGGGAGAAAATAAACAGGTGATGAGTGAGTCCAGGTGAGTCCAATATCGTTGATGCGCGTCACGAGGGAAGGCAGGTGTGAGTAATAGATGATAGGAGTGAGGGGGGGAAGAGCGGGAGCAGACGTAACAGCCCGACGAGCTGGCTAGGCACCCCCAGTTCCATCGGTGGCGACCCAGAGCCGATGTCACCATAGACATTGAATATCCCTTTGAGCATGGTGAAGTTATTAATTACACTTTGGATGGGGTATCAATACACCCAGCCAATACAAAGATACAGGCGTCCTTCCTAACTCAGTTGCCGGAGAGGAAGGAAACCGCTCAGGAATTTCACCTTGAGGTCAATGGTGACTTTAAAACAGTTACAGAGTCTAATGGCTGTGATAGGTGAAAACTGAGGATGAATCAACAACATTGTAGTTACTCCACAATACTAAGCTAATTTACAGAGTGAAAAGAAGACTATACAGAAATATTCCAAAACATGCATCCTGGCACTAAACAAGGCACTAAAGTAATACTGTGCAAAAGATTCTGTTATGTTTGGGGCCAATCCAATGCAACACATTACTGAGTACCACACTCCATATTTTCAAGCATACTGGTGGCTACATCATGTTATCGGTATGCTTGTAATTGTTAAGAACTGGGGAGTTTTTCAGGATCAAAAGAAACGGAATGGAGCTAAACACAACCAAAATCCTAGAGAAAAACCTGGTTCAGTCTGGTTTCTACTAGACACTGTGAGATGAATTCACCTTTCAGTTTTGACTTAAATCTGCTTGAATACCTATGGCAAGACTTGAAAATGTTTGTCTAGCAATAATCTATAACCAATTTGACAGAGCTTGTAGAATTTTTTTAATAATAATGGGCAAATATTGTACAATCCAGGTGTGCAAAGCTCTTAGAGACTTTTATTTTTTATTTTTTTATTTTATTTAACTAGGCAAGTCAGCTAAGAACAAATTCTTATTTACAATGATGGCCTACCCCGGCCAAACCCGCCGCCGTATGGTACTCCCAATCACGTCCGACTTACCCAGAAAGACTCACAACTGTATCGCAGCCAAAGGTGACTGTAACATGTATTAACTCAGGAGTGTGAATACTTATGTAAATTAGATATTTCTGTATTTCATTTTCAACAAATTTGCTAACATTTCTAATACCCATTCATTATTGGGTATTGTGTGTAAATGGGTGAGAAAAAAATTGCTCTCACATTCATAGGCTGTAACACAACAAAATGTGGAATAAGTCAAGCAATATGAATCATTTATTGAACTGTATGTGGTTGTCCCACCTAGCTATTTAAGATGAATGCACTAACTGTAAGTTGTTCTGTCTAAGAGTGTCTGCTAAATGATAAAAATGTACATGTAAAATTATTTTAGAGCTTTTAACATTCAATTGTCAAAACATTTAAAATATTCCATTGTCTTTGTAAGGTTCACATTCGGTAGAAATTACTATGAAATAATAAAATACTGCAGTACATTACTTTTTTTAATGACTTAATTATGTTTCACTCCTTAAAGTCATCATCTCATCTCTGTTCAGGCAGTAACAGCCAGCCAGACAGACAACATTATCTGTGTTCTCCCATACTGTACTGTCTTCAGTCATCCTATTTAGCAAGACTAGCCTGCCTAAGTATGCTGCAGAGCTGTCTGACAAAATAATTGTACTAGTTCTTCAAAGTAGATATGGTATACTTTCACAAACGGTCTCTATCCCTCTCCCTCGTCCTTGTGTTGTGTACATTCCTCTCTCATGCTGTCTATGCAGTCTGTGTGTATCTAACTTAACCTGTTAGGGCTAGGGGGCAGTATTGACACGGCTGGATAGAAAACGTACCCGATTTAATCTGGTTACTACTCCTGCCCAGTAACTAGAATATGCATATAATTATTGGCTTTGGATAGAAAACACCCTAAAGTTTCTAAAACTGTTTGAATGGTGTCTGTGAGTATAACAGAACTCATATGGTAGGCCAAAACCTAAGAAGATTTCAAGCAGGAAGTGGCCTGTCTGAGAAGTAGTGTTTCATCTTGGCTCTTTTTATTGAAGACTCAGGATCTGTGCAATAACGTGACACTTCCTACGGCTTCCATAGGGTCTCAGAGCCCGGGAAAAAGCTGAACGATATCGAGGCAGGCTCTGGCTGAAACACTTTATCGCTTTTGGCAAGTGGCCACTCAGAGTACTATGGGCTTAGGCGCGTGCCCGCTTCAACCGAATGCTTTCTTTTTCTTTCCTCTGTTTACCTAAAAGCAGATTCCCGGTCGGAATATTATCGCTTTTTTATGAGAAAAATGGCATAAAAATAGATTTTAAACAGCGGTTGACATGCTTCGAAGTACGGTAATGGAATATTTAGAATTTCTTTGTCACGAATTGCGCCATGCTCGCCACCCTTATTTACCCTTTAGGATAGGGTCTAGAACGCACGAACAAAACGCCGCTGTTTGGATATAACGATGGATTATTTTGGACCAAACCAACATTTGTTATTGAAGTAGAAGTCCTGGGAGTGCATTCTGATGAAGACAACAAAGGTAATAACATTTTTCTTATAGTAAATCTGACTTTGATGAGTGCTAAACTTGCTGGGTGTCTAAATAGCTAGCCCTGTGATGCCGGGCTATCTACTGAGAATATTGCAAAATGTGCTTTCACCGAAAAGCTATTTTAAAATCGGACATATCGAGTGCATAGAGGAGTTCTGTATCTATAATTCTTAAAATAATTGTTATGCTTTTTGTGAACGTTTATCGTGAGTAATTTAGTAAATTCACCGGCAGTGTTCGGTGGGAATGCTAGTCACATGCTAGTCACATGCTAATGTAAAAAGCTGGTTTTTGATATAAATATGAACTTGATTGAACAAAACATACATGTATTGTATAACATAATGTCCTAGGGTTGTCATCTGATGAAGATCATCAAAGGTTAGTGCTACATTTAGCTGTGGTTTGGGTTTATGTGACATTATATGCTAGCTTGAAAAATGGGTGTCTGATTATTTCTGGCTGGGTACTCTGCTGACATAATCTAATGTTTTGCTTTCGTTGTAAAGCCTTTTTGAAATTGGACAGTGTGGTTAGATTAACGAGAGTCTTATCTTTAAAATGGTGTAAAATAGTCATATTTTTGAAAAATTGAAGTAATAGCATATCTAAGGTATTTGAATAACGCGCCACAGGATTCAACTGGCTGTTGAGTAGCCCATAGAGGTGAATTAACATAGCAGGCGTAAAAGTGTATCCATCTCTTTCCGAGCTGGAAAGAACAGGCGAAAGAAAGAACAGGCACAATGGATTATGGTCACTGGCTGCCTGTGAGTTTGATAATTCATTTTAAGATTCTTCTATTGGTTTTTAAATCAATCCACGATGGCGCACCCCAAGACATGTCAGACATGCTTTTAAGTTATGAACCCAGTAGGTCCCTCAGGTCCTCTGGCCCTGGCCTTTTAACTATCCAAAAGTCTAGGACCAAGAGGCATGGAGAGTCAGCCTTTAGTTATTATACCCCCAGCCTCTGGAATAGCCTGCCTGAGAACCTGAGGGGGACCAAGAGGCATGGAGAGGCAGCCTTTAGTTATTATACCCCCAGCCTCTGGAATAGCCTGCCAGAGAACCTGAGGGGGACCAAGAGGCATGGAGAGACAGCCTTTAGTTATTATACCCCCAGCCTCTGGAATAGCCTACCAGAGAACCTGAGGGGGACCAAGAGGCATGGAGAGTCAGCCTTTAGTTATTATACCCCCAGCCTCTGGAATAGCCTACCAGAGAACCTGAGGGGGACCAAGAGGCATGGAGAGTCAGCCTTTAGTTATTATACCCCCAGCCTCTGGAATAGCCTGCCAGAGAACCTGAGGGGGACCAAGAGGCATGGAGAGTCAGCCTTTAGTTATTATACCCCCAGCCTCTGGAATAGCCTGCCTGAGAACCTGAGGGGGACCAAGAGGCATGGAGAGACAGCCTTTAGTTATTATACCCCCAGCCTCTGGAATAGCCTGCCTGAGAACCTGAGGGGGACCAAGAGGCATGGAGAGACAGCCTTTAGTTATTATACCCCCAGCCTCTGGAATAGTCTGCCTGAGAACCTGAGGGGGGCTGAAACTGTTGACATATTTAAAACAGCTTTGTTTTACCTCCGGGTGCTTTTTAGTCTTTTAGTTTTTGTCATTCTTTTGTTTTTATCTTACTTTTGTTGTGTAGTAAATATTTCAGCTTTTATTTTCATTGTTCCCCCCAAAAATCCTGTGAAGCACATTGCGTCGCATTGCATGTCTGAAATGTGCTGTATAAATAAAGCTTGATTTGATGATTGTAGTTAATCACCACATTTCTGCGCTGAACTAAATTGAATATTTGCTTCATGAAAACTAGAACTCCCTTCAGCCCAGCATCCCACATGGTTCTTAACTTGGTTTCTCTTGTGAATGATTTGATTTCTCTCTAGAGAAATGGCGCGTTGGGAAAATGGTTAATCACTCAGCACTAGAGGTAAAGTTCTGTTACAGAAGAGCATTGAGTAAAACTGGAATATCAGTTTACTTCCTGAATTAACTGGATTTAAATGAAATAGAGCCCACCAGTCCTGACTGGTACAAACTTAAACTTCTCACTCACCTGATGTCCTGTCCAGGACGTGCCTGTACCAAGATCCGCACTTCCAGCTCTTCTGTGCCCTGCAACGACAAACAGAGCGGTTAATGAAGAAGATACGGTACATTCCGTACTATTGTCAGGAAGAGGTTTGTGGCAGGTGAAGTCTACATGTACAAAACAGAAAGGCTGTTTGTGGAGAGGAGATACTGGAGACAGAGGAGAAAGGATTGAGGGAAAGTTGAGAAATAATTGTGAAACAGAGAGGTGAGAGACATATTGTACGTTATTGTAATGTATTTGTATAGTATATTCCATGCGGATAAAGTTCATTGAAATAAATTGAGAGGGGGTCAGGAAGTTGCCACAGGAGATGGGAGAGGGAGAGTGCTGGTTGACTCATGTCTTCAGAGAGAGAGAGAGGGAAGAAGGAAAGAAGGAGAGAAGTTGGGTGTTGACTCACGTCGTCAGACTCTCGAAGCAGCTCAGTGTCCTCCACCTGCACTACAGCATCCGCCCCACAGGGGATAGGAGCCCCTGTTGTCACCCTCATCACCTGGCCCGGCATCACTGTGTGGGTCGGCTACAGAGACACACATGCAGGTTGGACATTATAAAAGTGCTAAACATGCTTATAACGCATCTTTCAAGGCATTATAACTGCATCATAACTACCGGCATGAAGTAGTGTTATCAACATTTCAGTTGGGAAGTTGAATTATCAGAAATCGACTATATACAATTTTCACAAGATATACTTTTGAACATGAGCGTCAATAGTGGAGGCTGTGTGTCCATTGTGGAGGCTGTGTGTCCATAGTGGAGGCTGTGTGTCCATAGTGGAGGCTGTGTGTCCATAGTGGAGGCCGTGTGTCCATAGTGGAGGCCGTGTGTCCATAGTGGAAGCCGTGTGTCCATAGTGGAGGCTGTGTGTCCATAGTGGAGGCTGTGTGTCCATAGTGGAGGCTGTGTGACCATAGTGGAGGTTGTGTGTCCATAGTGGAGGCTGTGTGTCCATAGTGGAGGCTGTGTGACCATTGTGGAGGTTGTGTGTCCATAGTGGAGGCTGTGTGTCCATAGTGGAGGCTGTGTCCATAGTGGAGGCTGTGTGTCCATAGTGCAGGCTGTGTGTCCATAGTGGAGGCTGTGTGACCATAGTGGAGGTTGTGTGTCCATAGTGGAGGCTGTGTGTCCATAGTGGAGGCTGTGTGTCCATAGTGGAGGCTGTGTGTCCATAGTGGAGGCTGTGTGTCCATAGTGGAGGCTGTGTGACCATAGTGGAGGCTGTGTGTCCATAGTGGAGGCTGTGTGTCCATAGTGGAGGCTGTGTGTCCATAGTGGAGGCTGTGTGTCCATAGTGGAGGCTGTGTGTCCATAGTGGAGGCTGTGTGTCCATAGTGGAGGCTGTGTGAGAATTATAAAATGTACTATGTAAATGTATTATTATACATTTAATCAAAAAAAAAAAAAAGCAGAGTGGAGTGTTGTAGAGAGAGAGTCTGTTTAATGTAGAGAGCGAGACAGGTTCTGTGTAGAGTAGAGAGAGAGACAGGTTCTGTGTAGAGTAGAGAGAGACAGGGTCTGTGTAGAGTAGAGCGAGAGACAGGTTCTGTGTAGAGTAGAGAGAGACAGGGTCTGTGTAGAGTAGAGAGAGAGACAGGGTCTGTGTAGAGTAGAGAGCGAGACAGGGTCTGTGTAGAGTAGAGAGAGAGACAGGTTCTGTGTAGAGTAGAGAGAGAGACAGGGTCTGTGTAGAGTAGAGAGAGAGACAGGGTCTGTGTAGAGTAAAGAGAGAGACAGGGTCTGTGTAGAGTAGAGAGAGAGACAGGATGTGTGTCGAGTAGAGAGAGAGACAGGGTCTGTGTAGAGTAGAGAGCGAGACAGGTTCTGTGTAGAGTAGAGAGAGAGACAGGTTCTGTGTAGAGTAGAGAGAGAGACAGGGTCTGTGTAGAGTAGAGAGAGAGACAGGGTCTGTGTAGAGTAGAGAGAGAGACAGGGTCTGTGTAGAGAGAGAGACAGGGTCTGTGTAGAGTAGAGAGAGAGACAGGGTCTGTGTAGAGTAGAGAGAGAGACATGGTGTGTGTAGAGTAGAGAGAGACAAGGTCTGTGTAGAGTAGAGAGCGAGACAGATTCTGTGTAGAATAGAGAGAGAGACAGGTTCTGTGTAGAGTAGAGAGAGATAGGGTCTGTGTAGAGTAGAGAGAGAGACAGGCTGTGTAGAGTAGAGAGAGACAGGGTCTGTGTAGAGTAGAGAGAGAGACAGGGTCTGTGTAGAGTAGAGAGAGAGACGGTCTGTGTAGAGTAGAGAGAAAGACAGGGTCTGTGTAGAGTAGAGAGAGAGACAGGGTCTGTGAAGAGTAGAGAGAGAGAGGGTCTGTATAGAGTAGAGAGAGAGACAGGGTCTGTGTAGAGTAGAGAGAGAGACAGGGTCTGTGTAGAGTAGAGAGAGAGACAGGGTCTGTGAAGAGTAGAGAGAGAGAGGGTCTGTATAGAGTAGAGAGAGAGACAGGGTCTGTGTAGAGTAGAGAGAGAGACAGGGTCTGTGTAGAGTAGAGAGAGAGAGATGGGGTCTGTCTCTGTGTAGAGGTAGAGGGAGAGACGGGGTCTGTCTGTGTGTAGAGAGAGAGACGGGGTCTGTCTCTGTGTAGAGGTAGAGAGAGAGACGGGGTCTGTCTTTGTGTAGAGGTAGAGAGAGAGACGGGGTCTGTCTGTGTGTAGAGAGAGAGACGGGGTCTGTCTGTGTGTAGAGAGAGAGACGGGGTCTGTCTGTGTGTAGAGGTAGAGAGAGAGAGACGGGGTCTGTCTGTGTGTAGAGAGAGAGACGGGGTCTGTCTGTGTGTAGAGGTAGAGAGAGAGACGGGGTCTGTCTGTGTGTAGAGAGAGAGACGGGGTCTGTCTGTGTGTAGAGGTAGAGAGACGGGGTCTGTCTGTGTGTAGAGGTAGAGAGAGAGACGGGGTCTGTCTCTGTGTAGAGAGAGAGACGGGGTCTGTCTGTGTGTAGAGGTAGAGAGAGAGACGGGGTCTGTCTGTGTGTAGAGGTAGAGAGAGAGACAGGGTCTGTCTGTGTGTAGAGGTAGAGAGAGAGACGGGGTCTGTCTCTGTGTAGAGGTAGAGATGGAGACGGGGTCTGTCTGTGTGTAGAGAGAGAGACGGGGTCTGTCTCTGTGTAGAGGTAGAGAGAGAGACGGGGTCTGTCTTTGTGGATTATCTTGTAATCACAGTGAGCCAGTGACCTGTGTAGCTCCACATGGCAGGATAGCCTATGGGAATACACTGAGACACACGGGGGGGGGGGGGAGGGAGGGAGGGAGGGAGGGAGGGAGGGAGGGAGGGGGAGGGAGGGAGGGAGGGAGGGAGGGAGGGAGGGAAACTCCAAAATATCAGGGCTCAAACTGTAAGGAGCTCACCTGCTGTCCTGCCTGTGACTCCCCAATGATGAAGCGATCTCCAGGACCGTCGGCCGCTGAGAGGAACAGAGAGAGGGATGAGAAATAGAAGGAGAGAGAGGGATGGTGAGAGAGAGAGAGAGAGAGAGAGAGAGAGAGAGGGAGAGGGAGAACAGTAATGCCTCTATATCTGAAAACAAGCTGCAAGGGTCAAACTCACACAAAAACAAGCATAAAAAGTGTGTAATCTCTCAAACTACTGAACTCTACACCCACGAGAACTGGCGTCTCACCTCGCACGGCGTAGCCATCTTTGACTGATGCAGGGAACGGAGGCAGGTTGTCTTTGGCATAGACGTCCTGAGCTAAGACTCGACCCATCCCATCTAAAGTAGGATACAATATGATAAAGAAAGGAGAAAAAGAGAGAGATAGAAACAGAGAGAGGAGAAAAAAGGTTGTAATTTCACACATACATTTTAGGAGTACACAAGATGTGATATGCATGCTGGCGGGATAAGCTGTGTCCCTTGGCTGTGTCCCTCGGTGGTGTCCCTCACGGGGGAGGCAGAGTGTTGAGTAGCTGTTGTTGAATGTGAAGAGGACAAAAGCCAGACACACAGAAAGGCCTACATCACATGAAACCTTTGCTATATGTGAGTGACAGAGAAAGGGGTGATGCTAACTAGCTCTGACGCTAACGCAGAGGAGCTACTTATTACAGCCTCTCCTACACACACACACACAGGCAAGCAGAGACAAGCACCTCTAGGGAGAGAGCGGGGAGATCACTCTCAGCACATGAAAGAAGAGAAAACGAGCCAGGAATAACAGAGAAAAAGAGAGAAAAAAGAGAGAGAGACAGAAAGAGAGAGAATGATAGAAAGATAGAATAATAGAAAGAGAGAGAGAGAAAGACAGAAAGAGAGAGAGAGAGAAAGACAAAGATAGAAAGAGAGTAGAAAATGGAGAGCAATGAATAGAGAGAAAGAAAGAGAAAGAAAGATAGGTGTGTGTGTGTGTGTGTGTGTGTGTGTGTGTGTGTGTGTGTGTGTGTGTGTGTGTGTGTGTGTGTGTGTGTGTATGCTTTTGGGTTAACTATCCTTGTGGGGACCAGAAGGATAGTAAAACAAGGACAATTCGGACAAGTGGGGACATTTTGCCGGTCGGGTTAGGGTTAAAATTAGGGTTAGAATTAGGGTTAGGTATAAGGTATAAGGTTTTGAATGGGAATCAATCATTTGGTCCCCAAAAATATAGTAAAACAAACATGTGTGTGTGTGTGAGACAGAGAGCAAGAGAGAGAAAGAAAGAGAGAGTGGCGGAGGGAGAGAGAGGGTGGGTGGGAGAAGAGATAATGAAGAGAGAGAACTAAAGATAGAGGGAGAGAAAGAGAGAGAGAGAGCAGGCTTCTCCTCTGTTGAAGGCTGATTAGAGGAGACTTAATGCTCGAAAATACCACATCTGATGAGCAGCTAAATATAGATCATCCCTTTTATACAAACAGATGAATACAGAGGTATCTATGGAAACAGATGAATACAGAGGTATCTATGGAAACAGAGGAATACACAGAATATACAGGGAGCAGAGCGCCACAACACACTCGCCTCAACACCGCCAAACTGACTGAGAAGACATCCAAACTGTAGCTGGTTTATAACATCACACAAGTTCCCATGCAAAGCAAGACAACTGAACACAGCAAAAAAATACACACACACACACCTCTGCACAAAACAACGAGACATGTAGACATAATGGGCCCTCAAAAATAGAAACACCTAATCTCTATTAGCTAAGAAATACTCTGTATTAGCTGAGACCGAGCAAGGACTCTGTATTAGCTAAGAAAGACTCTGTATTAGCTAAGAAAGACTCTGTATTAGCTAAGAAAGACTAATAGATAAGAAAGACTATTAGCTAAGAAAGACTATATTAGCTAAGAAAGACTATATTAGCTAAGAAAGACTCTCCATTGGCTAAGAAAGACTCTCTAGCTATGAAAGACTGTATTAGCTAAGAAAGACTAATAGATAAGAAAGACTATTAGCTAAGAAAGACTATATTAGCTAAGAAAGCCTCTCCATTGGCTAAGAAAGACTCTCTATTAGCTAAGACTTTCTATTAGCTAAGAAAGACTCCATTGGCTAAGAAAGACTATTAGCTAAGAAAGACTCTCTATTAGCTAAGAAAGACTCTCTATTAGCTAAGAAAGACTCTCTATTAGCTAAGAAAGACTCTCTCTGTATTAGCTAAGAAATAGACTATTAGTTAAGAAAGACTATTAGCTAAGAAAAATACTATATTAGTTAAGAAAAATACTATTAGTAAAGAAAGACTTTATTAGCTGAGAAAGACTATTAGCTGAGAAAGACTATTAGCTAAGAAAGACTATTAGCTAAGAAAGACTATTAGCTAAGACTATTAGCTGAGAAAAATACTATATTAGTTAAGAAAAATACTATTGGTTAAGAAAGACTATTAGCTAAGAAAGACTATTAGCTAAGAAAGACTCTCTATTAGCTAAGAAAGACTATTAGCTAAGAAAGACTCTATTAGCTAAGAAAGACTCTCTATTAGCTAAGAAAGACACTCTATTAGCTAAGAAAGACTGCAACCTCATGCCTTTCATCACAACAATACTAGGAGCAACAAAGAGGGGCACCATAAAATACCCCCACTACACCCTCACTCTATTCCCCCATTATAAACTGGGTGGTTCGAGCCCTGAATACTGATTGGCTGACAGCATGCTATATCAGACCATGACAAAATATTTATTTTTACTCCTCTAATTACGTTGGTAAGCAGTTTATAATAGCAATAAGGCACCTCAGGGCTTGCGATATATAGCCAATATACCACGGCTAAGGGCTGTGTCCAGGCACTCCGTCGTGCGTAAGAACAAACCTTAGCCGTGTTACATTGGCCATATTATTATTTTTTATTTTACCTTTACTTAACAAGGCAAGTCAGTTAAGAACAAATTCTTATTTTCAATGACGGCCTAGTGTAACCGATGTGAAATGGCTAGTTAGTTAGCGGTAGTGCGCGCTAATAGTGTTTCAATCGGTGACGTCACTCGCTCTGAGACTTGAAGTAGGGTTGCCCCTTGCGTTGCAAGGGCCGTGGCTCTTGTGGCGCGATGGGTAACGATGCTTCGGTGGGTGTCAGTTGTTGATGCGTGCAAGGGTCCCTGGTTCGAGCCCAGGTTGGGGTGAAGAGAGGGACGGAACCTACACGGTTACATTGATGCTGTTGACCCGGATCATTGGTTGCTGCGGAAAAGGAGGAGGTCAAAGGGGGGGTGAGTGTAACCGATGTGAAATGGCTAGTTAGTTAGCGGTGGTGTGCGCTAATAGCGTTTCAATCGGTGACGTCACTCGCTCTGAGACTTGAAGTAGGGTTGCCCCTTGCGTTGCAAGGGCCGCGGCTTTTGTGGCGCGATGGGTAACGATGCTTCGTGGGTGTCAGTTGTTGATGTGTGCAAGGGTCCCTGGTTCGAGCCCAGGTTGGGGCGAAGAGAGGGACGGAACCTACACTGTTACACTAGGAACAGTGGGTTAACTGCCTTGTTCAGGGGCAGAACGACAGAATTTTACCTTGTCAGCTCGGGGATTCGATCTAGAAACCTTTCGGTTACTAGCCCAACGCTCTAACCACTAGACCACCTGCCGCCCCTATACCACACCTCCTCGGGCATAATTGCTTAATTAGAGGACAGACAGACAGATGCATGGTGTACACTGGCCCTGTTGAAGACAGACAGATGTATGGTGTACACTGGCCCTGTTGAAGACAGACAGATGCATGGTGTACACCGGCCCTGTTGAAGACAGACAGATGCTTGTCTGGCCCTGTTGAAGACAGACAGATGCCTGGTGTACACTGGCCCTGTTGAACAACCCAAAACACAAGCCTCTTCTGGACTTGTTTTATTCATCTGTATTCTTCAATATGTCACCATGAGACACAGTCCGTGTGTGTGTGTGTGTGTGTGTGTGTGTGTGTGTGTGTGTGTGTGTGTGAGAGAGACCTCGGATAGTTTTACAACCAACAAAGTGATTCTTACGACACCATTCTGCTACATACACACAGCCTCCACCTTTTCAATTCAGTTTAAAATGTATAGCCAATCTCTTTCATCACTCTACGGGCCCATCAATCTTTTAGGTGTTCATTTGAACGTTATATTAACCAGCAAGACAAAATAGCACTTTGTAAAGTAACCTGAGCCCACAACTTTACTGCCATCAGAAAATGTGAAGAACAGCACGTGACCAGCGGTGACAGTACACCGTTGCCCATATTTACGTTGGGTTGGTCTCAGAGAGTATTATGGCTCATTGCGATGCACTAGCTCACTGTGTGAGTGATGCTCAACAGTATCCACACACCCTACACCCAACGTTTTCTTTCAGAGACCAGTTAAAGAGTGACAGAAAAGTTGGGAGGAGAAACGGTTTCAAAAGGACAGTGGGTGGGATTCAAACTGCAAGACACCCCAGGCGACCTACAACAACTGTTGATCAGGGTCATACAGTAAGTCTAATGGTGAGGTCAAATTGTCACTTTGAAGACAGTTGGTTTTTACATTTTTTATTTCACCTTTATTTAACCAGGTAGGCCAGTTGAGAACAAGTTCTCATTTACAACTGCGACCTGGCCGTTAAGTGAATTACTGTATTGTCACCTCCCTGAATGTGTTTTTTTGTTACGTTAGTGAGGTAAGTGTCCCTGTCACAAAGAGTGTTTGTTCCTTCCTGCCCCTTGCTCGCTTGAGCCTGATTGGTTGGCTGCCTCCCGTGTCGGACTGCGTCCCGGCGCCGGGCGGATGTGGCATAAGCAGATGACGGAGAATGGAACATGACAACACAGCCAACGCTCCCAGAACTGGGTCACTCACACCTCTCATGGCCGACAGAGAGAAAGATAAAGAGAACGAATGAGAGGGAGAGAGAGAGAAAGAGAGAAATATATCTCTAAGCACTTGAAGTTGGCCTATGTGACATCAAAACCTTGACCCATCAATGTGAGGTCTAGGGGATTTGCCATAAAGGTTTGGATGGTTGGGAGGTGGTTAAGAGGTGTGTGCTGTTCAATAATCATTTACATAAATGTTTACATTACAAACTCCTGGGCATGGACTGAACTGCTAAGGACATCAGGGTGAAACTTCCTCCATTAACGTAGAATACTAATGTAATATGAGGAGGAGGAGCATAGTGGGTGGGTGTTGCTAGCAAATCAAAAGAGAACTATGGCGCTCTCCCAGAAGCTTGGCTGGGGCGTAAAACCTGCCAATTCACACAAACAAAAAGGTGTAATGGGTTCGCACTCCCAAAAACTTTGCATAAAGGTTACCTCATTATTCAATTTTTTTTTGAATATTTTCACTGCATCTGGGATAGAATACACAGACATTTCAGCTTCACAGCCTTCTTCAGTGTGAAGGTACAGTTTTCTTTTTAATTCAAAACAGCATTTGTAAAGCACAACGGATGAGCAGCCAGAGTGATGCTAGAAGCCAGGTCATCCAACAGATTCAGAAGCAATGGCAACATCAGGCTAGTAACAGTAGCAGCCCATGGGCCAGGCCTGAGGTCTTCTATCGCCCCTTAGCGGCCAGGAGGTGAACTGACCCGGTGGAGTGAAGCGAGAGGACACTGGAGCCCCTCCTGTGTCCCCTGGTTGTGTATCCCCAAGACACCCAACAGAGACCATGTCTACCACGGCCTGGGCAGTGTGCAATCTGGACAGGCAGTGGGGCAGTGTTGTTTTTTCAGTGGGCCGATGAAGTTTTATTGTTTTGTTTTCAGTGAGGTGGTGTTTTTTTTCAGTGGGATGGTGTTTTTTTCAGTGAGGTGGTGTTTTTTTCAGTGAGGTGGTGTTTTTTTTCAGTGAGGTGGTGTTTTTTTTCAGTGAGGTGGTGTTTTTTTTCAGTGAGGTGGTGTTTTTTTCAGTGAGGTGGTGTTTTTTTCAGTGAGGTGGTGTTTTTTTCAGTGAGGTGGTGTTTTTTCAGTGAGGTGGTATTTTTTTTCAGTGAGGTGGTGTTTTTTTTCAGTGAGGTGGTGTTTTTTCAGTGGGGCGGTGTTCTTTTTTTCAGTGGGCGGTGTTGTTTTATTAATTTTTTTCAGTGAGGTGGTGTTTTTTCAGTGGGGCGGTGTTCTTTTTTTCAGTGGGCGGTGTTGTTTTATTAATTTTTTTCAGTGAGGTGGTGTTTTTTTTCAGTGAGGTGGTGTTTTTTTCAGTGAGGTGGTATTTTTTTTCAGTGAGGTGGTGTTTTTTTCAGTGAGGTGGTGTTTTTTTTCAGTGAGGTGGTATTTTTTTTCAGTGAGGTGGTGTTTTTTTCAGTGAGGTGGTGTTTTTTCAGTGGGGCGGTGTTCTTTTTTTCAGTGGGCGGTGTTGTTTTTTTTTTTTTTTTTCAGTGGGGCGGTGTTCTTTTTTTCAGTGGGCGGTGTTGTTTTTTTGTTTTTTTTTCAGTGGGGTGGTGTTTTTTTTCAGTGGGGTGGTGTTGTTTTTTTGTTTTTTTTTCAGTGGGTGGTGGTGTCGAGTTGGAGAGGAGGGAGGCATGGCATCACCCATGACGTCACCAATGACATCACTGACCTGTGTGATGCCAGGGTGGCAGGGAGGAGGCGGCATTAACATGATTGGCACCCAGGACCCCAGCCAAGCCCCCGGCTCTCCTCTCCTGCTTTGGCGCTCCTCTTGTGGCTGTGGCAGAGATAAAGTAAGGGGGCTTTTTACAGTCCGCGCCACTCAGGGGCCAAACGGGCTTAACGGAGTCTGCTCCACCGAGGCCTGCCGGGGGCTGCGCAGGTTAGGGTCCGTTGTTGTTGATCATACACGTGCTACATTTCCTCAACCACCTGCAATACAGTGCCTTTGGAAAGTATTCAGACCCTTTGACTTTTTCCACATTTTGTTAATTTACAGCCATATTCTAAAATTCACGAAATTGTTTTTTTCTCTCATCAATCTACATACAATACCCCATAATTACAAAGCAAAACAGGTTTTTAGAAACGGTAGCTAATTTATAAAACATAAAAAACTGAAATACAACATTTACATAAGTATTCATACCCTTTACTCAAGTACTTTGTTGAAGCACCTTTGACAGTGATTTCAGCATCGAGTCTTCTTGGGTACAACGCTACAAGCTTGGCACACCTGTGTTTGGAGAGTTTCTCCCATTCTTCTCTGCAGATCTTCTCAAGCTCTATTAGGTTGGATAGGAAGCATTGCCGCACAGCTATTTTCAGGTCTCTCCAGAGATGTTCGATCGGGTTGAAGTCCAGGTTATGGCTGGGCCTCTCAAGGATATTCAGAGACTTGTCTTGAGGCCATGCCTGCATTGTCTAGGCTGTGTGCTTAGGGTCATTGTCCTGTTGGAAGGTGAACCTTCACCCCCGTCTGAGCGCTCTGGGAGAAGGTATTCACCAAGCATCTCTCTGTACATTGCTCCTTTCATCTTTCCCTCGATCCTGACTAGTCTCCCAGTCCATGCTGCTGAAAAACATCCCCACAGCATGATGCTGCCACCACCATGCTTCACCATAGGGATGGTGCCAGGTCTCTACCAGATGTGACGCTTGGCATCCAGGCCAAAGAGTTCAATCTTGATTTCATCAGACCAGAGGGTCTTTAGGTGCATTTTGGCAAACTCCAAGCGGGCTGCCATTTACTGAGGAGTGGCTTCCGTCTGGCCACTCTACCATAAAGGCCTGATTGGTGGAGTGCTGCAGTGATGGTTGTCCTTCTGGAAGGTTCTCCCATCTCCAAAGAGGAACTCTAGAGCTCTGTCAGAGTGACCATCAGGTTCTTGGTCACCTCCCTGACCAAGGGGCTTCTCCCTCAACTGCTCAGTTTGGCCGGGCGGCCAGCTCTAGGAAGAGTCTTGGTGGTTCCAAACTTCTTCCATTTAAGAATTATGGAGGCCACTGTGTTCTTGGGGACCTTCAATGCTGCAGAAATGTTTTGGTACCCTTCCCCAGATCTGTGCCTCGACACAATCCTGTCTCGGAGCTCTACAGACAATTCCTTCAACTCATGGCTTGGTTTTTGATCTAACATGCACTGTCAACTGTGAGACCTTATATAGACAGGTGTGTGCCTTTCCAAATCATGTCCAATCAATTGAATTTACCACAGGTGGACTCCAATCAAGTTGTAGAAACATCTCAAGGATGATCAATGGAAACAAGATGCACCTGAAATCAATTTCGAGTCTCATAGCAAAGGGTCTGAATAATTATGTAAATAAGGTATCTGCTTTTTATTTTTAATACATTTGCTTTGTAATTTTGGGGTATTGTGTGTAGATTGCTGAGATTATTTATTTATTTAATACAATTTAGAATAAGGCTGTAACTCAACAAAATTTGGAAAAAGTCAAGGGGTCTGAATACTTTCCGAAGGCACTAGCCAGCCATACTGTAGCACTGTACACCCCCTTCCATAGACACAGAGCAGAACACATAGACACAGAACAAAACACAAAGAACAGAAGCCACAGAACAGAAGCCACAGAACAGAACACAGACACAGAACAGAAGCAACAGACACAGAACAGAACACATAGACACAGAACAGAACACATAGACACAGAACAGAAGCCACAGACACAAAATAGAAGCCACAGACACAAAACAGAAGCCACAGACACAAAACAGAACCCACAGACACAAAACAGAAGCCACAGAGCAGAAGCCACAGACACAGAACAGAAGCCACAGAGCAGAAGCCACAGAACAGAAGCCACAGACACAGAACAGAACACATAGACACAGAACAGAACACAAAGACACAGAACAGAAGCCACAGAACAGAAGCCACAGACACAGAACAGAACACAGAACAGAAGCCACAGACGCAAAACAGAAGCCACCGACGCAAAACAGAAGCCACCGACACAAAACAGAAGCCACCGACACAAAACAGAAGCCACCGACACAAAACAGAAGCCACCGACACAGAGCAGAAGCCACAGAACAGAAGCCAAAGAACAGAAGACACAGAACAGAAGCCACAGACACAGAACAGAACACATAGACACAGAACAGAACACATAGACACAGAAAAGAAGCCACAGACACAGAACAGAAGCCACAGACACAGAACAGAAGCCACAGACACAGAACAGAAGCCACAGACACAGAACAGAACACATAGACACAGAACAGAACACAAAGACACAGAACAGAAGCCACAGAACAGAAGCCACAGACACAGAACAGAACACAGAACAGAAGCCACAGACGCAAAACAGAAGCCACCGACACAAAACAGAAGCCACTGACACAGAGCAGAAGCCACAGAACAGAAGCCAAAGAACAGAAGACACAGAACAGAAGCCACAGAACAGAAGACATAGACACAGAACAGAACACATAGACACAGAAAAGAAGCCACAGACACAGAACAGAAGCCACAGACACAGAACAGAAGCCACAGACCAGAACACATAGACACAGAACAGAACACATAGACACAGAACAGAACACATAGACACAGAACAGAAGCCATAGACACAGAACAGAAGCCATAAACACAGAACAGAAGCCACAGACACAGAACAGAAGCCACAGACACAGAACAGAAGCCACAGACACAGAACAGAAGCCATAGACACAGAACAGAAGCCATAAATATACCCAACAGTAACACATTGGAGGCAGCAAGGGGAATTTGGCCATGATAGTCATTCAACATGCAAAGGACAAGACACTGCTCTCAGTTAGTGTTGGCAGAGAAAAGAACAAGATGGATGGAGATCGAAATACATTATGGACCTGGTTATCATTCTGGACTTATGTATGGGTGATAATGTTCCCTGTTCTAGAGAGCCATGATAATGTTATGTATGGGTGAAAATGTTCCCTGTTCTATAGAGCCATGATAATGTTATGTATGGGTGATAATGTTCCCTGTTCTAGAGAGCTATGATAAAGTTATGTATAGTGATAATGTTCCCTGTTCTAGAGAGCCATGATAATGTTATGTATGGGTGATAATGTTCCCTGTTCTATAGAGCCATGATAATGTTATGTATGGGTGATAATGTTCCCTGTTCTAGAGAGCCATGATAATGTTATGTATGGGTGATAATGTTCCCTGTTCTAGAGAGCCATGATAATGTTATGTATGGGTGATAAAGTTCCCTGTTCAAGAGAGCCATGATAATGTTATGTATGGGTGATAATGTTCCCTCTTTTAGAAAGCAATTCATTTATTTTTGTAACCATTATTTAAGAACAAATTCTTATTTACAATGATGGCCTAGGAACAGTGGGTTAACTGCCTTGTTCAGGGGCAGAACGACAGATTTTTACCTTGTCAGCTCGGGGATTCGATCGAGCAACCTTTCGGTTACTAGTCCAATGCTCTAACCACTAGGCAAATGCTATCTGAAGCTAGTTTACAGACATCTATTTATGGTGTAAAATGTACTGGCAAGTATGTCTTTATAAACTACAGCTCACTTGGTGTAAACAAGCAGCCTAAGCACCTGAAGTTGGCCTATGTGAAGTCAATACCTGGACCATCAATGTGGGGTCTGGGGGACTCCCTTGCCCAAAGGTTTGGATGGTTAGGTGGTGTGTGCTGTTAATTGGCTAGCTACGCAACAATCAAGAGGTGTGTGCAATCAATAAACAATCAAACAAGAGATGAAAACAGGCAGGTAGGTAGGCGGGGACTCAGACAGACCGATAGACAGGATGGAATGGAGAGCATCTGGGGCAGGTGGAACAGCTGTAGGAACAGAAACATCATGGGCTCACCACACATATGATACAGACACAGACAGACAGACAGACAGACAGACAGACAGACAGACAGACAGACAGACAGACAGACAGACAGACAGACAGACAGACAGACAGACAGACAGACAGACAGACAGACAGACAGACAGACAGACAGACAGACAGACAGTAGTGAACTACAGACAGTAGTGAAGGCCCAGTGTGCGGTATGACTGATGTTAGGGGTTGAAGGCGTGTCCAGTGACGCGGGAATGACTGAGCTTTCTGTCCGTCTGTCTGCCCCTCGGTCTGTCTCTCAATTCAATTTTTCTGTCTGTCCCTCTATCTCTCTTTCTGTCAGTCAGTCTATCTTTCTGACCCACCTCTGTAGTTGATGATCTCAGTGCCGAGCACAGGGGTCATTTCCAGTACAGTGATGAAGGCCTTATCCATGGAGGTGAGGGGGAAGGGAGACATGCGGTGCCGGCGAGCCACCTTGGTGATGTCTACTGCACTGTGACCTGATGGACATAGAGACAAAGACAGGACGAGTGTGACTGAGAGAATAGTCGTCATGCCCCCCCCCCCCCCCCCCCCCCCCCCCCACCACTCACTCACTCACTCACTCACTCACTCACTCACTCACTCACTCACTCACTCACTCACTCACACACAGACAGCCACACAGACAGCCACACAGAAAACTCTCAATAAAATAACTTACTAGCTCTCAGGATGTTCTCTTTGCTGCCACACCGTGACTGAACCTACAGACAGATACATAGATAAAGAAGAAATGGAGGAGAAAGACATGGTTGAGGTGAAACCACAATAGGAATAGCAGCCTCTGTCCAGAAAGGATGAAAACATTCCACACACTGACTCATCTACACATCCAGCTACTAATGCAGAACATAAAGACAACCACAATCAAACAATCCTCAGACCATGAATGGCAATTAATAATAGATAAGATGAGGATCTCTTAAGCCAAGGAGAGTGGCTTAGTGTGGCTGAGCAGAGCATGTGTATGGGGTAGGAGGAAGGGAGGTGGGGATGGTTAGGGTGGGGTTAGGTCCTAGGGCTTCAGGCTTGGCTTTCAGTTGGTTTTGGACGTGTAATTCGCTTCACATCTCAGTAGTAAGGCTGTCCTAATTCATTTATGTAAGGCTGTCCTAATCCATGTGCCACTGTCCCCCTAGACCAGGTGCATATAACACTACAGGATTATTTATTTACCTTTATTTAACAAGGCAAGTCAGTTACGAACAAATTCATATTTTCAATGACGGCCTAGGAACAGTGGGTTAACTGCCTTGTTCAGGGCAGAACAACAGATTTTTACCTTGTCAGCTCAGGGATTCAATCTAGCAAACCTTTCGGTTACAAGTCCAACGCTCTAACCACTAGGCTACCTGCCGCCCCAAAGTATGTAGGAACCCCTAGCTGGAACCTCTGACACCCAATGCCTCTGGCCTAGGGGGACAGTGGCACATGGTCTAGCTAGGGTCTGGTGCAACAGACAGTATGAGATCCTCTCTACTACAGTACATACAGTATGACCAAGATCAAACAACCAACTAACCAACCACAAATCAAAAAGGTCCAGCACTACTGACACACCAACACAGTCAGAAACAGAAATACACGGCATCTAAATGGAGAAAAGAACGGAGGATACACTGCATCTAAATGGAGAAAAGAACGCAGGATACACTGCATCTAAATGGAGAAAAGAACAGAGGATACACTGCATCTAAATGGAGAAAAGAACGGAGGATACACTGCATCTAAATGGAGAAAAGAACGGAGGATACACTGCATCTAAATGGAGAAAAGAACGGAGGATACACGGCATCTAAATGGAGAAAAGAACAGAGGATACACTGCATCTAAATGGAGAAAAGAACGGAGGATACACTGCATCTAAATGGAGAAAAGAACGGAGGATACACGGCATCTAAATGGAGAAAAGAACAGAGGATACACGGCATCTAAATGGAGAAAAGAACGGAGGATACACGGCATCTAAATGGAGAAAAGAACGGAGGATACACGGCATCTAAATGGAGAAAAGAACGGAGGATACACTGCATCTAAATGGAGAAAAGAACGGAGGATACACTGCATCTAAATGGAGAAAAGAACGGAGGATACACGGCATCTAAATGGAGAAAAGAACGGAGGATACACTGCATCTAAATGGAGAAAAGAACGGAGTATGAGCAGAGAAAAAAAGACGACTAGAGAACGGACCGGAACTGAAAATCCCCAGAATCCACCAGCATACCATACAGCTTCTCAAAGGAGAACATGTATGTTACAAGAATACATAGAATGCAACTGAAAGAGTGAGTGATAGATTGAGAGAGAGAGAGATAGAGAGGGGGAGGGAGAGGTAGTTACTCGCGAGTCATAGGTCCTGCTGTGGCCTCTGTGGTCATTGTTGAGCTACAGTACAGCAACGTATGGACAGAACTGTGATCTATGACAGATCTATGACTGGACAAGAGGTCGTTGAGAAGTGAACAGCTGTACCAGAGGTCAAAAGCGAGGTAGGGGATGAAGTGAAGAAAAGAATGAGAGAATACAGAATGAAGTGGGCTCGGGGCAAAGGAGAATGGATCAACAGCAGCAGGGAGGATGTAGTGTAACAGCATTACTGAGCTTAACACAGATGAACAGTAACACAGGAGAACGGATCAACAGCAGCAGGGAGGATGTAGTGTAACAGCATTACTGAGCTTAACACAGATGAACAGTAACACACTGAGCAGTTCTGACTCGGGTGGTGGTGGGGATATTTAGTATACTGAACAAAAGTAAAAATACAACACAAATATTTTACTGAGTTACTGTTCATATGAGGAAATCAGTCAATTTAAATAAATGAATTAGGGCCAAATCTATGAACTTTGCATGACTGGAAATACAGATATGCATCTGTTGGTCACAGATACCTTAATAAAAAGGTAGGGGTGTGGATCAGAAAACCAGTCAGTATCTGCTGTGACCACCATTTGCCCCATGCAGCACGACACATCTCCTTCGCATAGAGTTGATCAGGCTGTTGATTGTGACCTGTGGAATGTTGTCCCTCTCCTCTTCAATGGCTGTGTGAAGTTGCTGGATATTGGCAGGAAGTGGAAACCGCTGCCGCACACGTCGATTCAAAGCATCCCAAACATGCTCAGTGGGTGACATGTCTGCTGAGTATGCATACCATGGAAGAACTGGGACATTTTCAGCTTCCAGGAATTGTGTACAGATCCTTGCGATACGGGGCCGTGCATTATCATGGTGAAACATGAGGTGATGGTGGCGGAGGAATGGCACGACAATAGGGCCTCAGGATCTCATCACGGTATCTCTGTGCATTCAAATTGCCATCGATAAAATGCAATTGTGTCCACTGTCCGTAGCTTATGGCCGCCTATAACATAGCCCCATGGGGCACTCTGTTCACAACGTTGACATCATGACATCAGCAAACTGCTCACCCACACAACGCCACACACGTGTTCAGCAGTTATGAGGCCGGTTGGACATACTGCCAAATTATCTAAAACAGCGTTGGAGGTGGCTTATGGTAGAGAAATGAACATTCAATTCTCTGGCAACAACTCTGGTGGACATTCCTGCTGTCAGCATGCCAACTGCACGCTCCCTCAAAACTTGACACGTGTGAAAAAATTGCACATTTTAGAGTGGCCTTTATTGTCCCCAGCACAATTGCACTTGTGTAATGATCATACTGTTTAATCAGCTTTTTAACCTTTATTTAACTTGGCAAGTCAGTTAAGAACAAATTCTTATTTACAATGATGGCCTACCCCGGCCAAACCCTAACCCGGACGACGCTGGGCCAATTGTGTGCCGCCCTATGGGACTCCCAATCATGGCCAGTTGTGATACAGCCTGGAATCAAACCAGGTCTGTAGTGACGCCTCTAGCACTGAGATGCAGTGCCATAGACCGCTGCGCCACTCGGGAGCCCAGGGATATAAACTCATTTGTGGAGAAATAAGCTTTTTGTCATATGGAAAATGTCTGGGATCTTTTATTTAATGAAAAATGGGACCAACACTTTACATGTTACGTTTATATTTTTGCTCAGTGTAGAACCACCTGGCCTGACATCCTGGTCTGTACCCTCTCAGTACCATAGGTGCTGCGGGATATGGTCGTGCAGGTAACAAAGGCTAGCAGTGATTTGAGGAAAAGATTTGAGAAATCCTGTCAACATGGGCCTACTGTGATACTACTGTGAAACATCCCAAACCACAAGAGTTTAAACAACACGTCTCTGCATCTCTCCCTGTGAATCAATCCACCTAGGCTGGAGATGAATGTTCTGGGCTACATTAAGAATAGTAGGACAGGAGGTCAGCTCCCTAAAGCACTCAACCTAAACAACAACGACATTACAATGGTCAAACAACAGACATGGATGAGAGGTCATCGCAATAGCTAGGACACAACAAGACTGGAGGGAAAATATCTTAGAGGAGACAGCTGCCTGTGGGATATGTTATGTACAGCAGGCTTGACTGCTTTTACCATGACAACGGGCTCATGGGAACATGACAAGAGGAGAGGAGGACTGCCATCGGAAGAACATAGTGACTTGCTTCCCTGTGTGGTCGCTGATGCTGTCCATCTGCCAGCACTCCCTCCATAACTTTATCTTCTCTCTCTCTTCTCTCCTTACTTTCTCCTCTAGCTCTCCTCTCTCTCCCTCCCTTTCTCCACTCTCTCCCTCCCTTTCTCCACTCTCTCCCTCCCTTTCTCCAATCTTCCTCTATTATCTCTCCTCTTCCCCCTTTCTCTCTCCTCTTCCCCCTTTCTCCTCTCTTCCCCCCTTTCTCCTCTCTTCCTCCTTTCTTTCTCCTCTCTCCCTCACTTTCTCCTCTCTTCCTCCCCTTCTCCTCTCTCCCTCCCTCCCTTTCTCCTCTCTCTCCCTCCCTCCCTTTCTCCTCTCTCTCTCCTGTCTCACCTCCATCACTTTCTCCTCTCTCTTCTCTCCCTCCCTTTCTCCTCTCCCCCTCCGTTTCTCTCTCTCTCTCGCTCTCTCTCCCTTCCTTTCTGCTCTCTCTCCCCCTCCCTTTCCACTCTCTCTCTCCCTCCCTTTCCACTCTCTCTCTCCTTCCCTTTCCGCTCTCTCTCTCTCTCTCTCTCTCTCCCTCCCTTTCCACTCTCTCTCCCTCCCTTTCTCCTCTCTCTCTCTCCCTTCCTTTCTCCACTCTCTCTCCCTCCCTTTCCGCTCTCTCTCTCTCTCTCCCTCCCTTTCTCCTCTCTCTCTCTCCCTTCCTTTCTGCTGTCTCTCCCCCTCCCTTTCCGCTCTCTCTCTCCCTCCCTTTCCACTCTCTCTCTCTCTCCCTCCCTTTCCACTCTCTCTCCCTTCCTTTCTCCTCTCTCTCTCTCTCTCTTCCTCCCACAACAGAGGTCATGAATGAAAGTGAGGCAAACAGAGAAGGGAAGGATTGGATGAATAATTGAATGAATAAACAAGTGAATGAATGAATTAAGCAGAAGGAAATATTATTAGATGAGTCTTTGCCAGATGCTGCATAAAAACACACACACACACACACACACACACACACACACACACACACACACACACACACACACACACACACACACACACACACACACACAGTAAGTCATCAAGATGAGATGAGGGTCAAGCAGAAACAGATGAGTCAGCATGTTGATGAATGCCAATAAGGCTCTGATTACCTTTGGACTAAAAGAAAGACGAGACTGTCAGGCCCAATCAACAAAAAAAAAATTACTAGGAGATTACCCAATCAGAGGGATCGATCAGCGCCTGTGGGCCAGGATTCCAATAGTGTTAACAGGACAATATGTCATGTCCTCTAGTGATAAAGTGAGCCTGTCACAGACCTGAGATGACAGGACGATTTGCTGATGGCCCTGAGCGCGGTGTGTGTAACCATTTACCTGGTCCAAGGTAGAGTACCTAGACCGGACTGTGATGACCTCATCCAGGTGAGCCCTGAACTCTCTCCGTGCAGCCTGGAGAAAGCCACAGGACAGTCACTCGCCTGGACCACACACACACACACACACACACACACACACACACACACACACACACACACACACACACACACACACACACACACACACACACACACACACACACACACACACACACACACACACACACACACACACACACACACTGACACACACGCCAAACATGGCACATACAAATTACGCTCATGAGTGCACACAAACACAGGTATGGCTCACACAGACACACAACCACAGGTAACGCGTACACACACAAGCACACTACCCACCAATTCCCAATTGTCCTGACACACACTGACCAAACACACTACAAAGCATGTACGCGTGCCGGGACTGGTATGAGATGGAGACTGCAGACATTTAGTCAAACAAATGGAGCCAAATCAAATATGAAAAAAACTCGAACCGCACTGAACCACATGGACATGACTCCACAATTTCTACATTCACTTTTATTGACTCAATCTGAAAATCCAAAGGGCAAGGAAACCCAAACTGTTTCTAAACACAAACAAAGCAAAAGGTCATGGTTACCATGGTTAAAATGATACCGTGATGATTAGGACGGGAGATTTTTAAAGCATCGTTCTGAGAGTGGATTAGATTTAATGCCTGAGGAATGAGTGTGAGTGAGAGAGAGAGAGAGAGAGAGAGAGAGAGAGAGAGAGAGAGAGAGAGAGAGAGAGAGAGAGAGAGAGAGAGGATTATATTTAAAGCCTGAGGAATGAGTGTGTGTGAGAGAGAGAGAAGGGGCTATAATGTAGAGAAGCAAGGGTTCAGGGTTGGTCTGACTGTGTCTGTTTGTTGGTGTGTGATTGTGTGTGACAGATAGTCCAGCTCAGAGCAGGAGGTCATCAGTTCACACCACAACGAGGGGCTGTGGAACAAGGGAAGGATAAAGAAGATAAATAGAACAATGATGAATAATGACGTTGATAAAAGAAAAAGTGTTCCAAAATAAACACTTGGGTCAAACGCACATCATTTAGTCAGTAAACACACATCATGTAGCCAGTAAACTCAAAAACTCAAGAAATAGCTTACAACAACGCAACAAATAATAGTGTAGAGAATCTCCAGATTTCTAAGCTCTTTGGTCACCAGTGAGATGCATGTCTGGTTGAGAGGTTTGGGGGGGGTCACAGTGCTGCAGTGAGGGTAGGGAGAAGGAGGGCGGATGGAAGGATAGAGGGAGGAGAGGAGGAGGAGGTGAGGGGAGAGGCGTACAGTGGAGAGGAGGGAAGGTGGGGAGAGGAGGGGGGCAGGTGTAAGGATGGGGGGGGGGAGGGAGGGAGGGGGAGGGGAGGAGGGGTGGCAGGGGAAGGTGGGGGGGGGGAGGTGGGGGGTGAGGGGGAGGAGTGGAGTGGGACAGGTGGAAGGATAGAAAATAGGGAGGAAAGGACTGTGGAAGGGCCTCTAAGGAGGCGGGACTAGGGTATTTGACGGAGGAAGAGTGATAGAAGAGAGAACGGGGTGGGGATGGGGTGATTGCCATGGCAACGCAGGTAGATTGACACATGCGGAGGTACCTCTGAGACACTATAAGTGGATGAGCAGGAGGGGAGCCGGGCCTAGGGGCGGTGTCGTGGGAGAGAGAGAGAGGGAGGGAGAAGGGGGAGGAGAAGAGATCAGAGAGATAGGGGAAGAGGGGAAGGGAGGGAGAAGAGAACAGGGTTAACACAGCAGCCAGTGGCAGCCATCGGCAGGAGAGAGGACAGACAAAAGAGTGCCCCTAGTGGGCTGGAGGATTGCATCTCACACTAAATACAAGGCGGGAAGGGGACGGCACAGTTCAAATGTCAAACTACTACTGGGACATGAGTTTTGTCCTATAGATACTCCATCTCAACAAGACAGAGACCTATAGTAGGACATGAGTTTTGTCCTATAGATACTCCATCTCAACAAGACAGAGACCTATAGTAGGACATGAGTTGTGTCCTATAGATACTCCATGTCAACAAGACAAGAGACCTATCGTCATAGAGACAATCCAAAGACGCCTAGACTAATACTATGATAAACCACCACAGTATTGCAAAAGAATGTAAAACCCAGCTCAGCAACAGAGACGTGCTATTGTTGTTACTACAGATCAACTGTGCTGCAGAATTATCTAGTGCTAAAGGAACAACAGAAGAGGAGTATTGAGTTGGGAATGGAAGATTAGAATAGTGCTAAGACAGCGTTATGGATGGGGTCACACACGCACGCACACACACGCACGCACATTACTTGGGTTGGGCTTTAGTTTAATCAGTTCACGTATGAGTCAGGTCAGGTGGCTCCACGTGCACCTTTCACCTCAGACTGAGTGAAGTGTGTGTGTGTGTGTGTGTGTGTGTGTGTGTGTGTGTGTGTGTGTGTGTGTGTGTGTGTGCGTGACCATAGCAAGCATCGGATCCCTGTGGTTCTTCTTGAGATGACCTCCGACTCCTTCTCCCATCATCAATCAACGTCTGGTGTGTGTGTGGTATGGGGGTGTGTGGGGGGTGGGGTGGAGGACAAATCAATATTACAAAGACAAGAGGGTAGGCGTGACATGGGCAGACCGGGCGCCAGAACAAATCATTTGGAAGTGCATTTGATTTCCATAGGCGGGCCCATTTCTTCACTGGTTCTCTTACGTCTCCACACATTGTTTTAATGGGTCTAATACTGAAGACCCCAGGCAGCTCATGATTTTCATGTTTGAGGAAGCTTACAATATATCCTACCATTTCTGCCGATCTGCAAGCCAGTTCAAAATATTTATACACATAATGTTTTCCTTTCTCAAAATCATTGTCACGTGGTTAATCACTATGGTGAGAGCACTAGCCTCTGCCATATGGACACACTGATACACTGTGATCCACTGGTGGCTAAAGACAGGAGAGCATAGAACTCAGAGATAGTCTATAGGCCAATGCAGCAGTTGGCCTATATTATATACACAGTGATGGAAAAAGTACCCAATTGTCATACTTGAGTAAAAGTAAAGATACGTTAATAGAAAATGACTCAAGCAAAAGTGAAAGTCACAAAATACTACTTTAGTAAAAGTCCAAAAACATTTGGTTTGAAATATACAGTGGGGGGAAAAAAGTATTTGATCCCCTGCAGATTTTGTACATTTGCCCACTGACAAAGAAAGGATCAGTCTATAATTTTAATGGTAGGTTTATTTGAACAGTGAGAGACAGAATAACAACAAAAATATCCAGAAAAACGCATGTCAGAAATGTTATACATTTATTTGCATTTTAATGAGGGAAATAAGTATTTGACCCCCTCTCAATCAGAAAGATTTCTGGCTCCCAGGTGTCTTTTATACAGGTAACGAGCTGAGATTAGGAGCACACTTAAAGGGAGTGCTCCGAATCTCAGTTTGTTACCTGTATAAAAGACACCTGTCCACAAAAGCAATCAATCAATCAGATTCCAAACTCTCCACCATGGCCAAGACCAAAGAGCTCTCCAAGGATGTCAGGGACAAGATTGTAGACCTACACAAGGCTGGAATAGGCTACAAGACCATCGCCAAGCAGCTTGGTGAGAAGGTGACAACATTTGGTGCGATTATTCGCAAATGGAAGAAACACAAAAGAACTGTCAAACTCCCTCGGCCTGGGGCTCCATGCAAGATCTCACCTCATGGAGTTGCAATGATCATGAGAACGGTGAGGACTGAAATCCTGCAGCGCCCGCAAGGTCCCCCTGCTCAAGAATACATATACATGCCCGTCTGAAGTTTGCTAATGAACATCTGAATGACTCAGAGGACAACTGGTGAAAGTGTTGTGGTCAGATGAGACCAAAATGGAGCTCTTTGGCATCAACTCAACTCGCCGTGTTTGGAGGAGGAGGAATGCTGCCTATGACCCCAAGAACACCATCTCCACCGTCAAACATGGAGGTGGAACAATTATGCTTTGGGGGTGTTTTTCTGCTAAGGGGACAGGACAACTTCACCGCATCATTTGACGGGGCCATGTACTGTCAAATCTTGGGTGAGAACCTCCTTCCCTCAGCCAGGGCATTGAAAATGGGTCGTGGATGGGTATTCCAGCATGACAATGACCCAAAACACACGGCCAAGGCAACAAAGGAGTGGCTCAAGAAGAACCACATTAAGGTCCTGGAGTGGCCTAGTCAGTCTCCAGACCTTAATCCCATAGAAAAGCTGTGGAGGGAGCTGAAGATTCGAGTTGCCAAACGTCAGCCTCGAAACCTTAATGACTTGGAGAAGATCTACAAAGAGGAGTGGGACAAAATCCCTCCTGAGATGTGTGCAAACCTGGTGGCCAACTACAAGAAACGTCTGACCTCTGTGATTGCCAACAAGGGTTTTGCCACCAAGGTCTTAGTCATGTTTTGCAGAGGGGTCAAATACTTATTTCCCTCATTAAAATGCAAATAATTTTATAACATTTTTGACATGCGTTTTTCTGGATTTTTTTGTTGTTATTCTGTCTCTCACTGTTCAAATAAACCTACTATTAAAATTATAGACTGATCATTTCTTTGTAAGTGGGCAAACGTACAAAATCAGCAGGGGATCAAATACTTTTTTCTCCCACTGTACTTAAGTATCAAAAGTAACAGAATAAATCATTTAAAATTCCTTATATTAAGCTAATCTTTTTAATTTACGGATAGCCAGGGGAACACTCCAACACTCAGACATAATTTACAAACGAAGCATTTGTGTTTTGCGAGTGTGTGAGTCCTCCCGATCAGAGGCAGTAGGGATGACCAGGGATGTTCCTTGATTAGCGTGTGAATTTGACAATTTTCCTGTATTACTAAGCATTACAAATGAATGAGTACTGTTGGGTGTCAGGGAAAATGTATGGAGTAAAAAGTACATTTTATTTAGGTATGTAGTGAAGTAAAAGTGAAGTAAAAATATAAATAGTAAAGTAAAGTACAGATACACCAAAAAACTACTGAAGTAGTACTTTCAAGTATTTTACACCACTGGGCCTATAAACTTCCATCATCAACTAAGTAAAATAATATAGGCCTAAAGCTGACAAATAGAAAAAGTAGAAATGATCCTGATTCTTTAAATCACATTCATCTCTCTTTTCTGCCTGTCTGCCTCCCTTTCTGTCTGCCTCCCTTTCTGTCTGCCTCCCTTTCTCTCTGCCTCCCTTTCTGTCTGTCTTGGCTTGAGCTGTTGTTAGTGAAGTTCAACATTGTTTCAAATGATGTACTTCACTTCTACACCTGCATTGCTCGCTGTTTGGAGTTTTAGGCTGGGTTTCTGTACAGCACTTTGTGACATCTGCTGATGTAAAAAGGACTTCATAAATACATTTTATTGATTGATTGATCTGGCCCGAAGCTGTCTCTAAGAAACTTGCAACATTGTATCAACTAGTCTATTCCGGGCCCTCAAAGTTTCCTGCGCCAGTGAGCTCGGGACAGAAATCTGTTTTTTATTCGTTTTTCAATGGTTATATAGGATCATCAGATGGTGATATTTTGCTCTTTCAAACCGAGGCTTGGTGATTCTCCAGGCCGGGAGTGTTGGAAAGATTTTTCAAATACTGAGGAACCATCATTTGCAATGGATGTTAAAAAAACGGACTTTGTTGACTTGTGTGAGGTGATGAAAAAATGAGTGGTATGCATGGTGAGTTAAGACAATCAGAAATAAGCCTGCCAAATGGGCACTTTCCTATATGCATGCATTCTGGGAGACGCACCATATCTTTGCCACACTCCCTCCCCTTATTCTTGATGCAACATTGTAAATTATACTCAAGACATTATCATGACACATATTTTACAGGCTTTTCACTGACAGCCACAACTCGATCAGCGAGACCTATTGCAATGCCTGCTACTCAAGTTACGGCCTTCCCAAACACACTTGTGAATTGAAACAATCCACAATTTTTTTTAAGAAGCTAATGATCCTCTGTGGCTGAGTCATGCTCTCTGAGTCATGCTCTCTCTCAAAATAATATTTTGAATTATTTTATTTAGACAGGAGTAAGTATATAATGTTGGCGAAACATCAATTTACTTTAGGGCAATCCAGCATCTTAACAGTGCACTGTGTACCCGCCCCCTTTCCAATTCACAAGAGGCTGAAACCAGAGAGCTGTATATAATGACGAGATGCCCATGTCTCAGCCCTAACAATGGAGAGTCTGGGAAGGCAGGCTACAAGCTTGGGTCTGCATATTATTCCCATAGAAACGCATTGGACTTATACTGGACAGATTTTGGTGAGAGTGAGCTCTCTCGCTTCGCCTCTTCCTCTCTGATGAAACTATATCAGCGGAGAAAAGCATCAGAGTGAAACAGCACCGCTCTATGTGTAGACCATGTATCTGATGCTGTCTGGACAGTGAAACAGCACCGCTCTATGTGTAGACCATGTATCTGATGCTGTCTGGACAGTGAAACAGCCCGCTCTATGTGTAGACCATGTATCTGATGCTGTCTGGACCAAAAGAGTGTGACATATGTCATATTATGTCTCTCCAGACAGCATCAGATACATGGTCTACACATACTGAGACAGAAGGGTGCTGTTTCACTGTCCAGACAGCATCAGATACATGGTCTACACATACTGAGACAGAAGGACGCTCAGATGATTTAGCTGAGATTGATGCGTCTTTCTGTCTGCGTGTGTCTCAGTCAAATAAATTATCAATATTTTAATATTTTATTTGAAGGTACAGTAGGGCGGGCCAGTCCCCTTAAGGCTCGTCCATAACGTCGGCTCTGGTCATGGGACTGCTGCTCAATACTAACTGTTAATGGTACACACACGAGCATGCACACACACACAACAACACTGGCACAGGCCACACACACGGATGCACGCACGCACCATTCTCCATGCAAGCACACACAAACATACCAACCAAGGTTAATTAATACCATGGCTGTTGTTTTGTGCAATTATTACATGGTACTTCAACATGAGGGAAACAAAGGCATGGGAAATGGATATTATCCCACAGTTAATTCATCTGCAGTGCTGTACAGTCGCCAGGTGTGTGTGTGTGGTATGCATGTGTGTGTGTGTGTGTGTGTGTGTGTGTGTGTGTGTGTGTGTGTGTGTGTGTGTGTGTGTTCAGCTCCCCTCCAGGGCTGTATTGCTCAGACTCATAAGCAGCCGCCTGTCTGCCCACTCATCCCCATCCCCAGAAGGTACCACTCTGGAGGCACGCAGAACCTCTCCTAACCCAGCCTCACCCCTCCTAACCCGCTCAAACCCTCTGGCCTCAGCGCTCCTCACCCCTTGCCTGTGTGTGCCTCCCAGTCATGCTATTTTCCATCCAGTCTAACCACATCCAGGAGAGCAGCCTGGAGCACTGTGGTGACGCATTAAAGACCATGCTAGTTACACCTAATGTGATAGAAAACGTCAATGACATGGTGCAACGTAACAAAAAAATTACTGGCGCATCCAAGCAGTTGTATAGGAATGTGACGGCTAATCCTAGGAAGGAGTTGTCAGCAGAATAGTTGTATAGAATCAATGGAAAGCTACAACGGCTGTGTTTAGCCTATAAGGATAGGCAGGGTTCTCCACTCCACAGTAGAAAGAGCTGCTACAGCTTGAGGAACAGGGCAGACAGACACACACACACCGCCGGCTGTGGAATCAACCAGAGCCCAACAACCCTCTACCACTGTAACTGGACTGAGAGTGAATTAAAAGCATTATGAAACAGTCATTGAGTGTTGTTGCGCTGAATATAGGTGATGCTGTCTAACTCTCGCTCCATGTTACAGAGGGAAAACTATGTCGTTGACCGTTCAGGCACCACATCCATGAGAGAGAGAGGGAACATTCGGTTGCTCTGACTAGTAAACAACGTAGCAGAATAGCCATCTGGGTGGTACCACTGGGTGGTAATGGGGGGCTTAAAATCGATACAGTTATATATCACAATATTATTTTGGACAATATTATGTTGATACTTTGACTCCAAGTATATGTAAAAATCTTTCATCCTATAGCTTGTTCTAATATTTTTAAATAGTGAGACAACATGTTTTCAGCACTTTTATTTCCCTGACAGATCAAAACTCATGCTCTCTCTCGTTTCTCTGGAGCAGACATATAATGAGTAATACTATATGTTTGGAACATCAAATCGCAATAAAATCGCAGTATCGAATCGCAATACACATAATCGTGAGAATCACAATACGTACAGTGCCTTCGGAAAGTATTGACTTTTTCCACATTTTGTTAGGTTATAGCCTTATTCTAAAATTGATTAAATTGTTATTTTTCCTCATCAATCTACACACAGTATCCCATAACGACAAAGCAAAAATGGGTTTTTAGAAATGTTTGCTAATTTAAATAAAAAGTACATAAGTATTCAGACCCTTTACTCAGTACTTTGTTGAAACCCCTTTGGCAGCGATTAAGTCTTCTTGGGTATGATGCTACAAGCTTGGCACACCTGTATGTGCGGAGTTTCTCCCATTCTTCTCTGTAGATCATCTCAAGCTCTGTCAGGTTGGATGTGGAGCGTCACTGCACAGCTACAGTGAGGGAAAAAAGTATTTGATCCCCTGCTGATTTTGTATGTTTGCCCACTGACAAAGAAATAATCAGTCTATAATTTTAATGGTAGGTTTATTAGACAAACAAAAAAATCCAGAAAA
Organism: Salmo salar; assembly: GCF_965601325.2. NCBI lineage: Eukaryota > Metazoa > Chordata > Actinopteri > Salmoniformes > Salmonidae > Salmo > Salmo salar. The sequence continues at coordinate 37,580,920 of NC_138299.1, forward strand.
ACACGTAAAAAATGTTATAAAATTATTTGCATTTTAAATGATGGAAATAAGTATTTGACCCCTCTGCAAAACATGACTTAGTACTTGGTGGCAAAACCCTTGTTGGCAATCACAAAGGTCAGTCGTTTCTTGTAGTTGGCCACCAGGTTTGCACACATCTCAGGAGGGATTTTGTCCCACTCCTCTTTGCAGATCTTCTCCAAGTCATTAAGGTTTCGAGGCTGACGTTTGGCAACTCGAACCTTCAGCTCCCTCCACAGATTTTCTATGGGATTAAGGTCTGGAGACTGGCTAGGCCACTCCAGGACCTTAATGTGCTTCTGCTTGAGCCACTCCTTTGTTGCCTTGGCCGTGTGTTTTGGGTCATTGTCATGCTGGAATACCCATCCACGACCCATTTTCAATGCCCTGGCTGAGGGAAGGAGGTTCTCACCCAGGATTTGACGGTACATGGCCACATCCATCGTCCCTTTGATGCGGTGAAGTTGTCCTGTCCCCTTAGCAGAAAAACATCCCCAAAGCATGTTTCCACCTCCATGTTTGACGGTGGGGATGGTGCTCTTGGGGTCATAGGCAGCATTCCTCCTCCTCCAAACACGGCGAGTTGAGTTGATGCCAAAGAGCTCCATTTTGGTCTCATCTGACCACAACACTTTCACCCAACCCTGAATCATTCAGATGTTCATTGGAAAACTTCAGACAGGCATGTATATGTGCTTTCTTGAGCAGGAGGACATTGCGGGCGCTGCAGGATTTCAGTCCTTCACGGGATGGTGTGATACCAATTGTTTTCTTGGTGACTATGGTCCCAGCTGCCTTGAGCTCATTGACAAGATCCTCCTGTGTAGTTCTGGGCTGATTCCTCACCGTTCTCATGATCATTGCAACTCCACGAGATGAGATCTTGCATGGAGCCCCAGGCCGAGGGATATTGACAGTTCTTTTGTGTTTCTTACATTCGCGAATAATCGCACCAACTGTTGTCACCTTCTCACCAAGCTGCTTGGCGATGGTCTTGTAGCCCATTCCAGCCTTGTGTAGGTCTACAATTTTGTCCCTGACATCCTTGGAGAACTCTTTGGTCTTGGCCATGGTGGAGAGTTTGGAATCTGATTGATTGATTGCTTCTGCTCCCTTTAAGAGTGTGCTCCTAATCTCAGCTCGTTACCTGTATAAAAGACACCTGGGAGCCAGAAATCTTTCTGATTGAGAGGGGGTCAAATACTTATTTCCCTCATTAAAATGCAAATAAATGTATAACATTTCTGACATGCGTTTTTCTGGATTTGTTTGTTGTTATTCTGTCTCTCACTGTTCAAGTAAACCTACCATTAAAATTATAGACTGATCATTTCTTTGTCAGTGGGCAAACGTACAAAATCAGCAGGGGATCAAATACTTTTTTCCCTCACTGTATTTTCAGGTCTCTCCAGAGATGTTTGATCAGGTTCAAGTCCGTGATCTTGCTGGACCACTCAAGGACATTCAGAGACTTGTCCCGAAGCCACTCCTGCATTGTCTTGGCTGTGTGCTTAGGGTCATTGTCCTTTTGGAAGGTAAACCTTTGCCCCAGTTTGAGGTCCAGAGAGCTCTGGAGCAGGTTTTCATCAAGGATCTCTCTGTACTTTGCTTCGTTCATCTTTCCCTCGATCCTGACTAGTCTCCCAGTCCCTGCCACTCAAAAATATCCCCACAGCATGATGCTGCCACCACCATGCTTCACCGTAGGGATGTTGCCATGTTTCCTCCAGACGTGACGCTTGGCATTCAGGCCAAAGAGTTCAATCTTGGTTTCATCAGACCAGAAAATCTTGTTTTTAGGTGCCTTTTGGCAAATTCCAAGCAGGCTGTCATGTGCCTTTTACTGAGGAGTGGCTTCCGTCTGGCCACTCTACCATAAAGGCCTGATTGGTGGAGTGCTCCAGAGATGGTTGGCCTTCTAGAAGGTTCTCCCATCCCCACAGAGGAACTCTAGAGCTCTGTCAGAGTGACCATCGGGTCCTTGGTCATCTCCCTGACCAAGGCCCTTCTCCACCGATTGCTCAGTTTTGCCGGGAAGCCAGCTCTAGGAAGAGTCTTGGTGGCTCCAAACTTCTTCCATTTAAGATTGATGGAGGTCACTGTGTTCTTGGGGACCTTCAATGCTGCAGAAATGTTTTGGTACCCTTCCCCAGATCTGTGTCTCAACATAATCCTGTCTCGGAGCTCTACGGACAATTTCTTCGACCTCATGGCTTGCGTTTTGGTCTGACATGCACTGTCAACTGTGGGACCTTATATAGACAGGTGTGTGCCTTTCCAAATCATGTCCAATCAATTGAATTTACCACAGGTGGACTCCAGTCAAGTTGTAGAAACATCTCAAGGATGATCAATGGAAACAGGATACACCTGAGCTCAATTTTGAGTCTCATAGCAAACGGTCTGTACATTTATGTAAATTAGGTATTTCTGGTTTTACCTTTTAATACATTTGCAAAAATGTATAAAAACCTGTTTTTGCTTTGTCATTGTGGGGTATTGTGTGTAGATGGCTGAGGATTTTAATGTATTTAATCCCTTTTAGAATAAGGCTGTAATGTAGCAAAATGTGGAAATACTCAAGGGGTCTGAATACACTGTATTGTATCGGCACCTAAGTACCATGATAATATTGTATCGTGAGGTCCCTGGCAATTCCCAGCCCTACTATCAGTATTTAACTGCTTTCAACAGCACTGACAAGATCCTCAGCTTTAGGCTGTCAGTACAAAGCACCATAGACCCAGAGCAAATCACCAACTACACTATATCTGGACGAAGCTTCAGTACAGAAGCATCTAAGGCTTGGCTTTCTGCCAACACCACATCCAGAAACAGCAGTAAGACAACACTATCATCTGTGGCTAACATCTGAGACCATGTCACCTAAAACCTCTTTATCTAATACAGTTCTCTCAGTCTAACATCTGAGACCATGTCACCTAAAACCTCTTAATCTAATACAGTACTCTCAGTCTATTATTTTCCTATGGAAAAATGTCATGCCTTCTATTCAGATTCAAAACTCAAACAGAGCTTTTGTGAGGTATCTAGCTACAGGTTTGAGAAAGCTCAGATTAGCAACGCTACTGTGTGTTAGTATCCCCCAGGAAGAGTAGCTTCTGCATGAGCAACAGCTACTGGGGATCCTAATGAATAAATAACAATATAGCTGGAGATGTGAGTGGTGGCTAGCTAATTGGCTACTGTATTGTACAAACTGAGTTATAATACACAATAATACATAGATGGAGATGTGAGTGGTAGCTAGCTAATTGGCTACAGTATTGTACAAACTGAGTTATAATAGACAATACATAATAATACATAGATGGAGATATGAGTGGTAGCTAGCTAATTGGCTACAGTATTGTACAAACTGAGTTATAATATACAATACATAATGGGTAATGCACTTTTGACAGTCACATAACACAAACCTTGCCCCCACACACACACACACACACACACACACACACACACACACACACACACACACACACACACACACACACACACACACACACACACACACACACACACACACACACACGTAATAAATCAACTACACACAAAGAGCCACAATCTCGCATCCCCTTCTAATGCACACAAAAACAATGACCCCCTTTGCCCACTAACACGTGCAACGAGAGCTAGCAAAACACAAAACACCAGTCAGTCCGCCAGGAGAGAAGAGAAGATGAGGCAGGCTGCTTACCATGCTTTATCCTGCTTCTGAGTAAGAAGATGTAGTCTCCCACACGCTCACTGGCACACACACACACACCACACACACACACACACACACACACACACACACACACACACACACACACACACACACACACACACACACACACACACACACACACACACACACACACACACACACACACACACACACACACACACACACACACAGGCTCAGAGAGGAAGGGATTGACAGTGAGAGAGGAGGGAGCATAGAAGGCAGAGAGAGCACAGCAGGCGAAATGAGAGAGCGGGAGAGAGAAAGTGTGGGATGGGGTGAAAAAAAGGAGAGAGGGAGGGTGGAGAATAGAGAGAGAGATAACAACTTAGAGCAAGAAAGAGAATGCAAACAGCAAGAAAAAGCAGAGAGAGAGAGGGGAGAGAGAAAGAGAGGGGGGAGAGAAAGAAGGGAGGGAGAGAGGGGAGGGAGAGAGAGAGAGAGAGAGAGAGAGGGGAATAAGGTATCCTAATATTTTATTTTATTAGGATCTCTTTTAGTCCTCATTTGGACTAATCTTCCAAGAGTCCTTAAAAATTAAAATACTATTCATAATACGATCACATTTTCACAAATAACACACTGTTACAAACAGACATAATACACTAACATATTGACCAGATAACAGTCTAAAAACATAAATTGATTCTTCATCTACCATAGTCCAGCACAACTTTCCTATGTATTATATTTAAATGGTATTAAAGTATTGTTTGAATTTATATATTGAAAGGTTTCTGGTTTGCGCAGATAAATTATTCAATTTCTTTATTGCTCTAAATCTAAATGTTATTTTGCCTATTTCTCTTTTCTGTCTGGGTAACACATAGATGGTGGACAATTATTCCTAGTATTTACTGAATGTCTATCTCTTACCAACTGAATACTGTTGTGAATAGAGTTTGGCCATTTTAAATTGTGTATATTATGAAATAAAATACTTTTTTTTAAATTATCTTGTTGATTGATGACCAACCAAGAGTATTGAGCATGACTACAACAGAAGAACCATATCTCCACCTTAAAACAATCCTTGCTGCTTTGTTCTGTGCAATCTGCAGCCTCCTAATGTCACTTGCTGATGCATTTCCCCAAACCACAGGACAGTAGTTCACCTGACTCAAAATTCATGCTTGGGTTGTTTGCTTAAGTATCTTTCCTGGTAAATATTTTGCTATCCTTCTGATCTTGCAAGCAGTTTTAATATTTTTTTTTAACATAGATGAGTTATTTGAGATGACCATGATAAGCAGTTGTCTAGCTGCACTCCCAATAGTTTGGTTTCTGACACTTCCTCAAGTTGTACTCCCCCCATACTTAATTGTATCCCATGCTGTGTGGCCTTTCCTGGTGGAACAGACAAACATAACCTTGGTTTTCTTGGTGTTCAAAACAAGATTGTTCTGGCAAACCCACTCCCTGACATTTTCCAAATGTTCTTGTAGAGCTTGCTATACCTGTTGAACCAATTGTCTTGCTGTATAAATTGTAGGATCATCTGCAAATATAGTAGCTTGAGTTTCAGATAAGCCATAAGGAAGGTCGTTGGTATATATTAAGTAAAAAAGTGGCCCAAGGCAGCTGCCCTGCGGTATTCCACAGTTTAAAGCATGAAGGGAAGAAAATTAACCTTTGAAGTAGGTGGACAGTTTCCTGTCAGTTAGATATGACTGTACCCAATTCAATGCTACCTCCTTAAAACCATAATGCATTCATTTTGTCAAAATTATTTCATGACCCACTAAATCAAATGCTGGACTAAAATCTAAAAATAGTACACCCACAAACCTGCCATTATCCACAGCATTGAGCCACTGGTCAGCCATGTCAACCAATGCAGTGGTAGTGGAATGGTTTTTGCGATAAGCATGATGATTGGCTGTAATCAGATCATTCTTTTCCATGTACTCCCATATTTGTCTACTCACAATACCCTCCAATATCTTACTGAGTGAAGGGAGTAGACTAATTGGTTGACTATTGGCAGGAGAAATGGGTTGTTTGCTGTCGGAATAGGAGACAGTTTAGCATGCTTCCATTCATTTGCAAACATCCCCTTTTCCAGTGACTAATTAAATATGTATTTCAGTGGAGCTGCAGTCTGGGGAGCAGCATAGCGAAGTAAAACATTGTCCATAAGATCATAACCTGTACATTTACCATCGGGTAACGACTTCAATAGGTTCAACACCTCCTCTACTGACACCATTTGTAGACTAAAAGAGCAGGTCTTGTTGTTCATAATATGATCATCAATCCATTAGACAATAGCTTGTTTGTTAGAATGGGTGTTTACATTATCGCTCAGTAAATACATTTTCTTTGTTAAAAAATCAGCAAAATGATTGGCAATATTAGCTGGTTTTATTATTGTTCTCCCACCAGCCTCCACACTAGATGGGCATGATGAGATAGATGTACCAAGTAGGCCCTGAACTGTATTCCATACCTTTTTAGAATCATTTTTACAATCAATAAAAGCATTTTTGTAAAATAACGTTTTTCTTAAGATTCAATTTTACTGCATAATTACATAGTGTTCTATAATTCTGTTCATCAATTTCTAGTTTAGAAAGAGGGGGAGAGAAGGGGTGATAGAGAGAGGGAGGGAGAGAGAGGAGGAGGAGGAGTGAACATCAAGCTAATTCTGGGTGTGGCTGTATGACCTAAATCATGCAGGTAGCAGCTGTATGCTGGCATGGTGTGTGTGTGTGTAAGTATTGATGTGAATGTGTACCGCATGCAACTCTGTCAGGGCAGAAAGAAAGGAGCTTGAGTAGGTTAGACAGTAGACGAGAGCAGAAACAATACACTGCTTTAAACGGAGACAAAAAAGAGAGCATGGAGAGAGGAGAGGAGTGACAAAGTGAGAAAGAGAGAGAACAGAGAAAAAGAAAGAGAGAGACAAAGGCCACATATACTGTAGAGCCAGGAAATATATTCAGAAAGAAAGATAAACTCAGCAAAAAAAGAAATGTCCTCTCACTGTCAACTGCGTTTATTTTCAGCAAACTTGACATCTCGGAGGACCTGAGCCCTAGGACCATGCCTCAGGACTACCTGGCCTGATGACTCCTTGCTGTCCCCAGTCCACCTGGCCATCCTGCTGCTCCAGTTTCAACTGTTCTGCCTGCGGCTATGGGACCCTGACCTGTTCACCGGACGTGCTACCTATCCCAGACCTGCTGTTTCAACTCTCTAGAGACAGCAGGAGCGGTAGAGATACTCTCAATGATCGGCTATGAAAAGCCAACTGACATTTACTCCTGAGGTGCTGACCTGTTGCACCCTCGACATCCACTGTCATTATTATTATTTGACCCTGCTGGTCATCTATGAACATTTGAAGATCTTGGCCATGTTCTGTTATAATCTCCACCCGGCACAGCCAGAAGAGGACTGGCCACCCCTCACAGCCTGGTTCCTCTCTAGGTTTCATCCTAGGTTCTGGCCTTTCTAGGGAGTTTTCCTAGCCACCGTGTTTCTACACCTGCATTGCTAGCTGTTTGGGGTTTTAGGCTGGGTTTCTGTACAGCACTTTGAGATATCAGCTGATGTAAGAAGGGCTTTATAAATAAATTGGATTTGATGTGTAAATATTTGTATGAACATAACAAGATTCAACAACTGAGACATAAACTGAACAAGTTCCACAGACATGTGACTAACAGAAATTGAATAATGTGTCCCTAAACAAAGGGGGGGTCAAAATCAAAATGAACAGTCAGTATCTGGTGGGGCCACCAGCTGCATTAAGTACTGCAGTGCATCTCCTCCTCATGGACTGCACCAGATTTGCCAGTTCTTGCTGTGAGATGTTACCCCACGCTTTCACCAAGGCACCTGCAAGTTCCCGGACATTTCTGGGGGGAATGGCCCTAGCCCTCACCCTCCAATCCAACAGGTCCCAGACGTGCTCAATGGAATTGAGATCCAGGCTCTTCACTGGCCATGGCAGAATACTGGCATTCCTGTCTTTCAGGAAATCAAGCACAGAACGAGCTGAATGGCTGGTGGCATTGTCATGATGGAGGGTCATGTCAGGAGGAGCCTGCAGGAAGGGTACCACATGAGGGAGAAGGATGTCTTCCCTGTAACGCACAGTGTTGAGATTGCCTGAAATGACAACAAGCTCAGTCCGATGATGCTGTGACACAGCGCCCCAGACCATGACGGATCCTCCACCTCCAAATCAATCCCACTCCAGAGTACAGGCCTCAGTGTAACGCTCATTCCTTCGATGATAAACGCGAATCCGACCATCACCCCAGGTGAGACAAAACTGTGACTCGTCAGTGAAGAGCACATTTTGCCAGTCCTGTCTGGTCCAGCGACGGTGGGTTTGTGCCCATAGGTGATGTTGCAGATGATGTCTGGTGAGGATCTGCCTTACAACAGGCCTACAAGCCCTCAGTCCAGCCTCTCTCAGCCTATTATGGACAGTCTGAGAACTGATTGAGGGATTGTGCGTTCCTGGTGTAACTCGGGCAGTTGTTGTTGCCATCCTGTACCTGTCCCGCAGGTGTGATGTTCGGATGTACTGATCCTGTGCAGGTGTTGTTACATGTGGTCTGCCACTGCAAGGGCAATCAGCTGTCCGTCCTGTCTCCCTGTAGCGCTGTCTTAGGCGTCTCACAGTATGGACATGGCAATTTATTTCCCTAGCCACATCTGCAGTCCTCATGCCTCCTTGCAGCATGCCCTTCACGCATATGAGCAGGGACCCTGGGCATCTTTCTTTTGGTGTTTTTCAGAGTCAGTAGAAAAGCCTCTTTAGTGTCCTAAGTTTTCATAACTGTGACCTTAATTGCCTACCGTCTGTAAGCTGTTAGTGTCTTAACGACCATTCCACAGGTGCATATTCATTAATTGTTTATGGTTCATTGAACAAGCATGGGAAACAGAGTTTAAACCCTTTACAATGAAGATCTGTGAAGTTATTTGGATTTTTACCAATTATTTTTGAAAGACAGGGTCCTGAAAAAGGGCCGTTTCTTTTTTTGCCGAGTTTAGATATATGTAAAGAAACAGATGCCAGATGGATTCTCTTCTTCCTGTATACAGTAGGCACTGAGGACTATTCCCCTCTATCCCAGCCTTCACTAAGCACTGAGGACTATTCCCCTCTATCCCAGCCTTCACTAAGCACTGAGGACTATTCCCCTCTATCCCAGCCTTCACTAAGCACTGAGGACTATTCCCCTCTATCCCAGCCTTCACTAAGCACTGAGGACTATTCCCCTCTATCCCAGCCTTCACTAAGCACTGAGGACTATTCCCCTCTATCCCAGCCTTCACTAAGCACTGAGGACTATTCCCCTCTATCCCAGCCTTCACTAAGCACTGAGGACTATTCCCCTCTATCCCAGCCTTCACTAAGCACTGAGGACTATTCCCCTCTATCCCAGCCTTCACTAATCACTGAGGACTATTCCCCTCTATCCCAGCCTTCACTAAGCACTGAGGACTATTCCCCTCTATCCCAGCCTTCACTAATCACTGAGGACTATTCCCCTCTATCCCAGCCTTCACTAATCCCTGAGGACTATTCCCCTCTATCCCAGCCTTCATTGAGCACTATTCCCCTCTATCCCAGCCTTCACTAAGCACTGAGGACTATTCCCCTCTATCCCAGCCTTCACTAAGCACTGAGGACTATTTCCCACCAAGTGGACCAGCTGGCTAACACACACGCACACAGTGCGAGCACATACATACACACACACACGCAGACAGATGCACACGAGTGCACAAAACAGCCACGGGGCTTAAACCGTGTGTGCTTATTTGTGTGCGCGAGTGTGTGTGTATGTATGTGTGAGAGGCTGAGAGAGACAGAAAGAGATGACTGTGCCCGAGTAATAATATATTAACTCAAAGCTAATCACACACACACACAGGTGTTTTATGAGACAGTATGTGATAGAGGATCAGATGTGTGCGTAGGAGTGTTAAGGTTTACAGGGTCTGTGGCTGTACAAGGCTGATACTGTAAATATGTAGAATATAAACTCTTTAATCACAGGGACTGTTTCAGAGTGGAAGACCTTGTCCTTCTTTGTCATACTCATCTCTTTTTCTCTCGCTTATATCTCTCCCGCTCTCAAATCCCCCTCTCTCTCTCACTTATATCTCTCCCTCATATCTGTTTCTCTTTCTCCTTAACATGCCTCGCTTTCGCTCTCTCCCTCATCACTGTTTCTCTCTCTCCTTCACATGCCTCGCTTTCGCTCTCTCCCTCATCACTGTTTCTCTCTCTCCTTCACATGCCTCTTTCTCTCTCTCTATTATTTGTTGGCAAGCCATATCTACCGCTGTTATATATATATATACACACACACACACACACACACACACACACACACACACACACACACACACACACACACACACACACACACACACACACACACACACACACACACACACACACACACACACACACACACACACACACACACACAGTATATAAATGTTCTTGACATAAACACAGGTGAGAGAAGGAGTTTTACGGGCTACCCTTGAGCCAACAAACCATCCAACCCTCTCTGCATACAGTATTCTTGTTTCACCCCTGGTTCCCACGAGACCAGACTTCTCTTTCCCAGTATCTCCCTCTGTCTCTCAGTGTTGACAGCCTCTGTTTAAAAAATCACAATGTCAGAGAAGCTAGAGACAGGGTTAGGGCTACTGTAGGACAGGGGGCTGAGGTCATCACTGAATCACCTCTAAACACTCAGGGATATAACGGTCAGTCTGTCTCTCTTCTGTAGCCACTGACTGACTGACCACGGTCAGCCTAGGCAACCAAGGACTGGTTTGCTTCAAGAGCTTACTTGTTTCAGCAAGGAGCAAGTACGTTTCGAGCTTTGTAAAGAGTCAATGTTAACGCGGAAACAGACTCAACCGCACGAAAGCCTGGCCGTCCCGCCTTCAGTCAGCTGTTTGTTTATAAAAAGTTATCTTTTTTTAACGGTTATGCAGGTTATTTTATTTTCATGTCGGTGTTCATCCATAATCGTCAGTTACACGATTATACGGTAATTGTGCCAGCCCTACATAAATGTGACAATATAATTTAAGCATACCATAGGGTGCAATACACACGTTGGAAAACTGCACCATTGAGAGCATCTTGACTGGCTGCATTAGCGCCTGGTATGGCAACTGCTTGGCATCCGACCGCAAGGCGCTACAGAGTGTAGTAGGCGCTACAAGAGTGTAGTGTACACGGTCCAGTACATCACTGGGGCTGACCTCCCTGCCATCCAGGACCTCTATACCAGGCGGTGTCAGAGGAAGGCCCTAAAAATGGTCAAAGATACCAGCCACCCAAGTCTTAGACTGTTCTCTCTGCTACCGCATGGCAAGCGGTACCGATGCACCAAGTCTGGAACAGCTTCTACCCCGATGCCATAAGACTGCTAAATAATTAACCAAATAGCTACCCGGACTATCTGCATTGACCCCTCTTTTGACTCATCACATACACTGCTGCTACTGTTTATTATCTATCCTGTTTGCCTAGTCACTTTATCCCTACCTATATGTACATATCTGCCTCAATTACCTCGTACCCCTGCACACCGACTCAGTACTGGCACCCCGTGTATATAGCCAAGTTATTATCACTCATCGTGTATTGATTCCTGGTGTAATTATTTTTCTCTTTGCATTGCTGGTAAGGGCCTGCAAGCATTTCACAGTTAGTGTACACCTGTTGTTTATGAACCATGTGACAAATAAAATCTTATGTGATTAATACACACATTATCGTTCATACCGAGATGATGGGCCTTATAGGGCTGTGAAGGAGAGGTGAGGGGAAGAGCACGTGGAAACAAACATGAAAGCAAGAACAGAAACAAAACCTTACAAAGAGAAGCTCCGCTTGTTTCATTCTGTTGTAACTTTAATGGGTTACAGAGTTAATGTTTAAGTTAATTCATTGAGCGGTATCTAAAGATATTTTCTTTACAGTTATTTACATATGTAATTGTATTAGAATTTGTGTGTTGGAGATTGAGAGAACTACATAATGCTTTCCAGAATGCCTTGAGACAGGAGGTAGAGAGAGAACGCGCCAGTTATGTCAAGTGATTATCCTGACTTTTTGCTAGCAACCAACTTTTATTCTTTTGTAGAATCTAAAGTTGTTAAATGTAATGTGAACAAGTATTATTACTAAAAGAAGCTTTCATTTCAAACCCGACGTCCCGAGTCATTACATTGAAGACAGTTATTCTATATTTTGGTGCCGAAACCCGGGAAAAGTAAGAGCTGCGACGAAGATTGTAGGGATGAAGCGGCTGAAATGGCTGAGGAGGAACGTCGGCATGAAGCAGAAAGAATGAGACGAAAGCGGGGTACCATTCGAGGTTCCACAAAACGGATTTTGAATCAGATTGACGTGGAAATAACCCAGTCAAATTCGGATACCGATCACTTGAGTACATTGCTGGAATTGCTATCAGCTTGGAGGCGGAGATTGCATGCACGGAGGATTACAAAGAGCGCGTTATCATGCTGAAGAGCCGTGCACAACGAGTGATAAAGAAAAAACAGGACCTCAATCCACTACCAGCACGGGTGAGTGACGCTAACTCAAACAGATCACAGAGACCATCAGTAAGGCTACCAACGTTGATTATTGAGAAATTCTATGGAGATGTCAGTATGTGGCAGGAGTTTTGGAGCCAGTATGAGACCGCTATTCACAACAATGATTCACTGTGTAATAAAGAGAAGTTTACCTATCTGAAAACATCTCTCACTGAACTAGCAGCAAAGGCAGTAGCAGGACTGATGTTAACAGACAGTAACTTTGATGATGCAATCGCTCTGCTGAAGAGCAGATCTGGAAGGAAAGATCTTGTGATTAGTGCTCACATGTCAAAGCTGCTGAATCTCACTCCTGTGAAGAGATCCTCTGACTTAAATGCATTGAGGCAGCTATATGATCAATGTGAAATTCAGATTAGAAGCTTGGAATCACTGGGTGTAGTGTCAGAAACCTATGGAAGCCTACTATGCCCAATCTTACTGCAGATGATTCCAGAGGACATAGCTCTTGACTATAGTCGTCAGAGTGGAGTAGATGATGAATGGAAAGTGGCTGAGATCGTCAGTTTCCTACAGAAGGAGGTTCAGAGCAGGGAGAGAGCGCTACAAATGACAAGATCATGCAACCAACAGAAAGAGAGCAAACCATGGAACAAGTCATGCTCCTCCAATGACATGAAAACAAAAAGACCAAACATGCCATCTGCTGCGGCACTGCACACAGCCAGCCAGAAGGAACAAAACTGTCTATTCTGACCACAATATTGCTACACGCAAAGAGAAACGAAAGAAAATGGGAAGATGCTTTGTATGTTTAGGACAGAAACGCATAGCAAAATTCTGTAAAGTCAAAGATGTGTCATGTGCAACATTTGGAAGCAGACATCACATTGCTGTGTGTACCGGTAAGAGGAGTGAGGTGCAACCCCTTACTGTTTCTGTAGATGCTGTTGTTTCCTCAGTTATTCCCCATTCAGTGAAGATGAAACCAGATGGACAGAACACTGTGTTGCTACAAACGGCAAAGGCATGGGTAGAAGGCCCATCGGGCAGGAAGATAGCTAGTTGCTTACTAGATGGAGGCAGTCAGAGAAGCTTCATACATGAAAACCTTGTGAAGGGCTTGAAGCTACCAGTAATCAGACAAGAGGCACTCACTCTTCACACATTTGGCTCCTCTGCTCCAGCAACGTCGCAACGCAACACAGTGAAAGTCATCTTGGAGAATGTCTGGGACAAACAGCAGAGAATAGAGATAGAGGTAATTGAAACCCCACAAGTGTGCACAGCTGTGATGAAGGTTCCTGGTGAACAGATTCAACATGATGTCAATAGAAAGGGACTGCAGCTCGCAGACTTTCCAAGAGATGACAATGATCCTGAACTCTCTGTCCTGATAGGAGCAGACTACTACTGGCAGATAGTATCAGGCAGAGTGGAGCGACTGACGGAGACGCTGGTTGCTTTAGAGAGCTCCTTTGGATGGTCGGTGCAGGGACCCGTGTCCATGTCAAGTGTCGCCGAGGCAACCTGCATGTTCATCCCACTTGATGAAGACACACTAGTCTCCAAACAACTGCATGCATTCTGGGAGCTTGAGTCTCTGGGTATTATAAGTGAGAAAACACAGAACCCAGAGGAAAACGAGGCTCTACAGAAATTCGAGGAAACAACCACCTTCAAAGATGGGCGATACCACGTGGAGTTGCCATGGAAACGAGAAATGCCAGAACTCCAAGACAACTATAGAATCGCCAAGAAACGGTTTGAAGGTCTGAAGAAAAGACTGAAGAAGGATGTGACATTGTACAGCAGATACAATGAAGTCGTTGAGGCCTACTTACAACAGGATATGGCAGAGGACGTGCCCAAGGACAACGGATCAAGCGCAGACAACGTAAAATACTACTTACCTCACCATGCAGTACTCCGAGAAGATAAGGTGACGACAAAACTGAGAGTGGTGTTTGATGCCTCGCCCCATGAAGATGGAGCTCATGGGAGCTGTGATTGGAGCGAGACTAGCAAACAACCTGATGACCACACCGAAAATGGAAGAAAAACAGATCAAAATGTGGACAGACTCGATGATCGTGCTGCATTGGATTTGCAGCTCAGCTCAGAAATGGAAACAGTTTGTCGCGAACAGAGTGACGGAGATCCAGTCCTTGACCAATCCAGAGTCATGGTCACATATTGAAGGGAAAACTAATCCAGCCGACCTCCCTACAAGAGGACAAACTGTTCGAAACTTGACACAGAGCGAGCTATGGTGGAATGGACCCAGAATTCTGACATCACCCAATCAGTCAGAGGAGACTGATGATAACAAGGTTCCAGAAGAGGTAAATACAGAACTCAAGTCCAGTTGCCAGGTTACTGTACAACTCGCAGCAAACAGCACAGACATCACTGAACCTGTGTTGGAGCTTGAAAGGTACAGCAAACTGAAAAGAGTGTTCAGAGTCACTGCCTGGATAAAGAGATTTATACCCAATGCTCGTACAAACATAAGGATGCAAGGTGAACTGACTGCTGACGAACTGTTCGATGCATAAAAGTACTGGATCATGGTAACACAACAACAGTTTTGGACATGAGATCAAACTACTGAAGGCAGGAAAAGGCCTAAACAATGACTGTATAATCAGAGAACTGAAACCGTTCTTGGACGAACATGAACTACTCAGTGTAGGAGGAAGACTGCAACAGTCCAACTTCACATTCAGAGAGCAGCACCCATGGGTTCTGCCCAACAAGTACAGATACTCAGAAATGCTGATACTGTACCACCATGAGAAGGTGATGCATTCTGGAGCAAGAGACACTCGTACAAATCAGAGAGCGATACTGGATCTTGCGTGCTAGGATTTTGCAGGACCGCTCTATGTGAAAGAAAATGGTTCTGTGAAGAAGTCATACATTGCACTGTTCACTTGTGCTGTAACCAGAGCAGTGAATTTGGAACTGGTCTCAGATCAGTCAACAGAGACATTCCTGTTAGCTATAAAAAATATTCATCTCAAGGAGAGGATTATGCAAGGTAATCTACTCAGACAATGCAAAAACGTTCAAGAGAGCTGATCAGAACCTGAAAGAGCTGTGGAAGGCAATCGAAGAGCCCCAACTCTTGGCGTTCTTCTCAGAAAGGGGCATCACCTGGAGGTTCATCGCCGAGCGAGCAGCCTGGTGGGGCGGATTCTGGGAAAGACTCGTCAGGTTAGTGAAAACATGCCTGCGAAAGGTTCTTGGGAGAGCTTCACTTAACTTTGAAGAGATGTGCACAGTCCTGACAGATGTTGAAGCTATTCTAAATTCTAGGCCTCTGACCTTCGTGCACAATGAAGTGGATGAACCATAACCCCTGACCCCAGCACACTTCCTGGTGGGTAAAACAATAACCTCTCTGCCTACAAAGCCATTTCCAGCTGACACTCAACACCCAACGCTAAACAAGGAGGAAATGACACGCAGCTGGAAGTACAGGCAGAGACTTGTGACCAGCTTCTGGAACAGTTGGCGAAGAGACTACTTGCTGGATCTAAAGTCAGCACACCGCTGTGACATGCCACAGCCCACCCCACTGAAAGCGGGTGACGTTGTACTCATTGGAGAAGATAACACACCCAGACAAACCTGGAAACTAGGAAAGATTGAGGAACTGTTTCCAGGCCGAGATGGCCTAGTTAGGTCATGTTCAGTTCATACTGCTTCAGGGACTTTGTTGAGGAGACCTATTCAGTTGATATACTGCCTAGAGATTTAGATGAACACAGTTGTTCATCGGAGGGGACGATGTTGTAACTTTAATGGGTTACAGAGTTAATGTTTAAGTTAATTCATTGAGCGGTATCTAAAGATATTTTCTTTACAGTTATTTACATATGCAATTGTATTAGAATTTGTGTGTTGGAGATTGAGAGAACTACATACATATTTTGTTGTATTGGTTAGTATTGGATTACGCTTTTGACTGCAAGTTCCAGAATGCTTTGCGACAGGAGGTAGAGAGAGAACGTGCCAGTTATGTCAAGTGATTATCCTGACTTTTTGCTAGCAACCAACTTTTATTGTTTTGTAGAATCTAAAGTTGTTAAATGTAACGTGAACAAGTATTATTACTAAAAGAAGCTTTCATTTCAAACCCGACGTCTCGAGTCATTACTTTGAAGATAGTTATTCTATACATACCTATGGAACACCTCACCAGGTGGAGACAGATACAGCCTTCCCCTATGGAACACCTCACCAGGTGGAGACAGATACAGCCTTCCCCTATGGAACACCTCACCAGGTGGAGACACATACAGCCTTCCCCTAAGGAACACCTCACCAGGTGGAGACAGATACAGCCTTCCCCTATGAAACACCTCACCAGGTGGAGACAGATACAGCCTTCCCCTATGAAACACCTCACCAGGTGGAGACAGATACAGCCTTCCCCTATGGAACACCTCACCAGGTGGAGACAGATACAGCCTTCCCCTATGGAACACCTCACCAGGTGGAGACAGATACAGCCTTCCCCTATGAAACACCTCACCAGGTGGAGACAGATACAGCCTTCCCCTATGAAACACCTCACCAGGTGGAGACAGATACAGCCTTCCCCTATGGAACACCTCACAAGGTGGAGACAGATACAGCCTTCCCCTATGGAACACCTCACCAGGTGGAGACAGATACAGCCTTCCCCTAAGGAACACCTCACCAGGTGGAGACAGATACAGCCTTCCCCTATGGAACACCTCACAAGGTGGAGACAGATACAGCCTTCCCCTATGGAACACCTCACCAGGTGGAGACAGATACAGCCTTCCCCTATGGAACACCTCACCAGGTGGAGACAGATACAGCCTTCCCCTATGGAACACCTCACCAGGTGGAGACAGATACAGCCTTCCCCTATGAAACACCTCACCAGGTGGAGACAGATACAGCCTTCCCCTATGGAACACCTCACCAGGTGGAGACAGATACAGCCTTCCCCTATGGAACACCTCACCAGGTGGAGACAGATACAGCCTTCCCCTATGAAACACCTCACCAGGTGGAGACAGATACAGCCTTCCCCTATGGAACACCTCACCAGGTGGAGACAGATACAGCCTTCCCCTATGAAACACCTCACCAGGTGGAGACAGATACAGCCTTCCCCTAAGGAACACCTCACCAGGTGGAGACAGATACAGCCTTCCCCTAAGGAACACCTCACCAGGTGGAGACAGATACAGCCTTCCCCTATGAAACACCTCACCAGGTGGAGACAGATACAGCCTTCCCCTATGGAACACCTCACCAGGTGGAGACAGATACAGCCTTCCCCTATGGAACACCTCACCAGGTGGAGACAGACTCAACACAAATTCAAGACGTATGGAGAAATGGAGGTACAGAGGTATGGAATGATCACAGTGGCTGCAAAGCCACAATCTTCCACAGAAATAGCTAGCTGCTATAAATTGTGACATGATGAGAATGGGTTTGGTGGTGAAATACAAAGTCTACCATCCAGTCTGATCTAGTCAAGTTACACCTCCTCTCCTCCCACCAGTCTGATCTAGTCAAGTTACACCTCCTCTCCTCCCACCAGTCTGATCTAGTCAAGTTACACCTCCTCTCCTCTTTCCCCTACCACTACCCCTCTCTGTTAGCTCAGCAACATTGTGAGGAACAGAACACAGGTATTGTTAGGACATGAACAGCAGCACTATGTATGTCTGGTTCCTTTGTTTCCATGGCCACAGTGCAGTTTGAAACAGATATAAACAACATGACACCTGTCAATCAAAGATTGAACGGGACACTCCAGCAGAGGTCATTCGTCCGCCCCTCTGTGTGCTGTGACAATCACAGGACGTTTCTACAGTCAGGAAATAAAATGTTCAAATGTTAAAGTAAAGTATGGGGATAGGATGGAATCGAGGTTAGGAGGAGGAGCCTATAATTACACCCAATCAACGAACAACATACTGGACATGATCTCAGAGTTACAGAACCAAAGGGATCCAATAAATGACCTCCCCTAAAAGCATGGAGGAGGGGAGAGGGAGGGAGTCAAGAAGCAACAGGCCTCCACCTCCAAGCCTTGATGGGTCAGAGTGAGGGGGAGACAGCAGCAAGGTGGAAGGAGGGAGGGTAGTGTTAGGATGTGAGAGGACTGAGCGTGGCCGGGTGAGTGGCAGGGGGAGGTGGAGGGGTAGATGGATGGGCAGTGGTATAGGTATAAGAATAGTTACAGGAGGTGTCTTACTTTGGGTGTGGGGCAGGAGGCAGTGGAGAGGCGCGAGGTGGCCTGGGCGCGTGGCGACTCGGAGGGCGTGGTGCTCAGAGAAGTTGTGTCTCTGGGAAGAACCTGCACACCCCTAGAGATTATGCTGTCTGGGATCTATGGAGAGACAAGTTATATCTAGTTATATTTACTACTACACACACACGCAGCACGACAGACAGACAGACAGACAGACAGACAGACAGACAGACAGACAGACAGACAGACAGACAGACAGACAGACAGAGCAATATCTACAACACACACAAGTAGTTATCCACACACAGATAAAAGAGAGGAAAGCTGTGTGTACAAACAGCACTGTGATCTCTACTATAACACACACAGATAAAAGAGAGGAAAGCTGTGTGTACAAACAGCACTGTGATCTCTACTATAACACACACAGATAAAAGAGAGGAAAGCTGTGTGTACAAACAGCACTGTAATCTCTACTATAACACACACAGATAAAAGAGAGGAAAGCTGTGTGTACAAACAGCACTGTGATCTCTACTATAACACACACAGATAAAAGAGAGGAAAGCTGTGTGTACAAACAGCACTGTGATCTCTACTATAACACACACAGATAAAAGAGAGGAAAGCTGTGTGTACAAACAGCACTGTAATCTCTACTATAACACACACAGATAAAAGAGAGGAAAGCTGTGTGTACAAACAGCACTGTGATCTCTACTATAACACACACAGATAAAACAGAGGAAAGCTGTGTGTACAAACAGCACTGTGATCTCTACTATAACACACACAGATAAAAGAGAGGAAAGCTGTGTGTACAAACAGCACTGTGATCTCTACTATAACACACACAGATAAAAGAGAGGAAAGCTGTGTGTACAAACAGCACTGTAATCTCTACTATAACACACACAGATAAAAGAGAGGAAAGCTGTGTGTACAAACAGCACTGTGATCTCTACTCTAACACACACAGATAAAAGAGAGGAAAGCTGTGTGTACAAACACCACTGTGATCTCTACTATAACACACACAGATAAAAGAGAGGAAAGCTGTGTGTACAAACAGCACTGTAATCTCTACTATAACACACACAGATAAAAGAGAGGAAAGCTGTGTGTACAAACAGCACTGTGATCTCTACAATAACACACACAGATAAAAGAGAGGAAAGCTGTGTGTACAAACAGCACTGTGATCTCTACTATAACACACACAGATAAAAGAGAGGAAAGCTGTGTGTACAAACAGCACTGTGATCTCTACTATAACACACACAGATAAAACAGAGGAAAGCTGTGTGTACAAACAGCACTGTAATCTCTACTATAACACACACAGATAAAAGAGAGGAAAGCTGTGTGTACAAACAGCACTGTGATCTCTACTATAACACACACAGATAAAAGAGAGGAAAGCTGTGTGTACAAACAGCACTGTGATCTCTACTATAACACACACAGATAAAAGAGAGGAAAGCTGTGTGTACAAACAGCACTGTGATCTCTACTATAACACACACAGATAAAAGAGAGGAAAGCTGTGTGTACAAACAACACTGTGATCTCTACTATAACACACACAGATAAAAGAGAGGAAAGCTGTGTGTACAAACAGCACTGTGATCTCTACTATAACACACACAGATAAAACAGAGGAAAGCTGTGTGTACAAACAGCACTGTGATCTCTACTATAACACACACAGATAAAAGAGAGGAAAGCTGTGTGTACAAACAGCACTGTGATCTCTACTATAACACACACAGATAAAAGAGAGGAAAGCTGTGTGTACAAACAGCACTGTGATCTCTACTATAACACACACAGATAAAAGAGAGGAAAGCTGTGTGTACAAACAGCACTGTGATCTCTACTATAACACACACAGATAAAAGAGAGGAAAGCTGTGTGTACAAACAGCACTGTGATCTCTACTATAACACACACAGATAAAAGAGAGGAAAGCTGTGTGTACAAACAGCACTGTGATCTCTACTATAACACACACAGATAAAAGAGAGGAAAGCTGTGTGTACAAACAGCACTGTGATCTCTACTATAACACACACAGATAAAAGAGAGGAAAGCTGTGTGTACAAACAGCACTGTGATCTCTACTATAACACACACAGATAAAAGAGAGGAAAGCTGTGTGTACAAACAGCACTGTAATCTCTACTATAACACACACAGATAAAAGAGAGGAAAGCTGTGTGTACAAACAGCACTGTGATCTCTACTATAACACACACAGATAAAAGAGAGGAAAGCTGTGTGTACAAACAGCACTGTGATCTCTACTATAACACACACAGATAAAAGAGAGGAAAGCTGTGTGTACAAACAGCACTGTGATCTCTACTATAACACACACAGATAAAAGAGAGGAAAGCTGTGTGTACAAACAGCACTGTGATCTCTACTATAACACACACAGATAAAAGAGAGGAAAGCTGTGTGTACAAACAGCACTGTGATCTCTACTATAACACACACAGATAAAAGAGAGGAAAGCTGTGTGTACAAACAGCACTGTGATCTCTACTATAACACACACAGATAAAAGAGAGGAAAGCTGTGTGTACAAACAGCACTGTGATCTCTACAATAACACACACAGATAAAAGAGAGGAAAGCTGTGTGTACAAACAGCACTGTGATCTCTACTATAACACACACACATAAAACAGAGGAAAGCTGTGTGTACAAACAGCACTGTAATCTCTACTATAACACACACAGATAAAAGAGAGGAAAGCTGTGTGTACAAACAGCACTGTGATCTCTACTATAACACACACAGATAAAAGAGAGGAAAGCTGTGTGTACAAACAGCACTGTGATCTCTACTATAACACACACAGATAAAAGAGAGGAAAGCTGTGTGTACAAACAGCACTGTGATCTCTACTATAACACACACAGATAAAAGAGAGGAAAGCTGTGTGTACAAACAGCACTGTGATCTCTACTATAACACACACAGATAAAAGAGAGGAAAGCTGTGTGTACAAACAGCACTGTGATCTCTACTATAACACACACAGATAAAAGAGAGGAAAGCTGTGTGTACAAACAGCACTGTGATCTCTACTATAACACACACAGATAAAAGAGAGGAAAGCTGTGTGTACAAACAGCACTGTGATCTCTACTATAACACACACAGATAAAAGAGAGGAAAGCTGTGTGTACAAACAGCACTGTGATCTCTACTATAACACACACAGATAAAAGAGAGGAAAGCTGTGTGTACAAACAGCACTGTGATCTCTACTATAACACACACAGATAAAAGAGAGGAAAGCTGTGTGTACAAACAGCACTGTGATCTCTACTATAACACACACAGATAAAAGAGAGGAAAGCTGTGTGTACAAACAGCACTGTGATCTCTACTATAACACACACAGATAAAAGAGAGGAAAGCTGTGTGTACAAACAGCACTGTGATCTCTACTATAACACACACAGATAAAAGAGAGGAAAGCTGTGTGTACAAACAGCACTGTGATCTCTACTATAACACACACAGATAAAAGAGAGGAAAGCTGTGTGTACAAACAGCACTGTGATCTCTACTATAACACACACAGATAAAAGAGAGGAAAGCTGTGTGTACAAACAGCACTGTGATCTCTACTATAACACACACAGATAAAAGAGAGGAAAGCTGTGTGTACAAACAGCACTGTGATCTCTACTATAACACACACAGATAAAAGAGAGGAAAGCTGTGTGTACAAACAGCACTGTGATCTCTACTATAACACACACAGATAAAAGAGAGGAAAGCTGTGTGTACAAACAGCACTGTGATCTCTACTATAACACACACAGATAAAAGAGAGGAAAGCTGTGTGTACAAACAGCACTGTGATCTCTACTATAACACACACAGATAAAAGAGAGGAAAGCTGTGTGTACAAACAGCACTGTAATCTCTACTATAACACACACAGATAAAAGAGAGGAAAGCTGTGTGTACAAACAGCACTGTGATCTCTACTATAACACACACAGATAAAACAGAGGAAAGCTGTGTGTACAAACAGCACTGTGATCTCTACTATAACACACACAGATAAAAGAGAGGAAAGCTGTGTGTACAAACAGCACTGTGATCTCTACTATAACACACACAGATAAAAGAGAGGAAAGCTGTGTGTACAAACAGCACTGTGATCTCTACTATAACACACACAGATAAAAGAGAGGAAAGCTGTGTGTACAAACAGCACTGTGATCTCTACTATAACACACACAGATAAAAGAGAGGAAAGCTGTGTGTACAAACAGCACTGTGATCTCTACTATAACACACACAGATAAAAGAGAGGAAAGCTGTGTGTACAAACAGCACTGTGATCTCTACTATAACACACACAGATAAAAAGAGGAAAGCTGTGTGTACAAACAGCACTGTGATCTCTACTATAACACACACAGATAAAAGAGAGGAAAGCTGTGTGTACAAACAGCACTGTGATCTCTACTATAACACACACAGATAAAAGAGAGGAAAGCTGTGTGTACAAACAGCACTGTGATCTCTACTATAACACACACAGATAAAAGAGAGGAAAGCTGTGTGTACAAACAGCACTGTGATCTCTACTATAACACACACAGATAAAAGAGAGGAAAGCTGTGTGTACAAACAGCACTGTGATCTCTACTATAACACACACAGATAAAAGAGAGGAAAGCTGTGTGTACAAACAGCACTGTGATCTCTACTATAACACACACAGATAAAAGAGAGGAAAGCTGTGTGTACAAACAGCACTGTGATCTCTACTATAACACACACAGATAAAAGAGAGGAAAGCTGTGTGTACAAACAGCACTGTGATCTCTACTATAACACACACAGATAAAAGAGAGGAAAGCTGTGTGTACAAACAGCACTGTGATCTCTACTATAACACACACAGATAAAAGAGAGGAAAGCTGTGTGTACAAACAGCACTGTGATCTCTACTATAACACACACAGATAAAAGAGAGGAAAGCTGTGTATACAAACAGCACTGTGATCTCTACTATAACACACACAGATAAAAGAGAGGAAAGCTGTGTGTACAAACAGCACTGTGATCTCTACTATAACACACACAGATAAAAGAGAGGAAAGCTGTGTGTACAAACAGCACTGTGATCTCTACTATAACACACACAGATAAAAGAGAGGAAAGCTGTGTGTACAAACAGCACTGTGATCTCTACTATAACACACACAGATAAAAGAGAGGAAAGCTGTGTGTACAAACAGCACTGTGATCTCTACTATAACACACACAGATAAAAGAGAGGAAAGCTGTGTGTACAAACAGCACTGTAATCTCTACTATAACACACACAGATAAAAGAGAGGAAAGCTGTGTGTACAAACAGCACTGTGATCTCTACTATAACACACACAGATAAAAGAGAGGAAAGCTGTGTGTACAAACAGCACTGTGATCTCTACAATAACACACACAGATAAAAGAGAGCAAAGCTGTGTGTACAAACAGCACTGTGATCTCTACTATAACACACACAGATAAAACAGAGGAAAGCTGTGTGTACAAACAGCACTGTAATCTCTACTATAACACACACAGATAAAAGAGAGGAAAGCTGTGTGTACAAACAGCACTGTGATCTCTACTATAACACACACAGATAAAAGAGAGGAAAGCTGTGTGTACAAACAGCACTGTGATCTCTACTATAACACACACAGATAAAAGAGAGGAAAGCTGTGTGTACAAACAGCACTGTGATCTCTACTATAACACACACAGATAAAAGAGAGGAAAGCTGTGTGTACAAACAGCACTGTGATCTCTACTATAACACACACAGATAAAAGAGAGGAAAGCTGTGTGTACAAACAGCACTGTGATCTCTACTATAACACACACAGATAAAAGAGAGGAAAGCTGTGTGTACAAACAGCACTGTAATCTCTACTATAACACACACAGATAAAAGAGAGGAAAGCTGTGTGTACAAACAGCACTGTGATCTCTACTATAACACACACAGATAAAAGAGAGGAAAGCTGTGTGTACAAACAGCACTGTGATCTCTACTATAACACACACAGATAAAAGAGAGGAAAGCTGTGTGTACAAACAGCACTGTAATCTCTACTATAACACACACAGATAAAAGAGAGGAAAGCTGTGTGTACAAACAGCACTGTGATCTCTACTATAACACACACAGATAAAAGAGAGGAAAGCTGTGTGTACAAACAGCACTGTGATCTCTACAATAACACACACAGATAAAAGAGAGGAAAGCTGTGTGTACAAACAGCACTGTGATCTCTACTATAACACACACAGATAAAAGAGAGGAAAGCTGTGTGTACAAACAGCACTGTGATCTCTACTATAACACACACAGATAAAACAGAGGAAAGCTGTGTGTACAAACAGCACTGTGATCTCTACTATAACACACACAGATAAAAGAGAGGAAAGCTGTGTGTACAAACAGCACTGTGATCTCTACTATAACACACACAGATAAAACAGAGGAAAGCTGTGTGTACAAACAGCACTGTGATCTCTACTATAACACACACAGATAAAAGAGAGGAAAGCTGTGTGTACAAACAGCACTGTGATCTCTACTATAACACACACAGATAAAAGAGAGGAAAGCTGTGTTTACAAACAGCACTGTGATCTCTACTATAACACACACAGATAAAAGAGAGGAAAGCTGTGTGTACAAACAGCACTGTAATCTCTACTATAACACACACAGATAAAAGAGAGGAAAGCTGTGTGTACAAACAGCACTGTGATCTCTACAATAACACACACAGATAAAAGAGAGGAAAGCTGTGTGTACAAACAGCACTGTGATCTCTACTATAACACACACAGATAAAAGAGAGGAAAGCTGTGTGTACAAACAGCACTGTGATCTCTACTATAACACACACAGATAAAACAGAGGAAAGCTGTGTGTACAAACAGCACTGTGATCTCTACTATAACACACACAGATAAAAGAGAGGAAAGCTGTGTGTACAAACAGCACTGTGATCTCTACTATAACACACACAGATAAAAGAGAGGAAAGCTGTGTGTACAAACAGCACTGTGATCTCTACTATAACACACACAGATAAAAGAGAGGAAAGCTGTGTGTACAAACAGCACTGTGATCTCTACAATAACACACACAGATAAAAGAGAGGAAAGCTGTGTGTACAAACAGCACTGTGATCTCTACTATAACACACACAGATAAAAGAGAGGAAAGCTGTGTGTACAAACAGCACTGTGATCTCTACTATAACACACACAGATAAAACAGAGGAAAGCTGTGTGTACAAACAGCACTGTAATCTCTACTATAACACACACAGATAAAAGAGAGGAAAGCTGTGTGTACAAACAGCACTGTGATCTCTACTATAACACACACAGATAAAACAGAGGAAAGCTGTGTGTACAAACAGCACTGTGATCTCTACTATAACACACACAGATAAAAGAGAGGAAAGCTGTGTGTACAAACAGCACTGTGATCTCTACTATAACACACACAGATAAAAGAGAGGAAAGCTGTGTGTACAAACAGCACTGTGATCTCTACTATAACACACACAGATAAAAGAGAGGAAAGCTGTGTGTACAAACAGCACTGTAATCTCTACTATAACACACACAGATAAAAGAGAGGAAAGCTGTGTGTACAAACAGCACTGTGATCTCTACAATAACACACACAGATAAAAGAGAGGAAAGCTGTGTGTACAAACAGCACTGTGATCTCTACTATAACACACACAGATAAAACAGAGGAAAGCTGTGTGTACAAACAGCACTGTAATCTCTACTATAACACACACAGATAAAAGAGAGGAAAGCTGTGTGTACAAACAGCACTGTGATCTCTACTATAACACACACAGATAAAACAGAGGAAAGCTGTGTGTACAAACAGCACTGTGATCTCTACTATAACACACACAGATAAAAGAGAGGAAAGCTGTGTGTACAAACAGCACTGTGATCTCTACTATAACACACAGATAAAAGAGAGGAAAGCTGTGTGTACAAACAGCACTGTGATCTCTACTATAACACACACAGATAAAAGAGAGGAAAGCTGTGTGTACAAACAGCACTGTAATCTCTACTATAACACACACAGATAAAAGAGATGAAAGCTGTGTGTACAAACAGCACTGTGATCTCTACTATAACACACACAGATAAAAGAGAGGAAAGCTGTGTGTACAAACAGCACTGTGATCTCTACTATAACAGACACAGATAAAAGAGAGGAAAGCTGTGTGTACAAACAGCACTGTGATCTCTACTATAACACACACAGATAAAAGAGAGGAAAGCTGTGTGTACAAACAGCACTGTAATCTCTACTATAACACACACAGATAAAAGAGAGGAAAGCTGTGTGTACAAACAGCACTGTGATCTCTACTATAACACACACAGATAAAAGAGAGGAAAGCTGTGTGTACAAACAGCACTGTGATCTCTACTATAACACACACAGATAAAAGAGAGGAAAGCTGTGTGTACAAACAGCACTGTGATCTCTACTATAACACACACAGATAAGAGAGGAAAGCTGTGTGTACAAACAGCACTGTGATCTCTACTATAACACACACAGATAAAAGAGAGGAAAGCTGTGTGTACAAACAGCACTGTGATCTCTACTATAACACACACAGAAAAAAGAGAGGAAAGCTGTGTGTACAAACAGCACTGTGATCTCTACTATAACACACACAGATAAAAGAGAGGAAAGCTGTGTGTACAAACAGCACTGTGATCTCTACTATAACACACACAGATAAAAGAGAGGAAAGCTGTGTGTACAAACAGCACTGTGATCTCTACTATAACACACACAGATAAAAGAGAGGAAAGCTGTGTGTACAAACAGCACTGTGATCTCTACTATAACACACACAGATAAAAGAGAGGAAAGCTGTGTGTACAAACAGCACTGTGATCTCTACTATAACACACACAGATAAAAGAGAGGAAAGCTGTGTGTACAAACAGCACTGTGATCTCTACTATAACACACACAGATAAAAGAGAGGAAAGCTGTGTGTACAAACAGCACTGTGATCTCTACTATAACACACACAGATAAGAGAGGAAAGCTGTGTGTACAAACAGCACTGTGATCTCTACTATAACACACACAGATAAAAGAGAGGAAAGCTGTGTGTACAAACAGCACTGTGATCTCTACTATAACACACACAGATAAAAGAGAGGAAAGCTGTGTGTACAAACAGCACTGTGATCTCTACTATAACACACACAGATAAAAGAGAGGAAAGCTGTGTGTACAAACAGCACTGTGATCTCTACTATAACACACACAGATAAAAGAGAGGAAAGCTGTGTGTACAAACAGCACTGTGATCTCTACTATAACACACACAGATAAAAGAGAGGAAAGCTGTGTGTACAAACAGCACTGTGATCTCTACTATAACACACACAGATAAAAGAGAGGAAAGCTGTGTGTACAAACAGCACTGTGATCTCTACTATAACACACACAGATAAAAGAGAGGAAAGCTGTGTGTACAAACAGCACTGTGATCTCTACTATAACACACACAGATAAAAGAGAGGAAAGCTGTGTGTACAAACAGCACTGTGATCTCTACTATAACACACACAGATAAAAGAGAGGAAAGCTGTGTGTACAAACAGCACTGTGATCTCTACTATAACACACACAGATAAAAGAGAGGAAAGCTGTGTGTACAAACAGCACTGTGATCTCTACTATAACACACACAGATAAAAGAGAGGAAAGCTGTGTGTACAAACAGCACTGTGATCTCTACTATAACACACACAGATAAAAGAGAGGAAAGCTGTGTGTACAAACAGCACTGTAATCTCTACTATAACACACACAGATAAAAGAGAGGAAAGCTGTGTGTACAAACAGCACTGTAATCTCTACTATAACACACACAGATAAAAGAGAGGCAAGCTGTGTGTACAAACAGCACTGTGATCTCTACAATAACACACACAGATAAAAGAGAGGAAAGCTGTGTGTACAAACAGCACTGTGATCTCTACTATAACACACACAGATAAAAGAGAGGAAAGCTGTGTGTACAAACAGCACTGTGATCTCTACTATAACACACACAGATAAAAGAGAGGAAAGCTGTGTGTACAAACAGCACTGTGATCTCTACTATAACACACACAGATAAAAGAGAGGAAAGCTGTGTGTACAAACAGCACTGTGATCTCTACTATAACACACACAGATAAAAGAGAGGAAAGCTGTGTGTACAAACAGCACTGTGATCTCTACTATAACACACACAGATAAAAGAGAGGAAAGCTGTGTGTACAAACAGCACTGTGATCTCTACTATAACACACACAGATAAAAGAGAGGAAAGCTGTGTGTACAAACAGCACTGTAATCTCTACTATAACACACACAGATAAAAGAGAGGAAAGCTGTGTGTACAAACAGCACTGTAATCTCTACTATAACACACACAGATAAAAGAGAGGCAAGCTGTGTGTACAAACAGCACTGTGATCTCTACTATAACACACACAGATAAAAGACACCTCGAAAACACACACAGATTGGTCAGTCAGTCATCTGTTTTCTGATTGGCCAGGTAGACTTTTGTAATAACTGTAACAATATAAATTCATTCTAAACATCATTAGACGCTAGTTCCAGATGCATGTTAAACCCTGTGTGTGTGTGTGTGTGTGTGTGTGTGTGTGTGTGTGTGTGTGTGTGTGTGTGTGTGTGTGTGTGTGTGTGTGTGTGTGTGTGTGTGTACCATACTTAGTATGGCTGCAGTGCGAGTGTGACCCTGTGAGGAGACAGACAGGCCAGGCAGGCCCACAGTTTCCCCCCAGGGCTGCTACTGTGGATGTGTGGATCTGCGACTGTGATCCGCACGGCTCATTTGAGCGGTGCTAGTGGGCCCATAGGCTTTACTGGCAGCCCAGCACTGAACCCCTTTCCGCTAATTAGCAACACAGGCTAATCCAGCTAGTGCTAATAACACTGTCTGGGCTACACCTAGCGATACACCACGCGTCATGACCTATACAAGATGGGGTGAATCTCAAAAGGCCTTCTTCATTCCTCGCCTCCTCACCTCCTAAGATTCCTCTCCTCAGATCTGAAAAGGAGGCAGGGATAGGACGGGATCGAGCACTTTTGAGATTCATGGTGTTCAAGTTTGCAGGGAGGAATTATGGGATGGGTGGCGTGCAGAGTACAGTGAAATGTGATGTAGGAGCAACGTGTGACATGAGGGTGGGTGGGCAGATTTGAGGGGTCTTACCATTACCGGCTGGTCTCCAGAGCAGGAGCAGGTGTAATGAGGTGGGGCAGGGGGGAGGTTCGATACCAGACCAGGTAGATACTGGCTACCTTTAGCCATGACAACAGCATGGTTATGGTGCTGGGGCTTCCCCTTCTGTTGATGGATGGTCAACACAGGATGAAACATGAATACACACATAATAGGCACGCACACAGGCATATGCACACAGGCATATGCAATGCACACAGGCATATACACAAACACACACGGCGGGTAAACACACACACACGACAGGTAAACACACACACACGGCAGGTAAACACACACGGCAGGTAAACACACACATACGACAGGTAAACACACACACACAACGGGTAAACACACACACGACGGGTAAACACACACACGGCGAGTAAACACACACACGGCGGGTAAACACACACACACGGCGGGTAAACACACACACACGGCGGGTTAACACACACACACGGCAGGTAAACACACACACGGCGGGTAAACACACACACGGCGGGTCAACACACACACACGGCAGGTAAACACACACACACGACAGGTAAACACACACACGGCAGGTAAACACACACGGCAGGTAAACACACACACGACAGGTAAACACACACACACGACAGGTAAACACACACACGGCAGGTAAACACACACACACGGCGGGTAAACACACACACACGGCGGGTAAACACACACACACGGCGGGTAAACACACACACACGGCAGGTAAACATACACACGGCAGGTAAACACACACACGGCAGGTAAACACACACACGGCGGGTAAACACACACACACGGCAGGTAAACACACACACACGACAGGTAAACACACACACGGCAGGTAAACACACACACACGGCAGGTAAACACACACACACGGCAGGTAAACATACACACGGCAGGTAAACACACACACACACGGCAGGTAAACATACACACGGCAGGTAAACACACACACACGGCAGGTAAACATACACACGGCAGGTAAACACATACACACGGCAGGTAAACATACACACGGCAGGTAAACATACACACACGGCAGGTAAACATACACACTGATGTACTGATGTATCAAGATGAAGGCTCAGCACACGTGCAGTAATGCAGTTAACAGGGAGATCGGTTTCTTATGTAGCAAACACAATACATGTATTCTGAGACCTAGCTCCCTTTCTTCCTCTCTTATCCCTCGTTCAGCCCTCACTCTCCATTTTCCTCTCCACCCATTCATCTTCCTCTTTTCTCCTTCCTATATCCCTCTATTTCTGCTAGATCTCCCTTCTTTAGTCTGGGCAAATGATCATAATTCATTTTATAAACAACTTCTGGGCTGAAATATCCATGTTGAAGTTAACTTGAGGATTCTAACATGAAAAACAGCAACAGGCCATTGAGTGTTTACCTTGGCAGCGATGGCGGCGGCGGTGATGTGTGAGTTGTGTCCATGGGAGTGGGAGTGGTGGTGGTGGGTATGGTGGTCCTCGGTGGACACCAAGCATCTGTCCTTCATCTTCTCATCATCCTCATCATCATCATCATCCTCACACTGCACACCCTTATAATAATAATACACTTTATTAAGGAAACACAATTGATAGAGAAAACCACAACTCACGCTGCTGTATTTCATATGGATAAAATAACCACTGTAAAAGCAGTTATACTGCTACAAACTGAAAATTATGTGATTATGGTGCAGGAATTAAGCACTGTGAAGTAGCTATATTACATGTAGGGACCTCCTCTCATTATCATGAAGGGACCTCCTCTCATTCTCGTGTAGGGACCTCCTCTCATTATCATGAAGGGACCTCCTCTCATTCTCGTGTAGGGACCTCCTCTCATTCTCGTGTAGGGACCTCCTCTCATTCTCGTGTAGGGACCTCCTCTCATTCTCGTGTAGGGACCTCCTCTCATTCTCGCGTAGGGACCTCCTCTCATTCTCGCGTAGGGACCTCCTCTTATTCTCGCGTAGGGACCTCCTCTCATTCTCGCGTAGGGACCTCCTCTCATTCTCGCGTAGGGACCTCCTCTCGTTCTCGCGTAGCAACCTCCTCTCATTATCGCGTAGGGACCTCCTCTCATTCTCGCGTAGGGACCTCCTCTCATTCTCGCGTAGGGAGCCCCTCTCATTAGCGCGTAGGGGCCTCCTCTCATTAGCGTGTAGGGGTCCCTTCTCATTAGCGCGCAGGGACCTCCTCTCATTAGGGCGCAGGGACCTCCTCTCATTAGCGCGCAGGGACCACCTCTCATTAGCGCCCAGGGACCTCCTCTCATTAGCGCGCAGGGACCTCCTCTCATTAGCGCGCAGGGACCTCCTCTCATTAGCGCGCAGGGACCTCCTCTCATTAGCGCGCAGGGACCTCCTCTCATTAGCGCGCAGGGACCTCCTCTCATTAGCACGCAGGGACCTCCTCTCATTAGGGGGAGCAGTACGAAAAAATGAATGTATGCATTCACTACTGTAAGTCGCTCTGGATTAGAGCGTCTGCTAAATGACTAAAATGTAAATGTAATTAGCGCGCAGGGACCTCCTCTCATTAGCGCGCAGGGACCAACTCTCATTAGCGCGCAGGGACCAACTCTCATTAGCGCGCAGGGACCTCCTCTCATTAGCGCGCAGGGACCTTCTAGCATTATCGCGCAGGGACCTCCTAGCATTATCGCGCAGGGACCTCCTAGCATTATCACTCAGGGACCTCCCAGCATGATCGCGCAGGGACCTCCCAACATGATCGCGCAGGGACCTCCCAACATGATCGCGCAGGGACCTCCCAACATTATCACATAAGGAAATCCCAACATTATCACCTAAGGATCTCCCAACATTATCACGTAGGGACCTCCTCTCATTATCACGTAGGGGCCTCCTCTCATTATCACGAAGGGGCCTACTCTCATTATCACGAAGGTGCCTACTCTCATTATCACGAAGGTGCCTACTCTCATTATCACGAAGGTGCCTACTCTCATTATCACGAAGGTGCCTACTCTCATTATCATGAAGGGGCCTACTCTCATTATCACGAAGGTGCCTACTCTCATTATCACGAAGGTGCCTACTCTCATTATCACGAAGGTGCCTACTCTCATTATCACGAAGGTGCCTACTCTCATTATCACGAAGGTGTCTACTCTCATTATCACGAAGGTGCCTACTCTCATTATCACGAAGGAGCCTACTCTCATTATCACGAAGGAGCCTACTCTCATTATCACGAAGGGGACTACTCTCATTATCATGAAGGGGCCTATTCTCATTATCATGTAGGGTCCTCTCATTATCATGTAAGAACATCTCATTATCATGTAGGGTCCTCTCATTATCCTGTTGGAACATCTCATTATCCTGTAGGAACATATCATTATCCTGTAGGGTCCCCTCATTATCATGCGGTGTGGGATGTGTATATCACCCTCTTTTTCTTCCAAAAAGAAATGCAAACGCATAGGAGGAGAGCCAAAGAGTGTCACCTTGTCCTCTGTCTGAGTGCAGGCAATGCTGTTGAGGGTGAGGGGCGGGGAGAGGGGTGGTGGGGGTGAGGGCAGGTCCTCCAGAGCCTCGTGGACATCCTTCACCTTCACAACCGCATCCCGCAGCAGGTCAATGGCGTGGGGCAGAGCTGGAAGGATGAACTGGAAACACTCCTGTAGGAAGAGAGTTAGGGGTCAGAGGTCAAGGAGAGTACACACACACACACACACACACACACACACACACACACACACACACACACACACACACAGACACACAGATTTTACCTGTGAGCCCTTCTTGCTGCCAGGTAGGTTGATGATGAGGGTTTTGCCTCTGATTCCACAGACAGGCCTGGAAAGCATGCCCAGAGGTGTGACCTGAAGGGAGCCCATCAGCATAGCTAGGGCCATCCCTGGAGCCTCGCGCTCTATCACCTCTCTGGTGGCCTGCCACATGGGGAAGTAGGAAGGGACAGAGTGAAAGGGAACACTGGTTACTGTACTGAACAAATATTACATTCACCTTCAGCAGGGTCAGGGATGGGCAAGAAGGTTTAAGGCCTGGGCTGAGATTACAGCCTAACTGGCAACAAGGTCTAAGGGCAGGGCTGAGATTACAGCCTAACTGGCAACAAGGTCTAAGGGCAGGGCTGAGATTACAGCCTAACTGGCAACAAGGTCTAAAGCCAGGGCTGAGATTACAGCCTAACTGCGTGGAAAAAGTTACGGCTTAACCTACTGTAGTAACCGACTGCAAAGCTCCATCCACTAGTAATACCCTAGTGACTTGGGCCTAGTGAAAGTACTGCAGTAATTACTACTCCCATGAGCAGAACCATAGTCACTGTGCTAACAGTCAGTCAGGGTGCTGCTGGCATGAATAGAACAGTGATTCCTTTTAATCCCTGATGTTTCTTTATCTCAAAGCCCTTCGCCTCGGTTGTGTGTGTGAGAGACCCCCGGTTAACCCGTGGATCCCCTGGGGAGAAATTCCTCCTAGCAGCCCGTTTTTTCGATCCACACACCATGGGGGAGACAGTTTAAGTGATTTTCAATGTTTACTAAAAGATACATGATAAAATTAATACTTTTTTCAACCTGAGACTCATTGATCTTGGTTCATTTTCTGTGAAGAATATACAGTGAGGGAAAAAAGTATTTGATCCCCTGCTGATTTTGTACGTTTGCCCACTTACAAAGAAATGATCAGTCTATAATTTTAATGGTAGGTTTATTTGAACAGTGAGAGACAGAATAACAACAACAAAAAAAACAGAAAACCGCATGTCAAAAAGTTTATAAATTGATTTGCATTTTATTGGGGGAAAAAAGTATTTAACCCCTCTGCAAAACATGATTTAGTACTTGGTGGCAAAACCCTTGTTGGCAATCACAGAGGTCAGACGTTTCTTGTAGTTGGCCACCAGGTTTGCACACATCTCAGGAGGGATTTTGTCCCACTCCTCTTTGCAGATCTTCTCCAAGTCATTAAAGTTTCGAGGCTGACGTTTGGCAACTCGAACCTTCAGCTCCCTCCACAGATTTTCTATGGGATTAAGGTCTGGAGACAGGCTAGACCACTCCAGGACCTTAATGTGGTTCTTCTTGAGCCACTCCTTTGTTGCCTTGGCCGTGTGTTTTGGGTCATTGTCATGCTGGAATACCCATCCACGACCCATTTTCAATGCCCTGGCTGTTGTGAAGGATGTACTCACCCAAGATTAGACGGTACATGGCCCCGTCCATCGTCCCTTTGATGCGGTGAAGTTGTCCTGTCCCCTTAGCAGAAAAACACCCCAAAAGCATAATGTTTCCACCTCCATGTTTGACGGTGGAGATGGTGTTCTTGTGGTCATAGGCAGCATTCCTCCTCCTCCAAACACGGCGAGTTGAGTTGATGCCAAAGAGCTCCATTTTGGTCTCATCTGACCACAACACTTTCACCCAGTTGTCCTCTGAATCATTCAGATGTTCATTGGCAAACTTCAGACAGGAATGTATATGTATTCTTGAGCAGGGGGACCTTGCGGGCACTGCAGGATTTCAGTCCTTCACGGCGTAGTGTGTTACCAATTGTTTTCTTGGTGACTATGGTCCCAGCTGCCTTGAGATCATTGACAAGATCCTCCCGTGTAGTTCTGGGCTGATTCCTCACCGTTCTCATGATCATTGCAACCCCACGAGGTGAGATCTTGCATGGAGCCCCAGGCCAAAGGATATTGACAGTTATTTTGTGTTTCTTCCATTTGCGAATAATCGCACCAAATGTTGTCACCTTCTCACCAAGCTGCTTGGCGATGGTCTTGTAGCCCATTCCAGCCTTGTGTAGGTCTACAATCTTGTCCCTGACATCCTTGGAGAGCTCTTTGGTCTTGGCCATGGTGAAGAGTTTGGAATCTGATTGATTGATTGCTTCTGTGGACAGGTGTCTTTTATACAGGTAACAAACTGAGATTCGGAGCACTCCCTTTAAGTGTGCTCCTAATCTCAGCTCGTTACCTGTATAAAAGACACCTGGGAGCCAGAAATCTTTCTGATTGAGAGGGGGTCAAATACTTATTTCCCTCATTAAAATGCAAATCAATTTATAACATTTTTGACATGCATTTTTCTGGATATTTTTGTTGTTATTCTGTCTCTCACTGTTCAAATAAACCTACCATTAAAATTATAGGCTTTCTTTATCAGTGGGCAAACGTACAAAATCGTCAGGGGTTCAAATACTTTATACAGTGGGGGAAAAAAGTAACACATTTTCATTGAGTGCACACTGTGCACCCCCTGCACATTTATATTATGTGGTGTTTGGGTCCACAGGACCCGAGGGTAATAAAAGCGTGGAAAAGTGTGTGTGTAGGTGAAAACAAGTAAAAATGAAACAAAAAGGTTTGCTGTGTGCCTTCACTCTGTCTTCCTCCTCCCTGGGCCTGCTGTTTCAACATAGCTCCAAGAACCTGTCTGTCTCCCTGCCTGTCTGCCTGTCTCCCTCTTTTCTTGCACTCTTTACCCTTTGTAGAATGTAAAACTACACAACGTCTTGCGGGAACCTGCACAATGTTAATACAATACATTATTTCGACATATTGTAAAATTAAAAAGGGAGGGACACAACAAATAAATAGCTTTGCATGTGTGGCTCCTTACCACAATAAATCAGTATGGCAAAAATAATCTTTGCTCAGAGGGCCTAATTTTGCAGAGAGAGAAGCTAGTGTGGAAGGACCATCTTCCACTTTGGAAGTTTCAAAATATGAGGATCATGTCTATGTCAATTCGGAGTCTGACAGTGAGTTGGAAGAAGAGGATGAGATTGACCCTCAGCCAGCCCCAGGACCAGCCTGTCAGCAACTAGCTCATCAGCAGCCAGCCCCAGGACCAGCCTGTCAGCAACTAGCTCATCAGCAGCCTGCAGGAGGAGAAATATGGATGTCAAAAAATTGTGAAATTGAATGTTCTTCTTGGCCAAGGAATGAGCCACCCCGCATGGCTGCCAATGTGATAAGGATGCAATCAGGGCCGACGCGGATGGCAGTTACTCATGTGCAGGACATAAAGTCTTCTTTTGAATTGTTCATCCCAGACACCA
This sequence comes from Salmo salar, assembly GCF_965601325.2. Lineage (NCBI taxonomy): Eukaryota > Metazoa > Chordata > Actinopteri > Salmoniformes > Salmonidae > Salmo > Salmo salar. The sequence continues at coordinate 37,617,937 of NC_138299.1, forward strand.
TCCTGAAAATCATTCTGAACTGCACTCATTTGGAGGGAAGGTGTTTTTGGAGAGAGATGGAAGGAGATGGATAAAACTCATTTACATGCATACTTAGATTTTTTAATCCTTGTTTTCAGATCCAACGGGGAATCCACAGAATCCCTGTGGCATGCAGAAATTGGCAGAGAACTTTTCTGTGCACAATGTCTCTGGAAAACTTCCACATTATTTCCAGGATTATCCGCTTCGATAACCGAGACACCAGACCAGCTCGGCGGCAGAGAGACAAGCTAGCTGCAATCAGGTCAGTGTGGGACAAGTGTGTGGACTGCCTTCCCTTGTTTTACAATCCTGGGCTCAACGTTACTGTTGATGAGCAGCTTATGGCATTTAGGGAACGCTGCCCCTTTAGGCAGTACATACCGTCTAAACCAGCAAAATATGGAATCAAGATCTGGGCTGCCTGTGTGGTGCTTCATCAAATGCGTGGAACTCGCAAGTGAATACGGGGAAGCCGAAGGAGGAGCCCCTGAGAAGAACCAAGGGATGCGGGTTGTCCTGGAAGTAACACAGGAACTCCGTGGCCACAACATCACAAGCGATAACTGTTATTACTTTGCACAAGCTGGGACAGGAGCTCCTACTAGAGGAAGCTGACGATGGTAGGAACAGTATGAAAAAACAAGCCAGAGCTCCCACTTCAGCTGTTGAATACACGGAACAGGCCTATCAATTCCTCTAAGTTTGCGTTCATGGCTGACACATCCCTAGTGTCCTACATGCCAAAGAAAGGCAAAAATGTGGTCATGAGTACTCGGCATAGGGATGGGAGAATCTGTGGCCAGGAACATCAAAAAACAAAAATCTAAATGGATTGCAATGCCACAAAAGGAAGAGTGGACAATTTAAACAAGCTGGTAAATGGCTACAGCTGCAAAAGAAGAACCCTACGCTGGCCACTTGTGATATTCTTCAACATCTTGGACATCTCTGCATACAGCGCGTTTGTCATCTGGATGGCGTTGAACCCAGATTGGAACAGAGGAGACGGGTCTTTCTCAAGGAGCTGGACAAGGCATTGGTAAGACCTCAAATCCAGAGGAGGAAATATATCCCAAGGACCCCAGCTTCTGCAGCCATTGTGAGGAGGATTCAGGAGGATGCTGGTGCCCCATCCGCCCGGCCCACAGAACCAACAACTCCTATACCGGAAGTAAGTGTGAGTGATGTTGTTGCATGTCTGTGTGTCTGACTCTCCTACTTGGCCTGCTGTAACTATACAGTGACTTGCGCAAGTATTCACTCCCCTTGGCATTTTACCTATTTTGTTGCCTTACAACCTGGATTTAAAATATATTTTTGGGGGGTTTGTATCATTTGATTTACACAACATGCCTACCACTTTGAAGATGCAAAACATTTTGTATTGTGAAACAAACAAGAAATACGACTAAAGAAAACTTGAGCGTGCATAACTATTCACCCCCCCACCCCCACGGTCAAAACTTTGTAGAGCCACATTTTGCAGCAATTACAGCTGCAAGTCTCTTGGGTTATGTCTCTATAATCTTGGCACATATTGCCACTGGAATTTTTGCCCATTCTTCAAGGCAAAACTGCTCCTGCTGTACACCAGGGGAACCCATCCATCTTTAAGTCATACCACAGATTCTCAATTGGATTGAGGTCTGGGCTTTGACTAAGCCATTCCAAGACATTTAAATGTTTCCCCTTAAACCACTTGAGTGTTGCTTTAGCAGTATGCTTAGGGGCATTGTCCTGCTGGAAGGTGAACCTCTGTCCCAGTCTCAAATCTCTGGAAGACTGAAACAGGTTTCCCTCAAGAATTTCCCTGTATTTAGCGCCATCCATCATTCCTTCAATTCTGACCAGTTTCCCAGTCCCTGCTAATGAAAAACATCCGCAAAGGATGATGCTGCCACCACAATGCTTCACTATGGGGATGGTGTTCTCGTGGTGATGAGAGGTGTTGGGTTTGTGCCAGACATAGCGTTTATCTTGATGGCCAGAAAGCTACATTTTAGTCTCATCTGACCAGAGTACCTACATCCATATGTTTGGGGAGTCTCCCACATGCCTTTTGGCGAACACCAAACATGTTTGATTATTTTTATCTGGCCACTTTTCCGTAAATCCTAGCTCTGCGGAGTGTATGGCTTAAAGTGGTCCTATGGACAGATACTCCAATCTCCGCTGTGAAGCTTTGCAGCTCCTTCAGGGTTAACTTTGGTCTCTTTGTTGTCTCTCTGATTAATACCCTCCTTGCCTGGTCCGTGAGTTTTGGTGGGCGGTCCTCTCTTGGCAGGTTTGTTGTGGTGCCATATTCTTTACATTTTTTTATAATTGATTTAATGGTGCTCTATGGGATGTTCAAAGTTTCTGATATTTTTTTTAATCACCCAACCCTGATCGGTACTTCTCCACAACTTTGTCCTTGACCTGGTCTTCATGGTGCCGCTTCCTTGGTGGTGCCCCTTGCTTAGTGGTGTTGCAGAACAGGTGCATATACACTGAGATCATGTGACACTTAGACTGCACACAGGTGGACTTTATTTAACTAATTATGTAACTTCTGAAGGTAATTGGTTGCACCAGATCTTTTTAGGGGCTTCATAGCAACGCACCACTGCACGCACCACTTCTCCGTTTTTAATTTTTTTGAATGTTTTTTTCATTTCACTTCACCAATTTGGACTATTTTGTATATGTCCATTACATGAAGTCCAAATAAAAATCCATTTAAATTACAGGTTGAAATGCAACAAAATAGGAAAAACACCAAGGGGAATGAATACTTTTGCAAGGCACTGTATATGTGAGTGAGTGAGATGTTAGTAAAATTCCTGAACTAAATGTTTCCATCATTATAGATTGCAGCCAGGAGAAACAAGAAGAAGTGCTGTTGCGATGTGTGTGGACTCAAGAAGGACAGGAAGACACAGTGCACATACATCAAGTGCAAGAAATACATTTGCACCACACACAGTAAAACTCTATCCCTCGTGGTGTGTAGACTGGCCTTAATTTGTGTTCTATGGGGCTCATTTATCATCTTCCAATTTGTTCAGTTCAAAGCAATAAACATCAATGGTGATGAAAACCTTGTTTCATTTATATTTGTTCAAGATAAACATGATTTATTTCACCCATGTCTTGATTATAATTTATTTTTGTTTTTGAAAAATCACATTTTTCCCCCCAAAAAACAAATAGCGCTTTTATTGATAAATGTGATCTAGCAGAGGTAAATGGAAAATATTAACCATGTATGCTGTCTATAATGCATGTAATTGATATCAACATGTAAGTATTACGTAATAAGTATTTTTGTGTAAATTGTTATGGCTGTATTGTTTTAAAACCCCAATTGTGTTGTGGGTCCATCAGATCCGCGAACATTGGGTGAATAACAAAAACATGAACATCACGAGGTTTAAGAGAAGTGACGTTGTGTGCCCTTGAGATGAATGACACTTCAAACATGCACATTATTAAAAAAGAAGAGAAAGATAAGGACATATCAAAGAGAGGGGGAAGAGGGAGAGAGAGGGAAGAAAGAGAGAGAGAAGAGAGAGAGGGAAGAAAGAGAGAGAGAAGAGAGAGAGAGAAGAGGAAGAGAGAGAGTGAGGGGGAAGGAAAAAGAGAGAGTTAACGTCCACAGCCAGCAGTAATCTCCAGGGAGTCACAAGCGCTTTCTCCCTATCACATGCACGCACTCACACACAAGCAAATGAACATGCACTCATACACATTCACAGAGTCAAGCATAAAATAAAACACTCTCTCAACCCTAAAATATGACACACTCATACACACATTGACAACATATGCAAAATACATCATATGGAAAATAACATAGTGGAACAAAAACATTTATTTATCCGTACTGTGAAAAACCTGACAAAACACAAGACAATCTACGGTTTGACAAACACAACTCACACATGAATATGCACATTGACCATGCAGGTACCAACCAACACACACACGTTCATGCATAGCTAACAGCTTACACTACATCTAGGGTCAACACTCATCCACACTCACATGGACACAAACACAAACTTTGGGGTCCCCATGTACCTCGGGAGTGACATCACGGGGGGCGAACCCTGTTCCTCCGGTGGTCAGAATCAGGTTCAGCTCCTTCTCATCACACCAGTCCACCAATGTCTCCTGAGGACAGAGTGCAGAGAGACACACCATTGGCTGGCAGCAGTGTCAATCACAGAGGTGACCACTCCATTGGCTGGGAGCAGTGTCACTCATACAGACAACAACAGAGGCTGGTTCAGAATAGAATACTAAAGCGCTGGGTGAATCTCAATTGTCTTTGCTTGATTCCTAGCATCTTCCCTTGTCACCTCGTTCTCAAATTGCATTGGAGGAGAAGATCAGAGGGGACAAACCTTGTAATCCTTCTAACCCCCCCTTAAAAGATTTAGATGCACTATTGTAAAGTGGTTGTTCCACTGGATATTATAAGGTGAATGCACCAATTTGTAAGTCGCTCTGGATAAGAGCGTCTGCTAAATGACTAAAATGTAATGTAATATCTTGTCCTCTAATGTGTCTGGAAAAGGAGGCAAGGAGAGAGGACGCAAGAAATCAAAGAAAGACCATTAAAATTCACCCACTGTTCACCCAACTGTTTCCAAGACAGAAGGGCTTACAATAACAACTCTTTAATGTAGGCCTAGTGAGAGAATACATGAGAGAATCCAAAATGGTGTCACCTTTGAACTATAGCCTGCGGTGGGCTCTAGGGGGCAGCATGCAGTTAGAGTAGAGACAGCGAGAGAGAGAGCGAGAGAGAGAGAGAGAGAGAGAGAGAGGAGGGATGGAGAGAGACAACATGGAGGGACTAAGAGGGAGAGAGGAAGACAGAGAGAGATCGAGAGAGAGAGAGAGAGGAGGGAGGGAGTAAGAGGGAGCAAGGAAGGGAGAGAGAGAGAGAGAGAGCAATAGAGGAGGGAGAGAGATATTTACCTTAATCTCATCAATCTCATCTGGGACTATTTTGTAGGAAGATATGACGCCTCCGAGCCTGTGGATGAGAAACACAAAACAACAACAAGATCATAGTTAGTTCATATTCAGTCTCAACAAACTCACTGGAGACGGAAAGAGAGGGGGAGAGAATAGGCAAACAAAACGGGGATTGGAGAAATATGGAGCAAAGAAAGTAAGTAGGAGTGGGAGTAAAAGGAGAAGTGGTAAAACTGAGTGAAAGAAAAAAAGGGTTATCCTGAACTGTACTCTAAGTTATGAGCCATCTGTATGTACAGGTCAAAGAAAATGGACTCTCCAAAATAGACATTAAAGACAAAAGCATAAGTAGTCAGTATTAGCTATTTTTAGAGAGTGATTGTGATTCACTGAGAAAATGCCATGAGACTGTTAGTTCAAGTCAAATCATGTCCACTGGCGCCTACCAGTGGAGGATATATTTACCACACCAGGGCAAGAACTACATAGTAAAGCCCACCCAGTATGGAGTCTTCTCAGTACTATAGTCAGACAGAAATATGATTTTCCTCAGCTCTTTCAATCATAAAATGGTGAAAACCACAACACACGGAAATATTGAACGCAATGAACATACAACCATCAAAACCTAATCCTAGAGGGAATTCAGTCTACTGTCAAAAGGAAATCCATCAAAAGTGGGTCACAGCATGCTAAATTGAGACATTCGAAAATGAGAATTTGTTCAACAAAACTAATCAGGATTTCCTTAATCCAGTAGTCAGAGAAACCACTTGTGTTGTGTGTGTGTGGATTGTGTGTTGGGGTGAGTTACTCAGCGACTCAGGAGCTTCTAGGGAAAGTACACACACACACACACACACACACACACACACACACACACACACACACACACACACACACACACACACACACACACACACACACACACACACACACACACACACACACACACACACACACACACACACACACACACACTCACACTTGGAATGACCCTTTCAGCAGTAGTAAAGTGGTTTTAAAAGAGAAGGTGGTATCATCTCATCCGTTTGTCTATAACAGCACTGATCATTGTCGAAATGCCCTCCTGATCTGATTGGTGGAATGTTACTCCCAAAACTCCAGATTATTCTGGGCTAAGGAGATAGAGAAGGAGGAGGCCATTCGGAATAGCTGGAGAGAAGTAATGACAGAAGATGGGAAGAGGGGGAGAAAGAGGGAGGGACAGAGAGAGATTGGTGTGTTTTATATTTACATAAGGTTGAGTGATGTGTGTGTGTGTGTGTGTGTGTGTGTGTGTGTGTGTGTGTGTGTGTGTGTGTGTGTGTGTGTGTGTGTGTTAACCCCTGTCCTTGTCTACAGCTGCTGAGTCCCAGCTGTGCAGATCTGCTCTGTTCTGGGACAGCTACATTAATAAATTCAATCTGCTACGCACTCTCTCTCCTCTTCCTCCTCCTCTTCCTCCACTCCATCCTCTCTCCCTGCCTCACTCTCTCTTTGCCTCCCTCTCTCTTTGCCTCCCTATCTCTGCCCTCACTCTCTCTCTCCGCCCTCACTCTCTCTCCGCCCTCACTCTCTCTCTCCGCCCTCACTCTCTCTCTCCGCCCTCACTCTCTATCTCCGCCCTCACTCTCTCTCTCCGCCCTCACTCTCTCTCCGCCCTCACTCTCTCTCTCCGCCCTCACTCTCTCTCTCCGCCCTCACTCTCTTCTCCGCCCTCACTCTCTCTCTCCGCCCTCACTCTCTATCTCCGCCCTCACTCTCTCTCTCCGCCCTCACTCTCTATCTCCGCCCTCACTCTCGCTCTCCGCCCTCACTCTCTCTCTCTGCCCTCACTCTCTGCCCTCACTCTCTCTCTCTGCCCTCACTCTCTCTCTGCCCTCACTCTCGCTCTCTGCCTCTTCTCTTTCCTCCTCTTCTCTATATCATTAACTACTCTGTCAGGCCAGCTAAAAGCTACACTTGAACACGTCTCTCAAGTGTGCAGATGTACAGATACATTAACTACCCTTTCTATCTCCCCCATTGCTCTGTAATTGTCCCTCTTCATCCATCTCTTTATCTCCGTCCCTTGTGATGGACCCTAACCCATCAGTGTCCGGAGCGGAGAACAGGTATCTAGCTCCAAGTCATTCATGTGAAGGAGACGTAGGTGTCATTAGTGTGAGCGTGGTTGATCACACATCTATTCTCATCTACTCTCATTAGCAACAGGGAGGGAGAGAGAGAGAGAGACAGAGGGGGAGAGAGGGAGAGGGAGGGAGAGAGAGAGAGGGAGAGAGAGAGAGAGGGAGAGAGACTTTGTGTAGTAGGCAAGTGTTTGTACAGTGGTCGGATCATAGCGTACAGCCCAAGACTATGTATGTGTGTAGTAGTCAGGTGTTGGTACAGTGGTAGGATCCTAGCGTACAGCCCCAGACTGTGTATGTGTGTAGTAGTCAGGTGTTGGTACAGTGGTAGGATCCTAGCGTACAGCCCCAGACTGTGTATGTGTGTAGTAGTCAGGTGTTGGTACAGTGGTAGGATCCTAGCGTACAGCCCCAGACTGTGTATGTGTTTGTGTGTGTAATAGTCAGGTGTTGGTACAGTGGTCGGATCCTAGAGTAAAGCCCCAGACTGTATATGTGTGTAGTAGTCAGGTGTTGGTACAGTGGTTGGATCCTAGCGTACAGCCCCAGACTGTGTATGTGTGGTAGTAGTCAGGTGTTGGTACAGTGGTCGAATCCTAGAGTACAGCCCCAGACTGTGTATGTGTGTAGTAGTCAGGTGTTGGTACAGTGGTCGGATCCTAGCGTACAGCCCCAGACTGTGTATGTGTGTAGTAGTTAGGTGTTGGTACAGTGGTCGGATCCTAGCATACAGCCCCAGACTGTGTTTGTGTGTTGTAGTCAGGTGTTGGTACAGTGGTTGGATCCTAGCGTACAGCCCCAGACTGTGTATGTGTGTAGTAGTCAGCTGTTGGTACAGTGGTCGGATCCTAGCGTACAGCCCCAGACTGTGTTTGTGTGTAGTAGTCAGGTGTTGGTAACAGTGGTCTGGATCCTAGCGTACAGCCCCAGACTGTGTATGTGTATGTGTGTAGTAGTCAGGGGTTGGTACAGTGGTTGGATCCTAGAGTACAGCCCCAGACTGTGTATGTGTTTGTGTGTTGTAGTCAGGTGTTGGTACAGTGGTTGGATCCTAGAGTACAGCCCCAGACTGTGTATGTGTGTAGTAGTCAGGTGTTGGTACAGTGGTTGGATCCTAGAGTACAGCCCCAGACGGTGAATGTGTGTAGTAGGCAAGTGTTTGTACAGTGGTCGGATCATAGCGTACAGCCCAAGACTATGTATGTGTGTAGTAGTCAGGTGTTGGTACAGTGGTTGGATCCTAGAGTACAGCCCCAGACGGTGAATGTGTGTAGTAGGCAAGTGTTTGTACAGTGGTCGGATCATAGCGTACAGCCCAAGACTATGTATGTGTGTAGTAGTCAGGTGTTGGTACAGTGGTTGGATGCTACCGTTCAGCCCCAGACTGTGTATGTGTGTAGTAGTCAGGTGTTGGTACAGTGGTTGGATCCTAGCGTACAGCCCCAGACTGTGTATGTGTGTAGTAGTCAGGTGTTCGTACAGTGGTCGGATCCTGGCGTACAGCCCCAGACTGTGTTTGTGTTTGTGTGTGTAGTAGTCAGGTGTTGGTACAGTGGTCGAATCCTAGAGTACAGCCCAGGACTGTTTGTGTGTAGTAGTCAGGTGTTGGTACAGTGGTTGGATCCTAGCGGAGAGCCCCAGACTGTGTATGTGTATGTGTGTAGTAGTCAGGTGTTGGTACAGTGGTTGGATTATAGCGTTCAGCCCCAGACTGTGTATGTGTTTGTGTGTAGTAGTTAGGTGTTGGTACAGTGGTTGGATCCTAGAGTACAGCCCCAGACTGAGTTTGTGTGTAGTAGTCAGGTGTTGGTACAGTGGTTGGATCCTAGCATACAGCCGCAGCCTGTGTATGTGTTTGTGTGTGTAGTAGTCAGGTGTTGGTACAGTGGTTGGATCCTAGAGTACAGCCCCAGACGGTGAATGTGTGTAGTAGGCAAGTGTTCGTACAGTGGTCGGATCATAGCGTACAGCCCAAGACTATGTATGTGTGTAGTAGTCAGGTGTTGGTACAGTGGTTGGATCCTAGAGTACAGCCCCAGACGGTGAATGTGTGTAGTAGGCAAGTGTTTGTACAGTGGTCGGATCATAGCGTACAGCCCAAGACTATGTATGTGTGTAGTAGTCAGGTGTTGGTACAGTGGTTGGATGCTAGCGTACAGCCCCAGACTGTGTATGTGTGTAGTATTCAGGTGTTGGTACAGTGGTTGGATGCTAGCGTACAGCCCCAGACGGTGTATGTGTGTAGTAGTCAGGTGTTGATACAGTGGTAGGATCCTAGCGTACAGCCCCAGACTGTGTATGTGTTTGTGTGTGTAGTAGTCAGGTGTTGGTACAGTGGTTGGATGCTAGTGTACAGCCCCAGACTGTGTATGTGTGTAGTAGTCAGGTGTTGGTACAGTGGTCGAATCCTAGAGTACAGCCCCAGACTGTTTGTGTGTAGTAGTCAGGTGTTGGTACAGTGGTTGGATACTAGCGGAGAGCCCCAGACTGTGTATGTGTATGTGTGTAGTAGTCAGGTGTTGGTACAGTGGTTGGATTATAGAGTTCAGCCCCAGACTGTGTATGTGTTTGTGTGTAGTAGTTAGGTGTTGGTACAGTGGTTGGATCCTAGAGTACAGCCCCAGACTGAGTTTGTGTGTAGTAGTCAGGTGTTGGTACAGTGGTTGGATCCTAGCATATAGCCGCAGACTGTGTATGTGTTTGTGTGTGTAGTAGTCAGGTGTTGGTACAGTGGTTGGATCCAAGCATACAGCCCCAGACTGTGTATGTGTGTAGTAGTCAGGTGTTGGTACAGTGGTTGGATCCTAGCGTACAGCCCCAGACTGTGTATGTGTGTAGTAGTCAGGTGTTGGTACAGTGGTCGGATCCTAGAGTACAGCCCCAGACTGTATTTGTGTGTAGTAGTCAGCTGTTGGTACAGTGGTTGGATCCTAGAGTACAGCCCCAGACTGTGTATGTGTGTAGTAGTCAGGTGTTGGTACAGTGGTTGGATCCAAGCATACAGCCCCAGACTGTGTATGTGTGTAGTAGTTAGGTGTTGGTACAGTGGTTGGATCCTAGCGTACAGCCCCGGACTGTGTTTGTGTGTAGTAGTCAGGTGTTGGTACAGTGGTTGGATCCTAGCGTACAGCCCCAGACTGTGTATGTGTTTAGTAGTCAGGTGTTGGTACAGTGGTCGGATCCTAGCATACAGCCCCAGACTGTGATTGTGTGTTGTAGTCAGGTGCTGGTACAGTGGTTGGATCCTAGCGTACAGCCCCAGACTGTGTATGTGTGTAGTAGTCAGGTGTTGGTACAGTGGTCGGATCCTAGCGTACAGCCCCAGACTGTGTTTGTGTGTAGTAGTCAGGTGTTGGTACAGTGGTTGGATCCTAGCGTACAGCCCCAGACTGTGTATGTGTGTAGTAGTCAGGGGTTGGTACAGTGGTTGGATCCTAGAGTACAGCCCCAGACTGTGTATGTGTTTGTGTGTTGTAGTCAGGTGTTGGTACAGTGGTTGGATCCTAGAGTACAGCCCCAGACTGTGTATGTGTGTAGTAGTCAGGTGTTGGTACAGTGGTTGGATCCTAGAGTACAGCCCCAGACGGTGAATGTGTGTAGTAGGCAAGTGTTTGTACAGTGGTCGGATCATAGCGTACAGCCCAAGACTATGTATGTGTGTAGTAGTCAGGTGTTGGTACAGTGGTTGGATCCTAGAGTACAGCCCCAGACGGTGAATGTGTGTAGTAGGCAAGTGTTTGTACAGTGGTCGGATCATAGCGTACAGCCCAAGACTATGTATGTGTGTAGTAGTCAGGTGTTGGTACAGTGGTTGGATGCTACCGTTCAGCCCCAGACTGTGTATGTGTGTAGTAGTCAGGTGTTGGTACAGTGGTTGGATCCTAGCGTACAGCCCCAGACTGTGTATGTGTGTAGTAGTCAGGTGTTGGTACAGTGGTTGGATCCTAGAGTACAGCCCCAGACTGTGTTTGTGTGTAGTAGTCAGGTGTTGGTACAGTGGTTGGATCCTAGCGTACAGCCCCAGACTGTGTATGTGTGTAGTAGTCAGGTGTTCGTACAGTGGTCGGATCCTGGCGTACAGCCCCAGACTGTGTTTGTGTTTGTGTGTGTAGTAGTCAGGTGTTGGTACAGTGGTCGAATCCTAGAGTACAGCCCAGGACTGTTTGTGTGTAGTAGTCAGGTGTTGGTACAGTGGTTGGATCCTAGCGGAGAGCCCCAGACTGTGTATGTGTATGTGTGTAGTAGTCAGGTGTTGGTACAGTGGTTGGATTATAGCGTTCAGCCCCAGACTGTGTATGTGTTTGTGTGTAGTAGTTAGGTGTTGGTACAGTGGTTGGATCCTAGAGTACAGCCCCAGACTGAGTTTGTGTGTAGTAGTCAGGTGTTGGTACAGTGGTTGGATCCTAGCATACAGCCGCAGCCTGTGTATGTGTTTGTGTGTGTAGTAGTCAGGTGTTGGTACAGTGGTTGGATCCTAGAGTACAGCCCCAGACGGTGAATGTGTGTAGTAGGCAAGTGTTCGTACAGTGGTCGGATCATAGCGTACAGCCCAAGACTATGTATGTGTGTAGTAGTCAGGTGTTGGTACAGTGGTTGGATCCTAGAGTACAGCCCCAGACGGTGAATGTGTGTAGTAGGCAAGTGTTTGTACAGTGGTCGGATCATAGCGTACAGCCCAAGACTATGTATGTGTGTAGTAGTCAGGTGTTGGTACAGTGGTTGGATGCTAGCGTACAGCCCCAGACTGTGTATGTGTGTAGTATTCAGGTGTTGGTACAGTGGTTGGATGCTAGCGTACAGCCCCAGACGGTGTATGTGTGTAGTAGTCAGGTGTTGATACAGTGGTAGGATCCTAGCGTACAGCCCCAGACTGTGTATGTGTTTGTGTGTGTAGTAGTCAGGTGTTGGTACAGTGGTTGGATGCTAGTGTACAGCCCCAGACTGTGTATGTGTGTAGTAGTCAGGTGTTGGTACAGTGGTCGAATCCTAGAGTACAGCCCCAGACTGTTTGTGTGTAGTAGTCAGGTGTTGGTACAGTGGTTGGATACTAGCGGAGAGCCCCAGACTGTGTATGTGTATGTGTGTAGTAGTCAGGTGTTGGTACAGTGGTTGGATTATAGAGTTCAGCCCCAGACTGTGTATGTGTTTGTGTGTAGTAGTTAGGTGTTGGTACAGTGGTTGGATCCTAGAGTACAGCCCCAGACTGAGTTTGTGTGTAGTAGTCAGGTGTTGGTACAGTGGTTGGATCCTAGCATATAGCCGCAGACTGTGTATGTGTTTGTGTGTGTAGTAGTCAGGTGTTGGTACAGTGGTTGGATCCAAGCATACAGCCCCAGACTGTGTATGTGTGTAGTAGTCAGGTGTTGGTACAGTGGTTGGATCCTAGCGTACAGCCCCAGACTGTGTATGTGTGTAGTAGTCAGGTGTTGGTACAGTGGTCGGATCCTAGAGTACAGCCCCAGACTGTATTTGTGTGTAGTAGTCAGCTGTTGGTACAGTGGTTGGATCCTAGAGTACAGCCCCAGACTGTGTATGTGTGTAGTAGTTAGGTGTTGGTACAGTGGTTGGATCCTAGCGTACAGCCCCGGACTGTGTTTGTGTGTAGTAGTCAGGTGTTGGTACAGTGGTTGGATCCTAGCGTACAGCCCCAGACTGTGATTGTGTGTTGTAGTCAGGTGCTGGTACAGTGGTTGGATCCTAGCGTACAGCCCCAGACTGTGTATGTGTGTAGTAGTCAGGTGTTGGTACAGTGGTCGGATCCTAGCGTACAGCCCCAGACTGTGTTTGTGTGTAGTAGTCAGGTGTTGGTACAGTGGTTGGATCCTAGCGTACAGCCCCAGACTGTGTATGTGTATGTGTGTAGTAGTCAGGGGTTGGTACAGTGGTCGAATCCTAGAGTACAGCCCCAGACTGTGTATGTGTGTAGTAGTCAGGTGTTGGTACAGTGGTCGAATCCTAGAGTACAGCCCCAGACTGTGTATGTGTGTAGTAGTCAGGTGTTGGTACAGTGGTCGGATCCTAGCGTACAGCCCCAGACTGTGTATGTGTGTAGTAGTTAGGTGTTGGTACAGTGGTCGGATCCTAGCATACAGCCCCAGACTGTGTTTGTGTGTTGTAGTCAGGTGTTGGTACAGTGGTTGGATCCTAGCGTACAGCCCCAGACTGTGTATGTGTGTAGTAGTCAGCTGTTGGTACAGTGGTCGGATCCTAGCGTACAGCCCCAGACTGTGTATGTGTTTGTGTGTGTAGCAGTCAGGTGTTGGTACAGTGGTTGGATGCTAGCGTACAGCCCCAGACTGTGTATGTGTTTGTGTGTGTAATAGTCAGGTGTTGGTACAGTGGCCGGATCCTAGCGTACAGCCCCAGACACTGTATGTGTGTAGTAGTCAGGTGTTGGTACAGTGGTTGGATCCTAGCGTACAGCCCCAGACTGTGTATGTGTATAGTAGTTAGGTGTTGGTACATTGGTTGGATCCTAGCGTACAGCCCCAGACTGTGTATGTGTTTAGTAGTCAGGTGTTGGTACAGTGGTTGGATCCTAGCGTACAGCCCCAGACTGTGTATGTGTGTAGTAGTCAGGTGTTGGTACAGTGGTCGGATCCTAGCGTACAGCCCCAGACTGTGTATGTGTATAGTAGTCAGGTGTTGGTACAGTGGTCGGATCCTAGCGTACAGCCCCAGACTGTGTATGTGTGTAGTAGTCAGGTGTTGGTACAGTGGTTGGATCCTAGAGTACAGCCCCAGACGGTGAATGTGTGTAGTAGGCAAGTGTTTGTACAGTGGTCGGATCATAGCGTACAGCCCAAGACTATGTATGTGTGTAGTAGTCAGGTGTTGGTACAGTGGTTGGATCCTAGAGTACAGCCCCAGACGGTGAATGTGTGTAGTAGGCAAGTGTTTGTACAGTGGTCGGATCATAGCGTACAGCCCAAGACTATGTATGTGTGTAGTAGTCAGGTGTTGGTACAGTGGTTGGATGCTAGCGTTCAGCCCCAGACTGTGTATGTGTGTAGTAGTCAGGTGTTGGTACAGTGGTTGGATGCTAGCGTACAGCCCCAGACGGTGTATGTGTGTAGTAGTCAGGTGTTGATACAGTGGTAGGATCCTAGCGTACAGCCCCAGACTGTGTATGTGTTTGTGTGTGTAGTAGTCAGGTGTTGGTACAGTGGTTGGATGCTAGCGTACAGCCCCAGACTGTGTATGTGTGTAGTAGTCAGGTGTTGGTACAGTGGTTGGATGCTAGCGTACAGCCCCAGACGGTGTATGTGTGTAGTAGTCAGGTGTTGATACAGTGGTCGGATCCTAGCGTAAAGCCCCAGACTGTGTATGTGTGTAGTAGTCAGGTGTTGGTACAGTGGTTGGATCCTAGCGTACAGCCCCAGACTGTGTATGTGTATGTGTATGTGTGTAGTAGTCAGGTGTTGGTACAGTGGTCGGATCCAAGCGTACAGCCCCAGACTGTGTATGTGTGTAGTAGTCAGGTGTTGGTACAGTGGTTGGATCCTAGAGTACAGCCCCAGACTGTGTTTGTGTGTAGTAGTCAGGTGTTGGTACAGTGGTTGGATCCTAGCGTACAGCCCCAGACTGTGTATGTGTGTAGTAGTCAGGTGTTGGTACAGTGGTCGGATCCTGGCGTACAGCCCCAGACTGTGTTTGTGTTTGTGTGTGTAGTAGTCAGGTGTTGGTACAGTGGTCGAATCCTAGAGTACAGCCCCAGACTGTTTGTGTGTAGTAGTCAGGTGTTGGTACAGTGGTTGGATCCTAGCGGAGAGCCCCAGACTGTGTATGTGTATGTGTGTAGTAGTTAGGTGTTGGTACAGTGGTTGGATCCTAGAGTACAGCCCCAGACTGAGTTTGTGTGTAGTAGTCAGGTGTTGGTACAGTGGTTGGATCCTAGCATACAGCCGCAGCCTGTGTATGTGTTTGTGTGTGTAGTAGTCAGGTGTTGGTACAGTGGTTGGATCCTAGAGTACAGCCCCAGACGGTGAATGTGTGTAGTAGGCAAGTGTTCGTACAGTGGTCAGATCATAGCGTACAGCCCAAGACTATGTATGTGTGTAGTAGTCAGGTGTTGGTACAGTGGTTGGATCCTAGAGTACAGCCCCAGACGGTGAATGTGTGTAGTAGGCAAGTGTTTGTACAGTGGTCGGATCATAGCGTACAGCCCAAGACTATGTATGTGTGTAGTAGTCAGGTGTTGGTACAGTGGTTGGATGCTAGCGTACAGCCCCAGACTGTGTATGTGTGTAGTAGTCAGGTGTTGGTACAGTGGTTGGATCCTAGCGTACAGCCCCAGACTGAGTATGTGTGTAGTAGTCAGGTGTTGATACAGTGGTTGGATCCTAGCGTACAGCCCCAGACTGTGTATGTGTTTGTGTGTGTAGTAGTCAGGTGTTGGTACAGTGGTCGAATCCTAGAGTACAGCCCCAGACTGTTTGTGTGTAGTAGTCAGGTGTTGGTACAGTGGTTGGATACTAGCGGAGAGCCCCAGACTGTGTATGTGTATGTGTGTAGTAGTCAGGTGTTGGTACAGTGGTTGGATTATAGCGTTCAGCCCCAGACTGTGTATGTGTTTGTGTGTAGTAGTTAGGTGTTGGTACAGTGGTTGGATCCTAGAGTACAGCCCCAGACTGAGTTTGTGTGTAGTAGTCAGGTGTTGGTACAGTGGTTGGATCCTAGCATATAGCCGCAGACTGTGTATGTGTTTGTGTGTGTAGTAGTCAGGTGTTGGTACAGTGGTTGGATCCAAGCATACAGCCCCAGACTGTGTATGTGTGTAGTAGTCAGGTGTTGGTACAGTGGTTGGATCCTAGCGTACAGCCCCAGACTGTGTATGTGTGTAGTAGTCAGGTGTTGGTACAGTGGTCGGATCCTAGAGTACAGCCCCAGACTGTATTTGTGTGTAGTAGTCAGCTGTTGGTACAGTGGTTGGATCCTAGAGTACAGCCCCAGACTGTGTATGTGTGTAGTAGTCAGGTGTTGGTACAGTGGTTGGATCCAAGCATACAGCCCCAGACTGTGTATGTGTGTAGTAGTTAGGTGTTGGTACAGTGGTTGGATCCTAGCGTACAGCCCCGGACTGTGTTTGTGTGTAGTAGTCAGGTGTTGGTACAGTGGTTGGATCCTAGCGTACAGCCCCAGACTGTGTATGTGTTTAGTAGTCAGGTGTTGGTACAGTGGTCGGATCCTAGCATACAGCCCCAGACTGTGATTGTGTGTTGTAGTCAGGTGCTGGTACAGTGGTTGGATCCTAGCGTACAGCCCCAGACTGTGTATGTGTGTAGTAGTCAGGTGTTGGTACAGTGGTCGGATCCTAGCGTACAGCCCCAGACTGTGTTTGTGTGTAGTAGTCAGGTGTTGGTACAGTGGTTGGATCCTAGCGTACAGCCCCAGACTGTGTATGTGTATGTGTGTAGTAGTCAGGGGTTTGTACAGTGGTCGAATCCTAGAGTACAGCCCCAGACTGTGTATGTGTGTAGTAGTCAGGTGTTGGTACAGTGGTCGAATCCTAGAGTACAGCCCCAGACTGTGTATGTGTGTAGTAGTCAGGTGTTGGTACAGTGGTCGGATCCTAGCGTACAGCCCCAGACTGTGTATGTGTGTAGTAGTTAGGTGTTGGTACAGTGGTCGGATCCTAGCATACAGCCCCAGACTGTGTTTGTGTGTTGTAGTCAGGTGTTGGTACAGTGGTTGGATCCTAGCGTACAGCCCCAGACTGTGTATGTGTGTAGTAGTCAGCTGTTGGTACAGTGGTCGGATCCTAGCGTACAGCCCCAGACTGTGTATGTGTTTGTGTGTGTAGCAGTCAGGTGTTGGTACAGTGGTTGGATGCTAGCGTACAGCCCCAGACTGTGTATGTGTTTGTGTGTGTAATAGTCAGGTGTTGGTACAGTGGCCGGATCCTAGCGTACAGCCCCAGACACTGTATGTGTGTAGTAGTCAGGTGTTGGTACAGTGGTTGGATCCTAGCGTACAGCCCCAGACTGTGTATGTGTATAGTAGTTAGGTGTTGGTACATTGGTTGGATCCTAGCGTACAGCCCCAGACTGTGTATGTGTTTAGTAGTCAGGTGTTGGTACAGTGGTTGGATCCTAGCGTACAGCCCCAGACTGTGTATGTGTGTAGTAGTCAGGTGTTGGTACAGTGGTCGGATCCTAGCGTACAGCCCCAGACTGTGTATGTGTATAGTAGTCAGGTGTTGGTACAGTGGTCGGATCCTAGCGTACAGCCCCAGACTGTGTATGTGTGTAGTAGTCAGGTGTTGGTACAGTGGTTGGATCCTAGAGTACAGCCCCAGACGGTGAATGTGTGTAGTAGGCAAGTGTTTGTACAGTGGTCGGATCATAGCGTACAGCCCAAGACTATGTATGTGTGTAGTAGTCAGGTGTTGGTACAGTGGTTGGATCCTAGAGTACAGCCCCAGACGGTGAATGTGTGTAGTAGGCAAGTGTTTGTACAGTGGTCGGATCATAGCGTACAGCCCAAGACTATGTATGTGTGTAGTAGTCAGGTGTTGGTACAGTGGTTGGATGCTAGCGTTCAGCCCCAGACTGTGTATGTGTGTAGTAGTCAGGTGTTGGTACAGTGGTTGGATGCTAGCGTACAGCCCCAGACGGTGTATGTGTGTAGTAGTCAGGTGTTGATACAGTGGTAGGATCCTAGCGTACAGCCCCAGACTGTGTATGTGTTTGTGTGTGTAGTAGTCAGGTGTTGGTACAGTGGTTGGATGCTAGCGTACAGCCCCAGACTGTGTATGTGTGTAGTAGTCAGGTGTTGATACAGTGGTTGGATGCTAGCGTACAGCCCCAGACGGTGTATGTGTGTAGTAGTCAGGTGTTGATACAGTGGTCGGATCCTAGCGTAAAGCCCCAGACTGTGTATGTGTGTAGTAGTCAGGTGTTGGTACAGTGGTTGGATCCTAGCGTACAGCCCCAGACTGTGTATGTGTGTAGTAGTCAGGTGTTGGTACAGTGGTCGGATCCTGGCGTACAGCCCCAGACTGTGTTTCTGTTTGTGTGTGTAGTAGTCAGGTGTTGGTACAGTGGTCGAATCCTAGAGTACAGCCCCAGACTGTTTGTGTGTAGTAGTCAGGTGTTGGTACAGTGGTTGGATCCTAGCGGAGAGCCCCAGACTGTGTATGTGTATGTGTGTAGTAGTCAGGTGTTGGTACAGTGGTTGGATTATAGCGTTCAGCCCCAGACTGTGTATGTGTTTGTGTGTAGTAGTTAGGTGTTGGTACAGTGGTTGGATCCTAGAGTACAGCCCCAGACTGAGTTTGTGTGTAGTAGTCAGGTGTTGGTACAGTGGTTGGATCCTAGCATACAGCCGCAGCCTGTGTATGTGTTTGTGTGTGTAGTAGTCAGGTGTTGGTACAGTGGTTGGATCCTAGAGTACAGCCCCAGACGGTGAATGTGTGTAGTAGGCAAGTGTTTGTACAGTGGTCGGATCATAGCGTACAGCCCAAGACTATGTATGTGTGTAGTAGTCAGGTGTTGGTACAGTGGTTGGATGCTAGCGTACAGCCCCAGACTGTGTATGTGTGTAGTAGTCAGGTGTTGGTACAGTGGTTGGATCCTAGCGTACAGCCCCAGACTGAGTATGTGTGTAGTAGTCAGGTGTTGATACAGTGGTTGGATCCTAGCGTACAGCCCCAGACTGTGTATGTGTTTGTGTGTGTAGTAGTCAGGTGTTGGTACAGTGGTCGAATCCTAGAGTACAGCCCCAGACTGTTTGTGTGTAGTAGTCAGGTGTTGGTACAGTGGTTGGATACTAGCGGAGAGCCCCAGACTGTGTATGTGTATGTGTGTAGTAGTCAGGTGTTGGTACAGTGGTTGGATTATAGCGTTCAGCCCCAGACTGTGTATGTGTTTGTGTGTAGTAGTTAGGTGTTGGTACAGTGGTTGGATCCTAGAGTACAGCCCCAGACTGAGTTTGTGTGTAGTAGTCAGGTGTTGGTACAGTGGTTGGATCCTAGCATATAGCCGCAGACTGTGTATGTGTTTGTGTGTGTAGTAGTCAGGTGTTGGTACAGTGGTTGGATCCTAGCGTACAGCCCCAGACTGTGTATGTGTGTAGTAGTCAGGTGTTGGTACAGTGGTCGGATCCTAGAGTACAGCCCCAGACTGTATTTGTGTGTAGTAGTCAGCTGTTGGTACAGTGGTTGGATCCTAGAGTACAGCCCCAGACTGTGTATGTGTGTAGTAGTCAGGTGTTGGTACAGTGGTTGGATCCAAGCATACAGCCCCAGACTGTGTATGTGTGTAGTAGTTAGGTGTTGGTACAGTGGTTGGATCCTAGCGTACAGCCCCGGACTGTGTTTGTGTGTAGTAGTCAGGTGTTGGTACAGTGGTTGGATCCTAGCGTACAGCCCCAGACTGTGTATGTGTTTAGTAGTCAGGTGTTGGTACAGTGGTCGGATCCTAGCATACAGCCCCAGACTGTGATTGTGTGTTGTAGTCAGGTGCTGGTACAGTGGTTGGATCCTAGCGTACAGCCCCAGACTGTGTATGTGTGTAGTAGTCAGGTGTTGGTACAGTGGTCGGATCCTAGCGTACAGCCCCAGACTGTGTTTGTGTGTAGTAGTCAGGTGTTGGTACAGTGGTTGGATCCTAGCGTACAGCCCCAGACTGTGTATGTGTATGTGTGTAGTAGTCAGGGGTTGGTACAGTGGTCGAATCCTAGAGTACAGCCCCAGACTGTGTATGTGTGTAGTAGTCAGGTGTTGGTACAGTGGTCGAATCCTAGAGTACAGCCCCAGACTGTGTATGTGTGTAGTAGTCAGGTGTTGGTACAGTGGTCGGATCCTAGCGTACAGCCCCAGACTGTGTATGTGTGTAGTAGTTAGGTGTTGGTACAGTGGTCGGATCCTAGCATACAGCCCCAGACTGTGTTTGTGTGTTGTAGTCAGGTGTTGGTACAGTGGTTGGATCCTAGCGTACAGCCCCAGACTGTGTATGTGTGTAGTAGTCAGCTGTTGGTACAGTGGTCGGATCCTAGCGTACAGCCCCAGACTGTGTATGTGTTTGTGTGTGTAGCAGTCAGGTGTTGGTACAGTGGTTGGATGCTAGCGTACAGCCCCAGACTGTGTATGTGTTTGTGTGTGTAATAGTCAGGTGTTGGTACAGTGGCCGGATCCTAGCGTACAGCCCCA
The DNA here is from genome assembly GCF_965601325.2 of Salmo salar. Taxonomy (NCBI): domain Eukaryota; kingdom Metazoa; phylum Chordata; class Actinopteri; order Salmoniformes; family Salmonidae; genus Salmo; species Salmo salar. Next base: position 37,638,211 of record NC_138299.1, read on the forward strand.
GACACTGTATGTGTGTAGTAGTCAGGTGTTGGTACAGTGGTTGGATCCTAGCGTACAGCCCCAGACTGTGTATGTGTATAGTAGTTAGGTGTTGGTACATTGGTTGGATCCTAGCGTACAGCCCCAGACTGTGTATGTGTTTAGTAGTCAGGTGTTGGTACAGTGGTTGGATCCTAGCGTACAGCCCCAGACTGTGTATGTGTGTAGTAGTCAGGTGTTGGTACAGTGGTCGGATCCTAGCGTACAGCCCCAGACTGTGTATGTGTATAGTAGTCAGGTGTTGGTACAGTGGTCGGATCCTAGCGTACAGCCCCAGACTGTGTATGTGTGTAGTAGTCAGGTGTTGGTACAGTGGTTGGATCCTAGAGTACAGCCCCAGACGGTGAATGTGTGTAGTAGGCAAGTGTTTGTACAGTGGTCGGATCATAGCGTACAGCCCAAGACTATGTATGTGTGTAGTAGTCAGGTGTTGGTACAGTGGTTGGATCCTAGAGTACAGCCCCAGACGGTGAATGTGTGTAGTAGGCAAGTGTTTGTACAGTGGTCGGATCATAGCGTACAGCCCAAGACTATGTATGTGTGTAGTAGTCAGGTGTTGGTACAGTGGTTGGATGCTAGCGTTCAGCCCCAGACTGTGTATGTGTGTAGTAGTCAGGTGTTGGTACAGTGGTTGGATGCTAGCGTACAGCCCCAGACGGTGTATGTGTGTAGTAGTCAGGTGTTGATACAGTGGTAGGATCCTAGCGTACAGCCCCAGACTGTGTATGTGTTTGTGTGTGTAGTAGTCAGGTGTTGGTACAGTGGTTGGATGCTAGCGTACAGCCCCAGACTGTGTATGTGTGTAGTAGTCAGGTGTTGGTACAGTGGTTGGATGCTAGCGTACAGCCCCAGACGGTGTATGTGTGTAGTAGTCAGGTGTTGATACAGTGGTCGGATCCTAGCGTACAGCCCCAGACTGAGTATGTGTATAGTAGTCAGGTGTTGGTACAGTGGTCGGATCCTAGCGTACAGCCCCAGACTGTGTATGTGTGTAGTAGTCAGGTGTTGGTACAGTGGTTGGATCCTAGCGTACAGCCCCAGACTGTGTATGTGTATAGTAGTTAGGTGTTGGTACATTGGTTGGATCCTAGCGTACAGCCCCAGACTGTGTATGTGTTTAGTAGTCAGGTGTTGGTACAGTGGTTGGATCCTAGCGTACAGCCCCAGACTGTGTATGTGTGTAGTAGTCAGGTGTTGGTACAGTGGTCGGATCCTAGCGTACAGCCCCAGACTGTGTATGTGTATAGTAGTCAGGTGTTGGTACAGTGGTCGGATCCTAGCGTACAGCCCCAGACTGTGTATGTGTGTAGTAGTCAGGTGTTGGTACAGTGGTTGGATCCTAGAGTACAGCCCCAGACGGTGAATGTGTGTAGTAGGCAAGTGTTTGTACAGTGGTCGGATCATAGTGTACAGCCCAAGACTATGTATGTGTGTAGTAGTCAGGTGTTGGTACAGTGGTTGGATCCTAGAGTACAGCCCCAGACGGTGAATGTGTGTAGTAGGCAAGTGTTTGTACAGTGGTCGGATCATAGCGTACAGCCCAAGACTATGTATGTGTGTAGTAGTCAGGTGTTGGTACAGTGGTTGGATGCTAGCGTTCAGCCCCAGACTGTGTATGTGTGTAGTAGTCAGGTGTTGGTACAGTGGTTGGATGCTAGCGTACAGCCCCAGACGGTGTATGTGTGTAGTAGTCAGGTGTTGATACAGTGGTAGGATCCTAGCGTACAGCCCCAGACTGTGTATGTGTTTGTGTGTGTAGTAGTCAGGTGTTGGTACAGTGGTTGGATGCTAGCGTACAGCCCCAGACTGTGTATGTGTGTAGTAGTCAGGTGTTGGTACAGTGGTTGGATGCTAGCGTACAGCCCCAGACGGTGTATGTGTGTAGTAGTCAGGTGTTGATACAGTGGTCGGATCCTAGCGTACAGCCCCAGACTGAGTATGTGTATAGTAGTCAGGTGTTGGTACAGTGGTCGGATCCTAGCGTACAGCCCCAGACTGTGTATGTGTGTAGTAGTCAGGTGTTGGTACAGTGGTTGGATCCTAGCGTACAGCCCCAGACTGTGTATGTGTATAGTAGTTAGGTGTTGGTACATTGGTTGGATCCTAGCGTACAGCCCCAGACTGTGTATGTGTTTAGTAGTCAGGTGTTGGTACAGTGGTTGGATCCTAGCGTACAGCCCCAGACTGTGTATGTGTGTAGTAGTCAGGTGTTGGTACAGTGGTCGGATCCTAGCGTACAGCCCCAGACTGTGTATGTGTATAGTAGTCAGGTGTTGGTACAGTGGTCGGATCCTAGCGTACAGCCCCAGACTGTGTATGTGTGTAGTAGTCAGGTGTTGGTACAGTGGTTGGATCCTAGAGTACAGCCCCAGACGGTGAATGTGTGTAGTAGGCAAGTGTTTGTACAGTGGTCGGATCATAGTGTACAGCCCAAGACTATGTATGTGTGTAGTAGTCAGGTGTTGGTACAGTGGTTGGATCCTAGAGTACAGCCCCAGACGGTGAATGTGTGTAGTAGGCAAGTTTTTGTACAGTGGTCGGATCATAGCGTACAGCCCAAGACTATGTATGTGTGTAGTAGTCAGGTGTTGGTACAGTGGTTGGATGCTAGCGTTCAGCCCCAGACTGTGTATGTGTGTAGTAGTCAGGTGTTGGTACAGTGGTTGGATGCTAGCGTACAGCCCCAGACGGTGTATGTGTGTAGTAGTCAGGTGTTGATACAGTGGTAGGATCCTAGCGTACAGCCCCAGACTGTGTATGTGTTTGTGTGTGTAGTAGTCAGGTGTTGGTACAGTGGTTGGATGCTAGCGTACAGCCCCAGACTGTGTATGTGTGTAGTAGTCAGGTGTTGGTACAGTGGTTGGATGCTAGCGTACAGCCCCAGACGGTGTATGTGTGTAGTAGTCAGGTGTTGATACAGTGGTCGGATCCTAGCGTAAAGCCCCAGACTGTGTATGTGTGTAGTAGTCAGGTGTTGGTACAGTGGTTGGATCCTAGAGTACAGCCCCAGACGGTGAATGTGTGTAGTAGGCAAGTGTTTGTACAGTGGTCGGATCATAGCGTACAGCCCAAGACTATGTATGTGTGTAGTAGTCAGGTGTTGGTACAGTGGTTGGATCCTAGAGTACAGCCCCAGACGGTGAATGTGTGTAGTAGGCAAGTGTTTGTACAGTGGTCGGATCATAGCGTACAGCCCAAGACTATGTATGTGTGTAGTAGTCAGGTGTTGGTACAGTGGTTGGATGCTAGCGTTCAGCCCCAGACTGTGTATGTGTGTAGTAGTCAGGTGTTGGTACAGTGGTTGGATGCTAGCGTACAGCCCCAGACGGTGTATGTGTGTAGTAGTCAGGTGTTGATACAGTGGTAGGATCCTAGCGTACAGCCCCAGACTGTGTATGTGTTTGTGTGTGTAGTAGTCAGGTGTTGGTACAGTGGTTGGATGCTAGCGTACAGCCCCAGACTGTGTATGTGTGTAGTAGTCAGGTGTTGGTACAGTGGTTGGATGCTAGCGTACAGCCCCAGACGGTGTATGTGTGTAGTAGTCAGGTGTTGATACAGTGGTCGGATCCTAGCGTACAGCCCCAGACTGAGTATGTGTATAGTAGTCAGGTGTTGGTACAGTGGTCGGATCCTAGCGTACAGCCCCAGACTGTGTATGTGTGTAGTAGTCAGGTGTTGGTACAGTGGTTGGATCCTAGCGTACAGCCCCAGACTGTGTATGTGTATAGTAGTTAGGTGTTGGTACATTGGTTGGATCCTAGCGTACAGCCCCAGACTGTGTATGTGTTTAGTAGTCAGGTGTTGGTACAGTGGTTGGATCCTAGCGTACAGCCCCAGACTGTGTATGTGTGTAGTAGTCAGGTGTTGGTACAGTGGTCGGATCCTAGCGTACAGCCCCAGACTGTGTATGTGTATAGTAGTCAGGTGTTGGTACAGTGGTCGGATCCTAGCGTACAGCCCCAGACTGTGTATGTGTGTAGTAGTCAGGTGTTGGTACAGTGGTTGGATCCTAGAGTACAGCCCCAGACGGTGAATGTGTGTAGTAGGCAAGTGTTTGTACAGTGGTCGGATCATAGTGTACAGCCCAAGACTATGTATGTGTGTAGTAGTCAGGTGTTGGTACAGTGGTTGGATCCTAGAGTACAGCCCCAGACGGTGAATGTGTGTAGTAGGCAAGTGTTTGTACAGTGGTCGGATCATAGCGTACAGCCCAAGACTATGTATGTGTGTAGTAGTCAGGTGTTGGTACAGTGGTTGGATGCTAGCGTTCAGCCCCAGACTGTGTATGTGTTTGTGTGTGTAGTAGTCAGGTGTTGGTACAGTGGTTGGATGCTAGCGTACAGCCCCAGACTGTGTATGTGTGTAGTAGTCAGGTGTTGGTACAGTGGTTGGATGCTAGCGTACAGCCCCAGACGGTGTATGTGTGTAGTAGTCAGGTGTTGATACAGTGGTCGGATCCTAGCGTACAGCCCCAGACTGAGTATGTGTATAGTAGTCAGGTGTTGGTACAGTGGTCGGATCCTAGCGTACAGCCCCAGACTGTGTATGTGTGTAGTAGTCAGGTGTTGGTACAGTGGTTGGATCCTAGCGTACAGCCCCAGACTGTGTATGTGTATAGTAGTTAGGTGTTGGTACATTGGTTGGATCCTAGCGTACAGCCCCAGACTGTGTATGTGTTTAGTAGTCAGGTGTTGGTACAGTGGTTGGATCCTAGCGTACAGCCCCAGACTGTGTATGTGTGTAGTAGTCAGGTGTTGGTACAGTGGTCGGATCCTAGCGTACAGCCCCAGACTGTGTATGTGTATAGTAGTCAGGTGTTGGTACAGTGGTCGGATCCTAGCGTACAGCCCCAGACTGTGTATGTGTGTAGTAGTCAGGTGTTGGTACAGTGGTTGGATCCTAGAGTACAGCCCCAGACGGTGAATGTGTGTAGTAGGCAAGTGTTTGTACAGTGGTCGGATCATAGTGTACAGCCCAAGACTATGTATGTGTGTAGTAGTCAGGTGTTGGTACAGTGGTTGGATCCTAGAGTACAGCCCCAGACGGTGAATGTGTGTAGTAGGCAAGTGTTTGTACAGTGGTCGGATCATAGCGTACAGCCCAAGACTATGTATGTGTGTAGTAGTCAGGTGTTGGTACAGTGGTTGGATGCTAGCGTTCAGCCCCAGACTGTGTATGTGTGTAGTAGTCAGGTGTTGGTACAGTGGTTGGATGCTAGCGTACAGCCCCAGACGGTGTATGTGTGTAGTAGTCAGGTGTTGATACAGTGGTAGGATCCTAGCGTACAGCCCCAGACTGTGTATGTGTTTGTGTGTGTAGTAGTCAGGTGTTGGTACAGTGGTTGGATGCTAGCGTACAGCCCCAGACTGTGTATGTGTGTAGTAGTCAGGTGTTGGTACAGTGGTTGGATGCTAGCGTACAGCCCCAGACGGTGTATGTGTGTAGTAGTCAGGTGTTGATACAGTGGTCGGATCCTAGCGTAAAGCCCCAGACTGTGTATGTGTGTAGTAGTCAGGTGTTGGTACAGTGGTTGGATCCTAGAGTACAGCCCCAGACGGTGAATGTGTGTAGTAGGCAAGTGTTTGTACAGTGGTCGGATCATAGCGTACAGCCCAAGACTATGTATGTGTGTAGTAGTCAGGTGTTGGTACAGTGGTTGGATCCTAGAGTACAGCCCCAGACGGTGAATGTGTGTAGTAGGCAAGTGTTTGTACAGTGGTCGGATCATAGCGTACAGCCCAAGACTATGTATGTGTGTAGTAGTCAGGTGTTGGTACAGTGGTTGGATGCTAGCGTTCAGCCCCAGACTGTGTATGTGTGTAGTAGTCAGGTGTTGGTACAGTGGTTGGATGCTAGCGTACAGCCCCAGACGGTGTATGTGTGTAGTAGTCAGGTGTTGATACAGTGGTAGGATCCTAGCGTACAGCCCCAGACTGTGTATGTGTTTGTGTGTGTAGTAGTCAGGTGTTGGTACAGTGGTTGGATGCTAGCGTACAGCCCCAGACTGTGTATGTGTGTAGTAGTCAGGTGTTGGTACAGTGGTTGGATGCTAGCGTACAGCCCCAGACGGTGTATGTGTGTAGTAGTCAGGTGTTGATACAGTGGTCGGATCCTAGCGTACAGCCCCAGACTGAGTATGTGTATAGTAGTCAGGTGTTGGTACAGTGGTCGGATCCTAGCGTACAGCCCCAGACTGTGTATGTGTGTAGTAGTCAGGTGTTGGTACAGTGGTTGGATCCTAGCGTACAGCCCCAGACTGTGTATGTGTATAGTAGTTAGGTGTTGGTACATTGGTTGGATCCTAGCGTACAGCCCCAGACTGTGTATGTGTTTAGTAGTCAGGTGTTGGTACAGTGGTTGGATCCTAGCGTACAGCCCCAGACTGTGTATGTGTGTAGTAGTCAGGTGTTGGTACAGTGGTCGGATCCTAGCGTACAGCCCCAGACTGTGTATGTGTATAGTAGTCAGGTGTTGGTACAGTGGTCGGATCCTAGCGTACAGCCCCAGACTGTGTATGTGTGTAGTAGTCAGGTGTTGGTACAGTGGTTGGATCCTAGAGTACAGCCCCAGACGGTGAATGTGTGTAGTAGGCAAGTGTTTGTACAGTGGTCGGATCATAGTGTACAGCCCAAGACTATGTATGTGTGTAGTAGTCAGGTGTTGGTACAGTGGTTGGATCCTAGAGTACAGCCCCAGACGGTGAATGTGTGTAGTAGGCAAGTGTTTGTACAGTGGTCGGATCATAGCGTACAGCCCAAGACTATGTATGTGTGTAGTAGTCAGGTGTTGGTACAGTGGTTGGATGCTAGCGTTCAGCCCCAGACTGTGTATGTGTGTAGTAGTCAGGTGTTGGTACAGTGGTTGGATGCTAGCGTACAGCCCCAGACGGTGTATGTGTGTAGTAGTCAGGTGTTGATACAGTGGTAGGATCCTAGCGTACAGCCCCAGACTGTGTATGTGTTTGTGTGTGTAGTAGTCAGGTGTTGGTACAGTGGTTGGATGCTAGCGTACAGCCCCAGACTGTGTATGTGTGTAGTAGTCAGGTGTTGGTACAGTGGTTGGATGCTAGCGTACAGCCCCAGACGGTGTATGTGTGTAGTAGTCAGGTGTTGATACAGTGGTCGGATCCTAGCGTAAAGCCCCAGACTGTGTATGTGTGTAGTAGTCAGGTGTTGGTACAGTGGTTGGATCCTAGCGTACAGCCCCAGACTGTGTATGTGTATGTGTATGTGTGTAGTAGTCAGGTGTTGGTACAGTGGTCGGATCCAAGCGTACAGCCCCAGACTGTGTATGTGTGTAGTAGTCAGGTGTTGGTACAGTGGTTGGATCCTAGAGTACAGCCCCAGACTGTGTTTGTGTGTAGTAGTCAGGTGTTGGTACAGTGGTTGGATCCTAGCGTACAGCCCCAGACTGTGTATGTGTGTAGTAGTCAGGTGTTGGTACAGTGGTCGGATCCTGGCGTACAGCCCCAGACTGTGTTTGTGTTTGTGTGTGTAGTAGTCAGGTGTTGGTACAGTGGTCGAATCCTAGAGTACAGCCCCAGACTGTTTGTGTGTAGTAGTCAGGTGTTGGTACAGTGGTTGGATCCTAGCGGAGAGCCCCAGACTGTGTATGTGTATGTGTGTAGTAGTCAGGTGTTGGTACAGTGGTTGGATTATAGCGTTCAGCCCCAGACTGTGTATGTGTTTGTGTGTAGTAGTTAGGTGTTGGTACAGTGGTTGGATCCTAGAGTACAGCCCCAGACTGAGTTTGTGTGTAGTAGTCAGGTGTTGGTACAGTGGTTGGATCCTAGCATACAGCCGCAGCCTGTGTATGTGTTTGTGTGTGTAGTAGTCAGGTGTTGGTACAGTGGTTGGATCCTAGAGTACAGCCCCAGACGGTGAATGTGTGTAGTAGGCAAGTGTTCGTACAGTGGTCAGATCATAGCGTACAGCCCAAGACTATGTATGTGTGTAGTAGTCAGGTGTTGGTACAGTGGTTGGATCCTAGAGTACAGCCCCAGACGGTGAATGTGTGTAGTAGGCAAGTGTTTGTACAGTGGTCGGATCATAGCGTACAGCCCAAGACTATGTATGTGTGTAGTAGTCAGGTGTTGGTACAGTGGTTGGATGCTAGCGTACAGCCCCAGACTGTGTATGTGTGTAGTAGTCAGGTGTTGGTACAGTGGTTGGATCCTAGCGTACAGCCCCAGACTGAGTATGTGTGTAGTAGTCAGGTGTTGATACAGTGGTTGGATCCTAGCGTACAGCCCCAGACTGTGTATGTGTTTGTGTGTGTAGTAGTCAGGTGTTGGTACAGTGGTCGAATCCTAGAGTACAGCCCCAGACTGTTTGTGTGTAGTAGTCAGGTGTTGGTACAGTGGTTGGATACTAGCGGAGAGCCCCAGACTGTGTATGTGTATGTGTGTAGTAGTCAGGTGTTGGTACAGTGGTTGGATTATAGCGTTCAGCCCCAGACTGTGTATGTGTTTGTGTGTAGTAGTTAGGTGTTGGTACAGTGGTTGGATCCTAGAGTACAGCCCCAGACTGAGTTTGTGTGTAGTAGTCAGGTGTTGGTACAGTGGTTGGATCCTAGCATATAGCCGCAGACTGTGTATGTGTTTGTGTGTGTAGTAGTCAGGTGTTGGTACAGTGGTTGGATCCAAGCATACAGCCCCAGACTGTGTATGTGTGTAGTAGTCAGGTGTTGGTACAGTGGTTGGATCCTAGCGTACAGCCCCAGACTGTGTATGTGTGTAGTAGTCAGGTGTTGGTACAGTGGTCGGATCCTAGAGTACAGCCCCAGACTGTATTTGTGTGTAGTAGTCAGCTGTTGGTACAGTGGTTGGATCCTAGAGTACAGCCCCAGACTGTGTATGTGTGTAGTAGTCAGGTGTTGGTACAGTGGTTGGATCCAAGCATACAGCCCCAGACTGTGTATGTGTGTAGTAGTTAGGTGTTGGTACAGTGGTTGGATCCTAGAGTACAGCCCCAGACGGTGAATGTGTGTAGTAGGCAAGTGTTTGTACAGTGGTCGGATCATAGCGTACAGCCCAAGACTATGTATGTGTGTAGTAGTCAGGTGTTGGTACAGTGGTTGGATCCTAGAGTACAGCCCCAGACGGTGAATGTGTGTAGTAGGCAAGTGTTTGTACAGTGGTCGGATCATAGCGTACAGCCCAAGACTATGTATGTGTGTAGTAGTCAGGTGTTGGTACAGTGGTTGGATGCTAGCGTTCAGCCCCAGACTGTGTATGTGTGTAGTAGTCAGGTGTTGGTACAGTGGTTGGATGCTAGCGTACAGCCCCAGACGGTGTATGTGTGTAGTAGTCAGGTGTTGATACAGTGGTAGGATCCTAGCGTACAGCCCCAGACTGTGTATGTGTTTGTGTGTGTAGTAGTCAGGTGTTGGTACAGTGGTTGGATGCTAGCGTACAGCCCCAGACTGTGTATGTGTGTAGTAGTCAGGTGTTGGTACAGTGGTTGGATGCTAGCGTACAGCCCCAGACGGTGTATGTGTGTAGTAGTCAGGTGTTGATACAGTGGTCGGATCCTAGCGTACAGCCCCAGACTGAGTATGTGTATAGTAGTCAGGTGTTGGTACAGTGGTCGGATCCTAGCGTACAGCCCCAGACTGTGTATGTGTGTAGTAGTCAGGTGTTGGTACAGTGGTTGGATCCTAGCGTACAGCCCCAGACTGTGTATGTGTATAGTAGTTAGGTGTTGGTACATTGGTTGGATCCTAGCGTACAGCCCCAGACTGTGTATGTGTTTAGTAGTCAGGTGTTGGTACAGTGGTTGGATCCTAGCGTACAGCCCCAGACTGTGTATGTGTGTAGTAGTCAGGTGTTGGTACAGTGGTCGGATCCTAGCGTACAGCCCCAGACTGTGTATGTGTATAGTAGTCAGGTGTTGGTACAGTGGTCGGATCCTAGCGTACAGCCCCAGACTGTGTATGTGTGTAGTAGTCAGGTGTTGGTACAGTGGTTGGATCCTAGAGTACAGCCCCAGACGGTGAATGTGTGTAGTAGGCAAGTGTTTGTACAGTGGTCGGATCATAGTGTACAGCCCAAGACTATGTATGTGTGTAGTAGTCAGGTGTTGGTACAGTGGTTGGATCCTAGAGTACAGCCCCAGACGGTGAATGTGTGTAGTAGGCAAGTGTTTGTACAGTGGTCGGATCATAGCGTACAGCCCAAGACTATGTATGTGTGTAGTAGTCAGGTGTTGGTACAGTGGTTGGATGCTAGCGTTCAGCCCCAGACTGTGTATGTGTGTAGTAGTCAGGTGTTGGTACAGTGGTTGGATGCTAGCGTACAGCCCCAGACGGTGTATGTGTGTAGTAGTCAGGTGTTGATACAGTGGTAGGATCCTAGCGTACAGCCCCAGACTGTGTATGTGTTTGTGTGTGTAGTAGTCAGGTGTTGGTACAGTGGTTGGATGCTAGCGTACAGCCCCAGACTGTGTATGTGTGTAGTAGTCAGGTGTTGGTACAGTGGTTGGATGCTAGCGTACAGCCCCAGACGGTGTATGTGTGTAGTAGTCAGGTGTTGATACAGTGGTCGGATCCTAGCGTAAAGCCCCAGACTGTGTATGTGTGTAGTAGTCAGGTGTTGGTACAGTGGTTGGATCCTAGCGTACAGCCCCAGACTGTGTATGTGTATGTGTATGTGTGTAGTAGTCAGGTGTTGGTACAGTGGTCGGATCCAAGCGTACAGCCCCAGACTGTGTATGTGTGTAGTAGTCAGGTGTTGGTACAGTGGTTGGATCCTAGAGTACAGCCCCAGACTGTGTTTGTGTGTAGTAGTCAGGTGTTGGTACAGTGGTTGGATCCTAGCGTACAGCCCCAGACTGTGTATGTGTGTAGTAGTCAGGTGTTGGTACAGTGGTCGGATCCTGGCGTACAGCCCCAGACTGTGTTTCTGTTTGTGTGTGTAGTAGTCAGGTGTTGGTACAGTGGTCGAATCCTAGAGTACAGCCCCAGACTGTTTGTGTGTAGTAGTCAGGTGTTGGTACAGTGGTTGGATCCTAGCGGAGAGCCCCAGACTGTGTATGTGTATGTGTGTAGTAGTCAGGTGTTGGTACAGTGGTTGGATTATAGCGTTCAGCCCCAGACTGTGTATGTGTTTGTGTGTAGTAGTTAGGTGTTGGTACAGTGGTTGGATCCTAGAGTACAGCCCCAGACTGAGTTTGTGTGTAGTAGTCAGGTGTTGGACAGTGGTTGGATCCTAGCATACAGCCGCAGCCTGTGTATGTGTTTGTGTGTGTAGTAGTCAGGTGTTGGTACAGTGGTTGGATCCTAGAGTACAGCCCCAGACGGTGAATGTGTGTAGTAGGCAAGTGTTCGTACAGTGGTCAGATCATAGCGTACAGCCCAAGACTATGTATGTGTGTAGTAGTCAGGTGTTGGTACAGTGGTTGGATCCTAGAGTACAGCCCCAGACGGTGAATGTGTGTAGTAGGCAAGTGTTTGTACAGTGGTCGGATCATAGCGTACAGCCCAAGACTATGTATGTGTGTAGTAGTCAGGTGTTGGTACAGTGGTTGGATGCTAGCGTACAGCCCCAGACTGTGTATGTGTGTAGTAGTCAGGTGTTGGTACAGTGGTTGGATCCTAGCGTACAGCCCCAGACTGAGTATGTGTGTAGTAGTCAGGTGTTGATACAGTGGTTGGATCCTAGCGTACAGCCCCAGACTGTGTATGTGTTTGTGTGTGTAGTAGTCAGGTGTTGGTACAGTGGTCGAATCCTAGAGTACAGCCCCAGACTGTTTGTGTGTAGTAGTCAGGTGTTGGTACAGTGGTTGGATACTAGCGGAGAGCCCCAGACTGTGTATGTGTATGTGTGTAGTAGTCAGGTGTTGGTACAGTGGTTGGATTATAGCGTTCAGCCCCAGACTGTGTATGTGTGTAGTAGTTAGGTGTTGGTACAGTGGTTGGATCCTAGAGTACAGCCCCAGACTGAGTTTGTGTGTAGTAGTCAGGTGTTGGTACAGTGGTTGGATCCTAGCATATAGCCGCAGACTGTGTATGTGTTTGTGTGTGTAGTAGTCAGGTGTTGGTACAGTGGTTGGATCCAAGCATACAGCCCCAGACTGTGTATGTGTGTAGTAGTCAGGTGTTGGTACAGTGGTTGGATCCTAGCGTACAGCCCCAGACTGTGTATGTGTGTAGTAGTCAGGTGTTGGTACAGTGGTTGGATCCTAGCGTACAGCCCCAGACTGTGTATGTGTTTAGTAGTCAGGTGTTGGTACAGTGGTCGGATCCTAGCATACAGCCCCAGACTGTGATTGTGTGTTGTAGTCAGGTGCTGGTACAGTGGTTGGATCCTAGCGTACAGCCCCAGACTGTGTATGTGTGTAGTAGTCAGGTGTTCGTACAGTGGTCGGATCCTAGCGTACAGCCCCAGACTGTGTATGTGTGTAGTAGTCAGGTGTTGGTACAGTGGTCGGATCCTAGCGTACAGCCCCAGACTGTGTATGTGTATAGTAGTCAGGTGTTGGTACAGTGGTCGGATCCTAGCGTACAGCCCCAGACTGTGTATGTGTGTAGTAGTCAGGTGTTGGTACAGTGGTTGGATCCTAGAGTACAGCCCCAGACGGTGAATGTGTGTAGTAGGCAAGTGTTTGTACAGTGGTCGGATCATAGCGTACAGCCCAAGACTATGTATGTGTGTAGTAGTCAGGTGTTGGTACAGTGGTTGGATCCTAGAGTACAGCCCCAGACGGTGAATGTGTGTAGTAGGCAAGTGTTTGTACAGTGGTCGGATCATAGCGTACAGCCCAAGACTATGTATGTGTGTAGTAGTCAGGTGTTGGTACAGTGGTTGGATGCTAGCGTTCAGCCCCAGACTGTGTATGTGTGTAGTAGTCAGGTGTTGGTACAGTGGTTGGATGCTAGCGTACAGCCCCAGACGGTGTATGTGTGTAGTAGTCAGGTGTTGATACAGTGGTAGGATCCTAGCGTACAGCCCCAGACTGTGTATGTGTTTGTGTGTGTAGTAGTCAGGTGTTGGTACAGTGGTTGGATGCTAGCGTACAGCCCCAGACTGTGTATGTGTGTAGTAGTCAGGTGTTGGTACAGTGGTTGGATGCTAGCGTACAGCCCCAGACGGTGTATGTGTGTAGTAGTCAGGTGTTGATACAGTGGTCGGATCCTAGCGTAAAGCCCCAGACTGTGTATGTGTGTAGTAGTCAGGTGTTGGTACAGTGGTTGGATCCTAGCGTACAGCCCCAGACTGTGTATGTGTATGTGTATGTGTGTAGTAGTCAGGTGTTGGTACAGTGGTCGGATCCAAGCGTACAGCCCCAGACTGTGTATGTGTGTAGTAGTCAGGTGTTGGTACAGTGGTTGGATCCTAGAGTACAGCCCCAGACTGTGTTTGTGTGTAGTAGTCAGGTGTTGGTACAGTGGTTGGATCCTAGCGTACAGCCCCAGACTGTGTATGTGTGTAGTAGTCAGGTGTTGGTACAGTGGTCGGATCCTGGCGTACAGCCCCAGACTGTGTTTGTGTTTGTGTGTGTAGTAGTCAGGTGTTGGTACAGTGGTCGAATCCTAGAGTACAGCCCCAGACTGTTTGTGTGTAGTAGTCAGGTGTTGGTACAGTGGTTGGATCCTAGCGGAGAGCCCCAGACTGTGTATGTGTATGTGTGTAGTAGTCAGGTGTTGGTACAGTGGTTGGATTATAGCGTTCAGCCCCAGACTGTGTATGTGTTTGTGTGTAGTAGTTAGGTGTTGGTACAGTGGTTGGATCCTAGAGTACAGCCCCAGACTGAGTTTGTGTGTAGTAGTCAGGTGTTGGTACAGTGGTTGGATCCTAGCATACAGCCGCAGCCTGTGTATGTGTTTGTGTGTGTAGTAGTCAGGTGTTGGTACAGTGGTTGGATCCTAGAGTACAGCCCCAGACGGTGAATGTGTGTAGTAGGCAAGTGTTCGTACAGTGGTCGGATCATAGCGTACAGCCCAAGACTATGTATGTGTGTAGTAGTCAGGTGTTGGTACAGTGGTTGGATCCTAGAGTACAGCCCCAGACGGTGAATGTGTGTAGTAGGCAAGTGTTTGTACAGTGGTCGGATCATAGCGTACAGCCCAAGACTATGTATGTGTGTAGTAGTCAGGTGTTGGTACAGTGGCTGGATGCTAGCGTACAGCCCCAGACTGTGTATGTGTGTAGTAGTCAGGTGTTGGTACAGTGGTTGGATCCTAGCGTACAGCCCCAGACTGAGTATGTGTGTAGTAGTCAGGTGTTGATACAGTGGTTGGATCCTAGCGTACAGCCCCAGACTGTGTATGTGTTTGTGTGTGTAGTAGTCAGGTGTTGGTACAGTGGTCGAATCCTAGAGTACAGCCCCAGACTGTTTGTGTGTAGTAGTCAGGTGTTGGTACAGTGGTTGGATCCTAGCGGAGAGCCCCAGACTGTGTATGTGTATGTGTGTAGTAGTCAGGTGTTGGTACAGTGGTTGGATTATAGCGTTCAGCCCCAGACTGTGTATGTGTTTGTGTGTAGTAGTCAGGTGTTGGTACAGTGGTTGGATCCTAGAGTACAGCCCCAGACTGTGTATGTGTGTAGTAGTCAGGTGTTGGTACAGAGGTTGGATCCTAGCGTACAGCCCCAGACTGTGTATGTGTGTAGTAGTCAGCTGTTGGTACAGTGGTTGGATCCTAGAGTACAGCCCCAGACTGTGTATGTGTGCAGTAGTCAGGTGTTGGTACAGTGGTCGGATCCAAGCATACAGCCCCAGACTGTGTATGTGTGTAGTAGTCAGGTGTTGGTAGAGTGGTTGGATCCTAGCGTACAGCCCCGGACTGTGTTTGTGTGTAGTAGTCAGGTGTTGGTACAGTGGTCGGATCCTGGCGTACAGCCCCAGACTGTGTTTGTGTTTGTGTGTGTAGTAGTCAAGTGTTGGTACAGTGGTTGGATCCTAGCGTACAGCCCCAGACTGTGTATGTGTGTAGTAGTCAGCTGTTGGTACAGTGGTTGGATCCTAGCGTACAGCCCCAGACTGTGTATGTGTATAGTAGTTAGGTGTTGGTACATTGGTTGGATCCTAGCGTACAGCCCCAGACTGTGTATGTGTTTAGTAGTCAGGTGTTGGTACAGTGGTCGGATCCTAGCGTACAGCCCCAGACTGTGTATGTGTGTAGTAGTCAGGTGTTGGTACAGTGGTCGGATCCTAGCGTACAGCCCCAGACTGTGTATGTGTATAGTAGTCAGGTGTTGGTACAGTGGTCGGATCCTAGCGTACAGCCCCAGACTGTGTATGTGTGTAGTAGTCAGGTGTTGGTACAGTGGTTGGATCCTAGAGTACAGCCCCAGACGGTGAATGTGTGTAGTAGGCAAGTGTTTGTACAGTGGTCGGATCATAGCGTACAGCCCAAGACTATGTATGTGTGTAGTAGTCAGGTGTTGGTACAGTGGTTGGATCCTAGAGTACAGCCCCAGACGGTGAATGTGTGTAGTAGGCAAGTGTTTGTACAGTGGTCGGATCATAGCGTACAGCCCAAGACTATGTATGTGTGTAGTAGTCAGGTGTTGGTACAGTGGTTGGATGCTAGCGTTCAGCCCCAGACTGTGTATGTGTGTAGTAGTCAGGTGTTGGTACAGTGGTTGGATGCTAGCGTACAGCCCCAGACGGTGTATGTGTGTAGTAGTCAGGTGTTGATACAGTGGTAGGATCCTAGCGTACAGCCCCAGACTGTGTATGTGTTTGTGTGTGTAGTAGTCAGGTGTTGGTACAGTGGTTGGATGCTAGCGTACAGCCCCAGACTGTGTATGTGTGTAGTAGTCAGGTGTTGGTACAGTGGTTGGATGCTAGCGTACAGCCCCAGACGGTGTATGTGTGTAGTAGTCAGGTGTTGATACAGTGGTCGGATCCTAGCGTAAAGCCCCAGACTGTGTATGTGTGTAGTAGTCAGGTGTTGGTACAGTGGTTGGATCCTAGCGTACAGCCCCAGACTGTGTATGTGTATGTGTATGTGTGTAGTAGTCAGGTGTTGCTACAGTGGTCGGATCCAAGCGTACAGCCCCAGACTGTGTATGTGTGTAGTAGTCAGGTGTTGGTACAGTGGTTGCATCCTAGAGTACAGCCCCAGACTGTGTTTGTGTGTAGTAGTCAGGTGTTGGTACAGTGGTTGGATCCTAGCGGAGAGCCCCAGACTGTGTATGTGTATGTGTGTAGTAGTCAGGTGTTGGTACAGTGTTTGGATTATAGCGTTCAGCCCCAGACTGTGTATGTGTTTGTGTGTAGTAGTTAGGTGTTGGTACAGTGGTTGGATCCTAGAGTACAGCCCCAGACTGAGTTTGTGTGTAGTAGTCAGGTGTTGGTACAGTGGTTGGATCCTAGCATACAGCCGCAGCCTGTGTATGTGTTTGTGTGTGTAGTAGTCAGGTGTTGGTACAGTGGTTGGATCCTAGAGTACAGCCCCAGACGGTGAATGTGTGTAGTAGGCAAGTGTTCGTACAGTGGTCGGATCATAGCGTACAGCCCAAGACTATGTATGTGTGTAGTAGTCAGGTGTTGGTACAGTGGTTGGATCCTAGAGTACAGCCCCAGACGGTGAATGTGTGTAGTAGGCAAGTGTTTGTACAGTGGTCGGATCATAGCGTACAGCCCAAGACTATGTATGTGTGTAGTAGTCAGGTGTTGGTACAGTGGTTGGATGCTAGCGTACAGCCCCAGACTGTGTATGTGTGTAGTAGTCAGGTGTTGGTACAGTGGTTGGATCCTAGCGTACAGCCCCAGACTGAGTATGTGTGTAGTAGTCAGGTGTTGATACAGTGGTTGGATCCTAGCGTACAGCCCCAGACTGTGTATGTGTTTGTGTGTGTAGTAGTCAGGTGTTGGTACAGTGGTCGAATCCTAGAGTACAGCCCCAGACTGTTTGTGTGTAGTAGTCAGGTGTTGGTACAGTGGTTGGATCCTAGCGGAGAGCCCCAGACTGTGTATGTGTATGTGTGTAGTAGTCAGGTGTTGGTACAGTGGTTGGATTATAGCGTTCAGCCCCAGACTGTGTATGTGTTTGTGTGTAGTAGTCAGGTGTTGGTACAGTGGTTGGATCCTAGAGTACAGCCCCAGACTGTGTATGTGTGTAGTAGTCAGGTGTTGGTACAGAGGTTGGATCCTAGCGTACAGCCCCAGACTGTGTATGTGTGTAGTAGTCAGCTGTTGGTACAGTGGTTGGATCCTAGAGTACAGCCCCAGACTGTGTATGTGTGCAGTAGTCAGGTGTTGGTACAGTGGTTGGATCCAAGCATACAGCCCCAGACTGTGTATGTGTGTAGTAGTTAGGTGTTGGTAGAGTGGTTGGATCCTAGCGTACAGCCCCGGACTGTGTTTGTGTGTAGTAGTCAGGTGTTGGTACAGTGGTCGGATCCTGGCATACAGCCCCAGACTGTGTTTGTGTTTGTGTGTGTAGTAGTCAAGTGTTGGTACAGTGGTTGGATCCTAGCGTACAGCCCCAGACTGTGTATGTGTGTAGTAGTCAGGTGTTGGTACAGTGGTTGGATCCTAGCGTACAGCCCCAGACTGTGTTTGTGTGTTGTAGTCAGGTGCTGGTACAGTTGTTGGATCCTAGCGTACAGCCCCAGACTGTGTATGTGTGTAGTAGTCAGCTGTTGGTACAGTGGTCGGATCCTAGCGTACAGCCCCAGACTGTGTTTGTGTGTAGTAGTCAGCTGTTGGTACAGTGGTCGGATCCTAGCGTACAGCCCCAGACTGTGTATGTGTGTAGTAGTCAGGTGTTGGTACAGTGGTTGGATCCAAGCATACAGCCCCAGACTGTGTTTGTGTGTTGTAGTCAGGTGCTGGTACAGTGGTTGGATCCTAGCGTACAGCCCCAGACTGTGTATGTGTGTAGTAGTCAGCTGTTGGTACAGTGGTCGGATCCTAGCGTACAGCCCCAGACTGTGTTTGTGTGTAGTAGTCAGCTGTTGGTACAGTGGTCGGATCCTAGCGTACAGCCCCAGACTGTGTATGTGTGTAGTAGTCAGGTGTTGGTACAGTGGTTGGATCCTAGCGTACAGCCCCAGACTGTGTATGTGTATGTGTGTAGTAGTCAGGTGTTGGTACAGTGGTTGGATCCTAGCGTACAGCCCCAGACTGTGTATGTGTATGTGTGTAGTAGTCAGGTGTTGGTACAGTGGTTGGATCCTAGCGTACAGCCCCAGACTGTGTATGTGTGTAGTAGTCAGGTGTTGGTACAGTGGTCGAATCCTAGAGTACAGCCCCAGACTGTGTATGTGTGTAGTAGTCAGGTGTTGGTACAGTGGTCGGATCCTAGCGTACAGCCCCAGACTGTGTATGTGTGTAGTAGTTAGGTGTTGGTACAGTGGTTGGATCCTAGCGTACAGCCCCAGACTGTGTTTGTGTTTGTGTGTGTAGTAGTCAGGTGTTGGTACAGTGGTCGAATCCTAGAGTACAGCCCCAGACTGTTTGTGTGTAGTAGTCAGGTGTTGGTACAGTGGTTGGATCCTAGCGGAGAGCCCCAGACTGTGTATGTGTATGTGTGTAGTAGTCAGGTGTTGGTACAGTGGTTGGATTATAGCGTTCAGCCCCAGACTGTGTATGTGTTTGTGTGTAGTAGTTAGGTGTTGGTACAGTGGTTGGATCCTAGAGTACAGCCCCAGACTGAGTTTGTGTGTAGTAGTCAGGTGTTGGTACAGTGGTTGGATCCTAGCATACAGCAGCAGCCTGTGTATGTGTTTGTGTGTGTAGTAGTCAGGTGTTGGTACAGTGGTTGGATCCTAGAGTACAGCCCCAGACGGTGAATGTGTGTAGTAGGCAAGTGTTCGTACAGTGGTCGGATCATAGCGTACAGCCCAAGACTATGTATGTGTGTAGTAGTCAGGTGTTGGTACAGTGGTTGGATCCTAGAGTACAGCCCCAGACGGTGAATGTGTGTAGTAGGCAAGTGTTTGTACAGTGGTCGGATCATAGCGTACAGCCCAAGACTATTTATGTGTGTAGTAGTCAGGTGTTGGTACAGTGGTTGGATGCTAGCGTTCAGCCCCAGACTGTGTATGTGTGTAGTAGTCAGGTGTTGGTACAGTGGTTGGATGCTAGCGTACAGCCCCAGACTGTATATGTGTGTAGTAGTCAGGTGTTGATACAGTGGTAGGATCCTAGCGTACAGCCCCAGACTGTGTATGTGTTTGTGTGTGTAGTAGTCAGGTGTTGGTACAGTGGTTGGATGCTAGCGTACAGCCCCAGACTGTGTATGTGTGTAGTAGTCAGGTGTTGGTACAGTGGTTGGATCCTAGCGTACAGCCCCAGACGGTGTATGTGTGTAGTAGTCAGGTGTTGATACAGTGGTCGGATCCTAGCGTAAAGCCCCAGACTGTGTATGTGTGTAGTAGTCAGGTGTTGGTACAGTGGTTGGATCCTAGCGTACAGCCCCAGACTGTGTATGTGTATGTGTGTAGTAGTTAGGTGTTGGTACAGTGGTCGGATCCAAGCGTACAGCCCCAGACTGTGTATGTGTGTAGTAGTCAGGTGTTGGTACAGTGGTTGGATCCTAGAGTACAGCCCCAGACTGTGTTTGTGTGTAGAAGTCAGGTGTTGGTACAGTGGTTGGATCCTAGCGTACAGCCCCAGACTGTGTATGTGTATGTGTGTGTAGTAGTCAGGTGTTGGTACAGTGGTCGGATCCTGGCGTACAGCCCCAGACTGTGTTTGTGTTTGTGTGTGTAGTAGTCAGGTGTTGGTACAGTGGTCGAATCCTAGAGTACAGCCCCAGACTGTTTGTCTGTAGTAGTCAGGTGTTGGTACAGTGTTTGGATCCTAGCGGAGAGCCCCAGACTGTGTATGTGTATGTGTGTAGTAGTCAGGTGTTGGTACAGTGGTTGGATTATAGCATTCAGCCCCAGACTGTGTATGTGTTTGTGTGTAGTAGTTAGGTGTTGGTACAGTGGTTGGATCCTAGAGTACAGCCCCAGACTGAGTTTGTGTGTAGTAGTCAGGTGTTGGTACAGTGGTTGGATCCTAGCATACAGCCGCAGCCTGTGTATGTGTTTGTGTGTGTAGTAGTCAGGTGTTGGTACAGTGGTTGGATCCTAGAGTACAGCCCCAGACTGTGTTTGTGTGTAGTAGTCAGGTGTTGGTACAGTGGTTGGATCCTAGAGTACAGCCCAAGACGGTGAATGTGTGTAGTAGGCAAGTGTTTGTACAGTGGTCGGATCATAGCGTACAGCCCAAGACTATGTATGTGTGTAGTAGTCAGGTGTTGGTACAGTGGTTGGATCCTAGAGTACAGCCCCAGACGGTGAATGTGTGTAGTAGGCAAGTGTTTGTACAGTGGTCGGATCATAGCGTACAGCCCAAGACTATGTATGTGTGTAGTAGTCAGGTGTTGGTACAGTGGTTGGATGCTAGCGTAAAGCCCCAGACTGTGTATGTGTTTGTGTGTGTAGTAGTCAGGTGTTGGTACAGTGGTTGGATCCTAGCGTACAGCCCCAGACTGTGTATGTGTTGTGTGTGTAGTAGTCAGGTGTTGGTACAGTGGTTGGATCCTAGAGTACAGCCCCAGACTGAGTATGTGTGTAGTAGTCAGGTGTTGGTACAGTGGTCGAATCCTAGAGTACAGCCCCAGACTGTTTGTGTGTAGTAGTCAGGTGTTGGTACAGTGGTTGGATCCTAGCGGAGAGCCCCAGACTGTGTATGTGTATGTGTGTAGTAGTCAGGTGTTGGTACAGTGGTTGGATTATAGCGTTCAGCCCCAGACTGTGTATGTGTTTGTGTGTAGTAGTTAGGTGTTGGTACAGTGGTTGGATCCTAGAGTACAGCCCCAGACTGAGTTTGTGTGTAGTAGTCAGGTGTTGGTACAGTGGTTGGATCCTAGCATATAGCCGCAGACTGTGTATGTGTTTGTGTGTGTAGTAGTCAGGTGTTGGTACAGTGGTTGGATCCAAGCATACAGCCCCAGACTGTGTATGTGTGTAGTAGTCAGGTGTTGGTACAGTGGTTGGATCCTAGCGTACAGCCCCAGACTGTGTATGTGTGTAGTAGTCAGGTGTTGGTACAGTGGTCGGATCCTAGAGTACAGCCCCAGACTGTATTTGTGTGTAGTAGTCAGCTGTTGGTACAGTGGTTGGATCCTAGAGTACAGCCCCAGACTGTGTATGTGTTTGTGTGACCTGCTGGCGTTGGCAATAAACAGCAGTTAACGGTTAACTTGCTTAGCGGTGCTGCATGTTGCCGCATGATCCTGCATGGACCTCCTTGCAGTCTGGGCATTAGAATGCACTTAGCTAGCCTTGCCTTTAGCTAGCATTACAGTCTAGGCACGGGGAGGGAGGTGTCATGGAGTCATCTATCGCAGCCAGCCTCTGGTGCCTCAACGGTCCACAACACAACACACACAGGTGCCTCAACAATCCACAACACACACAGGTGCCTCAATGGTCCACAACACCAGGACACACAAACGGTGCCTCAATGGTCCGTTCCACAACACACACACAGGTGCCTCAATGCTCCACAACACCAGGACACACAAACACACATACGGTGCCTCAACGGTCCACAACTCGCTGCTGTGTTCGTGAAATATCAAGTGTGGCACCAGCATAATTGGACCGAGATAATTCCATTATTTAAATGGCACGTTACATGCTGGTTCCTGACCCTTAACTCTGCGAGGATAGAGGGAGGGAGGTTGACATGGATGGAGGGAGGGATGGAGGGAGGGATGGAGGGTGAGAGAGAGAGATGAAGAGGGAAGGAGGGAGAGGGATGAGGAAGAGAGAGAGACAAGATGATCATGGACTTCAGGAAACAGCAGAGGGAGCACACCCCTATCCACATCAACGGGACCACAGTGGAGAAGGTGGAATGCTTCAAGTTCCTCAGCGTACACATCACTGACAAACTGAAATGGTCCACCCACACAGACCTCAGGAGGCTGAAGAAATTTGGCTTGGCACCTAAAACCCTCACAAACTTTTGCAGATGCACAATTGAGAGCTCCCTGTCGTGCTGTATCACCGTCTGGTACAGCAACTGCACAGGCCACAACTGCAGGGCTCTCCAGAGGGTGGTGCGGTCTGCACAACGCATCACCTTGGGCAAACTACCTGCCATCCAGGACACCTACAGCTTCAGATGTCACAGGAAGGACAAACAGATCATTAAGGACAACAACCAACCGAGCCACTGCCTGTTCACCCTGCCATCATCCAGAAGGTGAGGTCAGCACAGGGGCAACAAAGCTGGGACCAAGAGACTGAAAAACAGCTTCAATCTCAAGGCCATCAGACTGTTAAATAACCATCACTAGCACATTAGAGGCTGCTGCCCCATATAAAAAAAAATACTTGTGTCATGCACAAATTAGATGTCCTAACCGACTTACCAAAACTACAGTTTGTCTTCCCTGTGGCTCAGTTGGTAGGGCATGGTGTGTGCAACGCCAGGGTTGTGGGTTCGATTCCCACGGGAGGCCAGTACACAAAATATATATATATATATAATGCATGAAATGAAATGTATGCATTCACTACTGTAAGTCGCTCTGGATAAGAGCGTCTGCTAAATGACTAAAAATGTTTTAAAAAAATTTAAAAATGTTAGCAAGAAATTTGTGGAGCGGTTGAAAAACAATTTTTAATGACTCCAACCTAAGTGTATGTAAACTTCCGATTTCAACTGTATAAGCACATGTATATATATTAGAGGTCGACCGATCGGCATAGCTGATTAATTAGGGCCGATTTCAAGTTTTCATAACAATCAGTAATCAGCATTTTTGGACGCCAATTATGGCCGATTACATTGCATTCCACGAGGAAACTGCATGGCAGGCTGACCACCTGTTACGCGAGTGCAGCAAGGAGCCAAGGTAAGTTGCTAGCTAGCATTAAACTTATCTAACAAAAAACAATCTTGACATAATCACTAGTTAACTACACATGGTTGACGATATTACCAGGTTAACTAGCTTGTCCTGTGTTGTATATAATCAATGCGGTGCCTGTTAATTTAGCATCGAATCACAGCCTACTTCACCAAACGGGTGATGATTTAACCTGTTGGGGCTAGGGGGCAGTATTTGCACAGCCGGATAAAAAATGTACCCGATTTAAACTGGTTACTACTCTTGCCCAGAAACGAGAATGTGCATATAATTAGTAGATTGGGATAGAAAACACTCTAAAGTTTCTAAAACTGTTTGAATGGTGTCTGTGAGTATAACAGAACTCATTTGGCAGGCCAAAACCTGAGAAGATTCCATACAGGAAGTGCCCTGTCTGACAATTTGTTCTCCTTCTGTGGCATCTCTATCGAAAATACAGCATCTCTGCTGTAACGTGACATTTTCGAAGGGTTCCATTGTCTCTCAGAAGGCGCCAGAAAGTGGAATGACGTCTCTCCTGTCTCTGGGCGAAAAACAACAAGAGATTTTGTGAGTGGTCAGGCAGTGAACAGTGACACTGGAGATGCGCATTCATATGAATTCTCCATTTTTTTCTTTCAGCCTTTGAATGAATACAACGTCGCCCGGTTGGATTATTATCGCTATTTTACGAGAAAAATAGCATCAAAATTGATTTTAAACAGCGTTTGACATGCTTCGAAGTCCGGTAATGGAATATTTTGAATTTTTTTGTCACGAAATGCGCTCGCGCGTCACCCTTCGGATACTGACCTGAACGCACAAACAAAACGGAGGTATTTGAATATAACTATGGATTATTTGGAACCAAAACAACATTTGTTGTTGAAGTAGAAGTCCTGGGAGTGCATTCTGACGAAGAACAGCAAAGGTAATCCAATTTTTCTTATAGTAAATCTGAGTTTGGTGAGGGCCAAACTTGGTGGGTGTCAAATTAGCTAGCCGTGATGGCCGGGCTATGTACTCAGAATATTGCAAAATGTGCTTTCGCCGAAAATCTGACACCGCGATTGCATAAAGGAGTTCTGTATCTACAATTCTTAAAATAACTGTTATGTATTTTGTGAACGTTAATCATGAGTAATTTAGTAAATTCACCGGACGTTTGCGGTGGGTATGCTAGTTCTGAACATCACATGCTAATGTAAAAAGATGGTTTTTGATATAAATATGAACTTGATTGAACAAAACATGCATGTATTGTATAACATAATGTCTTAGGAGTGTCATCTGATGAAGATCATCAAAGGTTAGTGCAGCATTTAGCTGTGGTTTTGGTGACATATATGCTTGCTTTGAAAATGGCTGTGTGATTATTTTTGGCAGGGTACTCTCCTGACATAATCTAATGTTTTGCTTTCACTGTAAAGCCTTTTTGAAATCGGACAATGTGTTTAGATTAACGAAAGTCTTGTCTTTAAAATGGTGTAAAATAGTCATATGTTTGAGAAATTGAAGTTATAGCATTTTTGAGGTATTTGTATTTCGCAAACGTCCCACCTTGCCCAGGAGGTTAACAAAAGCACAATCGTTGCAAGAAAGTACCTAACCATAAACACCACTGCCTTGTTTAAAATCAATACACAGAAGTATATTTTTTTAAACCTGCACATTTAGTTGAAAGAAATTAATGTCAGCAGGCAATGTTAACTAGGGAAATTGTCTCTTGCATTTAGTGCATGCAGAGTCAAGGTATATGCAACAGTTTGGGCCGCCTGGTTCGTTGCAAACTAATTTGCCAGAATTTTACATAATTATAACTGTCATGACGTTGCCCTCTGGGTTTTCTATGCATCATCCCCCGACCTCTATACTTCTGACACAAGGCTGTGTGAAGGCGGTCGTAAATTCCAAAGGGAATGTCCTGCCTAACAGACCACAGTTTTGAGACAGAGTGGGTTTCGTATAGAGAACAAAGGATTCCTCCACCTCACAGGATTGGAGAACCGAATGACATTTATGTTCTGGAGAAGGTATAAAAGATCGGTGAAGAATCCAGCTACGAACTGGTCCGCTTGGTACAATTTTATGAAACCCATGAGAGACAATATTGCCATATTACCATAATGATGTTTATATAATAGCCTCAGCTATGGGACTTACATCTAAATGGTTGTATCATTTACGTCATTTGTATTAATAAGGATAAAGCTATTTGGATTATGTTGAGATGTTATGTACTTATGTTAATGTGAGAGAATTGTATTTCTGTTCAAAAGCTTAACTAAGTCATCGGCACGCCCCCAGGGACACAGACAGGACAAGGTGTCATGTGACAGCCTTTTCTATGTTCAGTATAAAACCCCCACCCAGAATTTCTTTCTTTAGATCAGGCCTCCACTCTATTACGAGTTGGCCAATAGGTTTGACCATACATCCCTCTACTGAACTTTAACCATACCACGTGGTTAAACCTTTAGACTATCGATACCGACAGAATAATAACAAGTCTTTGATATTAATTAGTACTCTGCAGCTAGAAATTCGTTGTCATTGAACGCGAAGATCGACAAAACATCCACTCTATAATGACATTAATGAATGTCGCTTTTGAAAGATCCATTCTAACCAAGAGAGAGAGAGAGAGAGAGAGAGAGGGAACTCTCCAACAGGACGAACCTTTCCAACAAAGATCACGACGACACACTGAGCGTAAATATATATATTGATTGCAATTGTTTCCGAATGAGTGAGCGTTCATGTGCAAAGGATTAGCATATCAATTGTTAATATTTATCAACTCTGTAGGGTCTTCTCAGCTGACCCCCCACTACTCTTTTGTTTAACAAGCCGCCATGCCGGTTTAGCCCACTAGGGCACATTCCGCTACCATTGCTTTGTAACGATACCTACTGTTCTGTATGCTTTCTGTGAATTACTTAGTTTAGTAAATAAATGATTTTAAGACAATTGATGTATGGATGACTTAGTGAAGACTGGGTCCGTGCAGATAACAACAATTTACGACGTTTGGAATGAGACTGACGCAAGGTAAACTAACACATCATTAATGAGGAGACAAATCGACCAGATATTATGATATCTGGAAAGTTATATTAGGAAAATTATAACTTTGTAATCTGAATATTTTCCTTGGTGCCCCGACCTTCTAGTTAATTACAGTTACATGATTAATCAGTTTAATCACGTAATAATAATTACAGAGAGTTATTTGATAAACATGTCTTCAAGTTAATGATGCCCAAAGACATGACATAACATAACATTGAAGGTTGTGCAATGTAACAGCAATATTTAGACTTAGGGTTGCCACCCGTTTGATAAAATACAGAACGGTTCTGTATTTCACTGAAAGAATAAACGAAATGATAGTTTACGGATTTGACCATATTAATGACCAAGGGCTCGTATTTCTGTGTTTATAATATTATAATTAAGTCTATGATTTGATATTTGATAGAGCAGTCTGACTGAGCGGTGGTAGGCAGCAGCAGGCTCGTAAGCATTCATTCAAACTTTACTGTGTTTGGAAGCAACTCTTAGCAATGCTTGAAGCACAGCGCTGTTTATGACTTCAAGCCTATCAACTCCTGAGATTAGGCTGGCAATACTAAAGTGCCTATTAGAACATCCAATAGTCAAAAGCATATGAAATACAAACGGTACATAGAGAAAAAGTCGATGCGTCGTAATTCCTATAATAACTACAACCTAAAACTTCTTAACTGGGAATATTGAAGAACTGGGAATATTGAACCACCAGCTCTCATATGTTCTGAGCAAGGACCTTAAACGTTAGCTTTTTTACATGGCACATATTGCACTTTTACTTCTGCAACACTGTGTTTTTGCATTATGTAAACCAGATTGAGCATGTTCTATTATTTATTTGAGACTAAATAGATTTTATTTATGTATTATATTAAGTTAAAATAAAAAAGTGTTCATTCAGTATTGTTGTAATTGTCATTATTACAAATATATATACAGTGAGGGAAAAAAGTATTTGATCCCCTGCACACACACACACACACACAAATACTTATTTCCCTCATTAAAATGCAAATCAATTTATAACATTTTTGACATGCGTTTTTCTGGATTTTTTTGTTGTTATTCTGTCTCTCACTGTTCAAATAAACCTACTATTAAAATTATAGACTGATCACTTCTTTGTCAGTGGGCAAACGTACAAAATCAGCAGGGGATCAAATACTTTTTTCCCTCACTGTATAATATAATATATATATTATACAGTGAGGGAAAAAAGTATTTGATCCCCTGCTGATTTTGATTTTATATATATATATATATATATATACACACACACACACACACACACACACACACACACACACACACACACACACACACTCTCGTGGCCCAAATTTTGAGATTGACACAAATATTACATTTTTAAAAAGTCAGCTGCCTCAGTTTGTATGATGGCAATTTGCATATACTCCAGAATGTTATGAAGAGTGATCAGATGAATTGCCATGCAAATTAACTGAATCCCCCAAAAACATTTCCACTGCATTTCAGCCTTGCCACAAAAGGACCAGCTGACATCATGTCAGTGATTCTCTTGTTAACACAGGTGTGAGTGTTGACGAGGACAAGGCTGGAGATCACTCTGTCATGCTGATTGAGTTCGAATAACAGACTGGAAGCTTCAAAATGAGGGTGGTGATTTGAATAATTGTTCTTCCTCTGTCAACCATGGTTACCTGCAAGGAAACACGTGCCATCATAATTTCTTTGCACAAAAAGGGCTTCACAGGCAAGGATATTGCTGCCAGTAAGATTGCACCTAAATCAACCATTTATCGGATCATCAAGAACTTCAAGGAGAGCGGTTCAATTGTTGTGAAGAAGGCTTCAAGGTGCCCAAGAAAGTCCAGCAAGCGTCAGGACCGTCTCCTAAAGTTGATGCAGCTGCGGGATCAGGGCACCACCAGTACAGAGCTTGCTCAGGAATGGCAGCAGGCAGGTGTGAGTGCATCTGCACGGACAGTGAGGCGAAGACTTTCGGAGGACGGCCTGGTGTCAAGAAGGACAGCAAAGAAGCAACTCCTCTCTAGGAAAAACATCAGGGACAGACTGATATTCTGCAAAAGGTACAGGGATTGGACTGCTGAGGACTGGGGTAAAGTAATTTTCTCTGATGAATCCCCTTTCCGATTGTTTGGGGCATCCGGAAAAAAGCTTGTCCGGAGAAGACAAGGTGAGCGCTACCATCAGTCCTGTGTTATGCCAACAGTAAAGCATCTGAGACCATTGATGTGTGAGGTTGCTTCTCAGCCAAGGGAGTGGGCTCACTCACAATTTTGCCTAAGAACACAGCCATGAATAAAGAATGGTACCAACACATCCTCCGAGAGCAACTTCTCCCAACCATCCAGGAACAGTTTGGTGACAAACAATGCCTTTTCCAGCATGATGGAGCACCTTGCCATAAGGCAAAAGTGATAACCAAGTGGCTCAGGGAAGAAAACATCAATATTTTGGGTCCATGGCCAGGAAACTTCCCAGACCTTAATCCCATTGAGAACTTGTGGTCCTCAAGAGGTGGTTGGACAAACAAAACCCCACAAATTCTGACATAATCCAAGCATTGATTATGCAAGAATGGGCTGCCATCAGTCAGGATGTGGCACAGAAGTTAATTGACAGCATGCCAGGGCGGATTGCAGAGGTCTTGAAAAAGAAGGGTCAACACTGCAAATATTGACTCTTTGCATCAACTTAAAAGTAATTGTCAATTAAAGCCTTTGACACTTATGGAATGCTTGTAATTATTCTTCAGTATTCCATAGTAACATCTGACAAAAATATCTAAAGACACTGAGGCAGCAGACTTTGTGAAAATTAATATTTGGCTACGACTGTATATAAAAATCGTCCGATTAATCGGTATCGGCTTTTTTGGTCCTCCAAATATCGGTATCGACATATATATATATATATATATATGTGTACAGTACCAGTCAAAAGTCCTCTACACACCTAGTAATTCAAGGGTCTTTCTTTCTTTTTTACTATTTTCTACATGGTAGAATAATAGTGAAGACATCAAAACTATGAAATAACACATATGGAATCATGTAATAACCAAAAAAGTATAAAACAAATCGAAATATATTTTATATTGAGATTCTTCAAAGCAGCCAGCCTTTGCCTTGATGACAGCTTTGCACAATCTTGGGATTCTCTCAACCAGCTTCATGATGTAGTTAACCTGAATGCATTTCAATTAATAGGTGTGCCTTATTGAAAGTTAATTTGAGAAATGTATTTCCTTCTTAAGCCAATCAGTTGTGTTGTGACAAGGTAGGAGTGGTATACAGAAGATAGCCCTATTTGGTAAAAGACCAAGTACATATTATGGCAAGAACAGCTAAAATAAGCAAAGAGAAACAACAGTCCATCATTACTTTAAGACAATTTCAATGAAAGATTAGTGGAATCTGTGAGGGTAGCTGGACAGGTAGGATGACTGACAGTGAAGGTGAACAGAGGAATGGATGAGACTGAGGCAGGAATTCCTTTAACCATAAAGTGGTATATTTACTGGGAGGTGTGGATTCATGGACGCACAGAACTTCTGGATTAGACAGAGTTAAGGAAGAGAAAGCAGCGAGATCGGGCGATGGCGATTTCCTCCTTTTATGGAGTTGAGACCTGTCAGACATTTCTACCTGACCTAATTAAAGCGCCCCTGGCCCAGCTGAGCAAGTGGCCATGAATTAAAGGATTCTTCCACCAACTCCATGGGCCTTTTCTACAGTCAATGTCAAGAACTTTGAAAGTTCCTTCAAGTGCAGTTGCAAAAACCATCAAGTGCTATGATGAAACTGGCTCTCATGAGGATCGCCACAGGAAAGGAAGACCCAGAGTTACCTCTGATGCAGAGGATAAGTTCATTAGAGTTAACTGCACCTCAGATTGCAGCCCAAATAAATGCTTCATAGAGTTCAAGTAAAAGACACATCTCAACATCAACTGTTCAGCGGAAACTGAGTGAATCAGGCCTTCATGGTTGATTTGCTGCAAAGGAACAACTACTAAATGACACTAATAATAAGAAGAGACTTGCTTGGGCCAAGAAACACGAGCAATGGACATTAGACCGGTGGAAATCTGTCCTTTGGTCTGATGAGTCTTTGGGAGACACAGAGTAGGTGAACGGATTATCTCTGCATGTGTGGTTCTCACCGTGAAGCATGGAGGAGGTGTAATGGTGCTTTGCTGTGACACTGTCTGTGATTTATTTAGAATTCAAGGCAAACTTAACCAGAATGGCTACCATAGCATTCTGCAGCGATACGCCATCCCATCTGGTTTGCGGTTAGTGGGCTGTGTAAGGGCTATTTGAATGAGAGTAAAGGAGTGCTGCATCAGATGACCTGGCCTCCACAATCACCCGACCTCAACCCAATTGAGATGGTTTGGGATGAGTTGGATCGCAGAGTGAAGGAAAAGCAGCCAACAAGAGCTCAGCATATATGGGAACTCCTTCAAGACTGTTGGAAAATCATTTCTCATGAGGCTGGTTGAGAGAATGCCAAGAGTGTGCAAGGCAAAGGGTGGCTACTTTGAAGATTTTAAAATGTAGAATATATTTTGATTTGTTTAATACTTTTTTGGTTACTACACATTTCCATTGGGGTTATTTCATAGTTTTGATGTCTTCACTATTATTCAACAATGTAGAAAATAGTAAAATATGAACAAAAACCCTTGAATGAGTAGGTGTGTCCAAACTTTCAACTGGTACTGTATATAAACTTGGAATCGTTTTGACATTCTACAGCACTGTTGGATAAGCATTTCGCTGCATCTGGCATAACACCTGCAAAGACTGTGTGCGTGTGTGTACTCACAGTGATGGGTCGTGGACCAAATCTTTGAGGTTTACTCCACTGCGGTCCTCAGCCAGGTTCCTGAAGCAGCTGTCACTCACTGTAGAGAGAAATAGAAAGGGTGAGAGACAGAGAGAAAAAGAGAGAGAAAAAGAGAGAGAGAGACAAAGATAGCGAGAGAATGTGCGGTTAAAATTGGCAAAAACACAGGGCCGTGGGGTGAGACATGGACGCAGTTTGAGCCGCACCCTCTTCAACATATATATCAACGAATTGGCGAGGGCACTAGAACAGGCTGCAGCACCCGGCCTCACCCTACTAGAATCTGAAGTCAAACGTCTATTGTTCGCTGATGATCTGGTGCTTCTGTCCCCAACCAAGGAGGGCCTACAGCAGCATCTAGATCTTCTGCATAGATTCTGTCAGACCTGGGCCCTGACAGTTAATCTCAGTAAGACAAAAATAATGGTGTTCCAAAAAAGGTCCAGTTGCCAGGACCACAAATAAAAATTCCATCTAGACACCGTTGCCCTAGAGCACACAAAAAAACGATGCCTAAATATCAACGCCACATGTAACTTCCACAAAGCTGTGAACGATCTGAGAGACAAGGCAAGAAGGGCCTTCTACGCCATCAAAAGGAACATAAAATTTGACATACCAATTAGGATCTGGCTAAAAATACTTGAATCAGTTATAGAACCCATTGCCCTTTATGGTTGTGAGGTCTGGGGTCCACTCACCAACCAAATATTCACAAAATGGGGCAAACACCAAATTGAGAGACTGCATGCAGAATTCTGCAAAAATGTCCTCCGTGTACAACGTAAAACACCAAATAATGCATGCAGAGCTGAATTAGGCAAATACCCGCTAATTATCAAAATGAAATTGTACAACCACCTAAAAGGAAACAATTCCCAAACCTTCCAAAACAAAGCCATCACCTACAGAGATTTGAACCTGGATAAAAAAAATGTTTTTATTTCTATTGGAAGGATTGAATCATTTGAAATTATGTCTACTTATGATCAGGTAAAAGGTTTATGTTTCTGTCTCCATATGATATGGTAAATATATCCAATGCAAAAAACATTACATTTAAATGGTATTAATATTAATTTGCATATATTTCCGTTAATTCCCATATATTTCTGTTAATTCCCATGGAATGTTTCCACCTCTGAATATTCCCCAAAATGTGCAACCCTAGCTGTGACATCACACCTTGTCTCTCTATCATCACTCTTTTCTCAAGGGAGTGGGAGAGAGAATGAAAAAAGTGAGAGAAATATGCATGAGGAAAAAGATGAGAAGACAAGAGGATAAGCTAAATATAGTAGAGTGCAGACGGGGAGAGAAAGTAAGCGAGAGCGAGAGAGTGAGAGTGAGCGTAAGCACGAGAGAGAGAGAAAGAGAGAGAATGGGTGTAGGGTGTGGTGGTCGTGGCAGTGTGATGGCAGTGAGAAAGAGAGTGCGAAAGAGAGAGAGTGAGAAAGAGAAAAAGAGAGAGAAAGAGTGAGAGAGTGAGAAAGAGAGAGAGTGAGAAAGAGAAAAAAGAGAGAGAGAGAGACAGAGAATGGGTGTAGGGTGTGGTGGTCGTGGCAGTGTAATGGCACCATGGCTGTGTGGTCTGTACTGGAGCACTGACCTGTAGCCTGGTAAATAAATGATAAAGCACTGACCTGTAGCCTGGTAAATAAATGATAAAGCACTGACCTGTAGCCTGGTAAATAAATGATAAAGCACTGACCTGTAGCCTGGTAAATAAGGCCTACCTTCAAACTCAGTGCCTCTCTCTCATTGTAGACCTCCACAAGTGTAGTTCATACTTGGGAGCAATTTCCAAACCCCTGAAGGTACCACGTTCATCTGTACAAACAATAGTATGCAAGTATAAACACCATGGGACCACGCAGCCGTCATACCGCTCAGGAAGGAGATGCGTTCTGTCTCCTAGAGATGACCATACTTTGGTGCGAAAAGTGCAAATCAATCCCAGAACAACAGCAAAGGACCTTGTGAAGATTCTGGAAGAAACAGGTCCAAAAGTATCTATATCCACAGTAAAACGAGTCCTATAGCGACATAATCTGAAAGGCCGCTCAGCACGGAAGAAGCCACTGCTCCAAAACCGCTATAAAAAAGCGAGACTACGGTTTGCAACTGCACATGGGGACAAAGATTGTACTTTTTGGAGAAATGTCCTCTGGTCTGATGAAACAAAAATAGATCTGTTTGGCCATAATGACCATCATTACGTTTGGAGGAAAAAGGGGGAGGCTTGCAAGCCGAAGAACACCATCCCAACCGTGAAGCACGGGGGTGGCAGCATCATGTTGTGGGGGTGCTTTGCTGCAGGAGGGACTGGTGCACTTCACAAAATAGATTGCATCATGAAGAATTACAATTATTTTGATATATTGAAGCAACATCTCAAGACATCAGTCAGGAAGTTAAAGCTTGGTCGCAAATGGGTCTTCCAGATGGACAATGACCCCAAGCATACTTCCAAAGTTGTGTCAAAAAGGACAACAAAGAATGTATTGGAGTGGCCATCACAAAGCCTTGACCTCAATCCTGTAGAACATTTGTGGGCAGAACTGAAAAAGTGTGTGCGAGCAAGGAGGCCTACAAACCTGACCCAGTTACACCAGCTTTGTCAGGAGGAATGGGCCAAAATTCACCCAACGTATTGTGGGAAGCGTGTGGAAGGCTTCCCGAAACGTTTTACCCAAATTAAACAGTTTAAAGGCAATGCTACCAAATACTAATTAAGTGTATGTAAACTTCTGACCCACTAGGAATGTGATGAAAGAAATAAAAGCTGAAATAAATCACTCTACAATTATTCTGACATTTCACATTCTTAAAATAAATTGGTGATCCTAACTGATCATAGACAGGGAATTTTTACTAGGATTAAATGTCAGGAATTGTGAAAAACTGAGTTTAAATGTATTTGGCTAAGGTGTATGTAAACTTCCAACTTCAACTGTATTTCAAGACATGGCATATACTGTATGGGGTGTCGTGAGATACACAATGGGCTGGACGATTCTCTTCTCATTACTCATCTTGAAAAAATATATACTGAAGCACTGACCTGTAGCCTGGTAAATAAATGACAAAGCACTGACCTGTAGCCTGGTAAATAAATGATAAAGCACTGACCTGTAGCCTGGTAAATAAATGATAAAGCACTGACCTGTAGCCTGGTAAATAAATGATAAAGTACTGACCTGTAGCCTGGTAAATAAATGATAAAGCACTGACCTGTAGCCTGGTAAATAAATGATAAAGCACTGACCTGTAGCCTGGTAAATAAATGATAAAGCACTGACCTGTAGCCTGGTAAATAAATGATAAAGCACTGACCTGTAGCCTGGTAAATAAATGATAAAGCACTGACCTGTAGCCTGGTAAATAAATGATAAAGCACTGACCTGTAGCCTGGTAAATAAATGATAAAGCACTGACAATTCAACCAGCAACACTGAATGGCCTCATGTTTTCTCTCTCTACTGTACTGCTTCATCCTCTGCTCTGCTCCACATCAGAGAGAGATACAAAGAGAAAGAGAAAGAGAGGGGGGAGAGACAGAGAGAGAGTAGGGAAGGACAGAGAGAGAGTAGGGAAAGAGAGAGAGGGGGGAGAGACAGAGAGGGCGAGAGAGAGGGTAGGGAAGGAAAGAGAGATAGTAGGGAAAGAGAGAGAGAGTAGGGAAGGACAGAGAGAGAGTAGGGAAAGAGAGAGAGAGTAGGGAAGGACAGAGTAGGGAAAGAGAGAGACAGAGAGTAGGGAAGGACAGAGTAGGGAGAGAGAGAGAGAGTAGGGAAGGACAGAGAGAGTAGGGAAAGAGACAGAGAGTAGGGAAGGACAGAGAGAGTAGGGAAAGAGACAGAGAGTAGGGAAGGACAGAGAGAGTAGGGAAAGAGACAGAGAGTAGGGAAGGACAGAGAGAGTAGGGAAAGAGACAGAGAGTAGGGAAGGACAGAGAGAGTAGGGAAAGAGACAGAGAGTAGGGAAGGACAGAGAGAGTAGGGAAAGAGACAGAGTAGGGAAGGACAGAGAGAGAGTAGGGAAAGAGACAGAGAGTAGGGAAGGACAGAGAGAGTAGGGAAAGAGACAGAGAGTAGGGAAGGACAGAGAGAGTAGGGAAAGAGACAGAGGGAGTAGGGAAGGACAGAGAGAGTAGGGAAAGAGACAGAGGGAGTAGGGAAGGACAGAGAGAGAGTAGGGAAGGAGAGAGAGGCAGAGTGGTGTAAGACTTGTTTCATAATTGCAGCATTCAGAGAGAGAGAGAGAGACACATTATGACTGGGTTGTAGAGACTTGATTAGTAGTGAGTGAGTAACCCAAGCGATGTACATGGTCATTCCCTCATTAACCTTTCCTCTTCTGTCTCTCTTACTCTTTCTTACCATCTCTCCTTTCACACCAACAGTGCAAGGCCAGTGACACACGGGCATTTCCATTGAAAATGACCCATGAGCATCAACATGTGAAGTCATGGGAGAATATCAAATTGAAAAAATATGTATATTCTTGGGAAATGAAGGCCTAGATCCATTTTTCATCTTTAAAATGAGGCAGAAGTAAAGGCTTTGATTTCTGGATGAACAGATGAAAAGGGGTCTTAAAAACATCAACCAGAAAATGTCTTGAAAGTAACAAGTAATGGTAGACCTACCAATTAGTTAGTCATTTTACTGAGATACATTCGTATTGAGTACAATGGAAAATCATAATAGTGTCAAACCACAGTTAGCTCACATGCTACTGTCCTCCCTTCAACTGCCATACTGGCCTTGATGTTAACGTCCACACGTCCTGGGCTGGACCAAACCTGAACCTATCATACACATATGTTTCACAAGTTTGGATAGTACAGTACAGTACAGTGAGTGGAGCACAGCACAGTACAGTGAGTGGAGCACAGCACAGTACAGTACAGTGAGTGGAGCACAGTACAGTACAGTGATTGGAGCACAGCACAGTACAGTGAGTGGAGCACAGCACAGTACAGTGAGTGGAGGACAGCACAGTACAGTACAGTGAGTGGAGCACAGCACAGCACAGTACAGTACAGTGAGTGGAGCACAGTACAGTACAGTGAGTGGAGCACAGCACAGTACAGTACATTGAGTGGAGCACAGCACAGTACAGTACGGTACAGTGAGTGGAGCACAGCACAGTACAGTACAGTGATTGGAGCACAGCACAGCACAGTACAGTACAGTGAGAGGAGCACAGCACAGCACAGTGAGTGGAGCACAGTACAGTACAGTGCAGTGAGTGGAGCACAGCACAGTACAGTACAGTGACAGTGAGTGGAGCACAGCACAGTACAGTGAGTGGAGCACAGCACAGTACAGTACAGTGAGTGGAGCACAGCACAGTACAGTGAGTGGAGCACAGCACAGTACAGTACAGTACAGTGAGTGGAGCACAGCACAGTACAGTGAGTGGAGCACAGCACAGTACAGTACAGTACAGTGAGTGGAGCACAGCACAGTACAGTGAGTGGAGCACAGCACAGTACAGTACAGTACAGTGAGTGGAGCACAGCACAGTACAGTGAGTGGAGCACAGCAGAGTACAGTACAGTACAGTGAGTGGAGCACAGCAGAGTACAGTACAGTACAGTGAGTGGAGCACAGCAGAGTACAGCATAGTGAGTGGAGCACAGCACAGCACAGTACAGTACAGTGAGTGGAGCACAGCACAGTACAGTACAGTGAGTGGAGCACAGTACAGTACAGTGAGTGGAGCACAGCACAGTACAGTACAGTGAGTGGAGCACAGTACAGTACAGTGAGTGGAGCACAGCACAGTACAGTACAGTGAGTGGAGCACAGCACAGTACAAAAACAACACAATACTGTAGAGTAAAGAACAATAAAGAAAAGTAATTATGCATTTCTGTGTTGTACAGATCAGGGACCCATTATGTAATTCTGTTACTGTAATTCTGTTACCGTAATTCTGTTACCGGGTATAAATCCACTTTACTTATTGTAGTTAAATGAACCCCAATAGTTTTGTTCCATTTCATAGCTGACACCTCATTCTTTGTGTCTTTTCAACTAGAATAATATTTTTATTTTATAACATTTTTAACACACCAAAAAACAAACACAAACTTAGACACAAACAAGGACAACGTCCCCTCTGCCCAGACCCGCATGCTCACACCTCCATCCCTAGTGCCTGCTCACACCTCCATCCTTAGTGCCTGGTCACACCTCCATCCCTAGTGCCTGGTCACACCTCCATCCCTAGTGCCTGGTCACACCTCCATCCCTAGTGCCTGGTCACACCTCCATCCCTAGTGCCTGGTCACACCTCCATCCCTAGTGCCTGGTCACACCTCCATCCCTAGTGCCTGGTCACACATCCATCCCTAGTGCCTGCTCACACCTCCATCCCTAGTGCCTGCTCACACCTCCATCCCTAGTGCCTGGTCACACCTCCATCCCTAGTGCCTGCTCACACCTCCATCCCTAGTGCCTGGTCACACCTCCATCCCTGGTGCCTGGTCATCACCTCCATCCCTAGTGCCTGGCTCACACCTCCATCCCTAGTGCCTGCTCACACCTCCATCCCTAGTGCCTGGTCACACCTCCATCCCTAGTGCCTGGCTCACACCTCCATCCCTGGTGCCTGGTCACACCTCCATCCCTGGTGCCTGGTCACACCTCCATCCCTAGTGCCTGGTCACACCTCCATCCCTAGTGCCTGGTCACACCTCCATCCCTGGTGCCTGGTCACACCTCATCCTAGTGCCTGGTCACACCTCCATCCCTAGTGCCTGCTCACACCTCCATCCCTAGTGCCTGGTCACACCTCCATCCCTAGTGCCTGGTCACACCTCCATCCCTAGTGCCTGCTCACACCTCCATCCCTAGTGCCTGGTCACACCTCCATCCCTAGTGCCTGCTCACACCTCCATCCTAGTGCCTGGTCACACCTCCATCCCTAGTGCCTGCTCACACCTCCATCCCTGGTGCCTGGTCACACCTCCATCCCTAGTGCCTGGTCACACCTCCATCCCTAGTGCCTGGTCACACCTCCATCCCTAGTGCCTGGTCACCCCTCCATCCCTAGTGCCTGGTCACCCCTCCATCCCTAGTGCCTGGTCACACCTCCATCCCTAGTGCCTGGTCACACCTCCATCCCTAGTGCCTGGTCACACCTCCATCCCTAGTGCCTGGTCACACCTCCATCCCTAGTGCCTGGTCACACCTCCATCCCTAGTGCCTGGTCACACCTCCATCCCTAGTGCCTGGTCACACCTCCATCCCTAGTGCCTGGTCACACCTCCATCCCTAGTGCCTGGTCACACCTCCATCCCTAGTGCCTGGTCACACCTCCATCCCTAGTGCCTGGTCACACCTCCATCCCTAGTGCCTGGTCACACCTCCATCCCTAGTGCCTGGTCACACCTCCATCCCTAGTGCCTGGTCACACCTCCATCCCTAGTGCCTGGTCACACCTCCATCCCTAGTGCCTGGTCACACCTCCATCCCTAGTGCCTGGTCACACCTCCATCCCTAGTGCCTGGTCACACCTCCATCCCTAGTGCTTGCATTATTGATTGCCAAATTGCCTGAAACGGCACCATTTTGTTTCTCTCATTAGCCAACGCACTTTCAATATTTCAATTAAAAAAACATTGTGTTAATGATGGCGGATTGATTGAATTCAAAGTTTTCAGTATATATTTTTTCAAGATGAGTAATGAGAAGAGAATCGTCCAGCCCATTGTGTATCTCACGACACCCCATACAGTATATGCCATGTCTTGAAATACAGTTGAAGTTGGAAGTTTACATACACCTTAGCCAAATACATTTAAACTCAGTTGTTCACAATTCCTGACATTTAATCCTAGTAAACATTCCCTGTCTATGATCAGTTAAAATCACCAATTTATTTTAAGAATGTGAAATGTCAGAATAATTGTAGAGTGATTTATTTCAGCTTTTATTTCTTTCATCACATTCCTAGTGGGTCAGAAGTTTACATACACCTAATTAGTATTTGGTAGCATTGCCTTTAAACTGTTTAATTTGGGTAAAACGTTTCGGGAAGCCTTCCACACGCTTCCCACAATACGTTGGGTGAATTTTGGCCCATTCCTCCTGACAAAGCTGGTGTAACTGGGTCAGGTTTGTAGGCCTCCTTGCACGCACACGCTTTTTCAGTTCTGCCCACAAATGTTCTACAGGATTGAGGTCAAGGCTTTGTGATGGCCACTCCAATACATTCTTTGTTGTCCTTTTTGACACAACTTTGGAAGTATGCTTGGGGTCATTGTCCATCTGGAAGACCCATTTGCGACCAAGCTTTAACTTCCTGACTGATGTCTTGAGATGTTGCTTCAATATATCCAAATAATTTGAATACTTCATGATGCAATCTATTTTGTGAAGTGCACCAGTCCCTCCTGCAGCAAAGCACCCCCACAACATGATGCGGCCACCCCCGTGCTTCACGGTTGGGATGGTGTTCTTCGGCTTGCAAGCCTCCCCCTTTTTCCTCCAAACGTAATGATGGTCATTATGGCCAAACATATCTATTTTTGTTTCATCAGACCAGAGGACATTTCTCCAAAAAGTACAATCTTTGTCCCCATGTGCAGTTGCAAACCGTAGTCTCGCTTTTTTATGGCGGTTTTGGAGCAGTGGCTTCTTCCGTGCTGAGCGGCCTTTCAGATTATGTCGCTATAGGACACGTTTTACTGTGGATATAGATACTTTTGTACCTGTTTCGTCCAGAATCTTCACAAGGTCCTTTGCTGTTGTTCTGGGATTGATTTGCACTTTTCGCACCAAAGTATGCTCATCTCTAGGAGACAGAACGCGTCTCCTTCCTGAGCGGTATGACGGCTGCGTGGTCCCATGGTGTTTATACTTGCATACTATTGTTTGTACAGATGAACGTGGTACCTTCAGGGGTTTGGAAATTGCTCCCAAGTATGAACTACACTTGTGGAGGTCTACAATGAGAGAGAGGCACTGAGTTTGAAGGTAAGCCTTGAAATACATCCACAGGTACACCTCCAATTGACTCAAATTATGTCAATTC
This sequence comes from Salmo salar, assembly GCF_965601325.2. Classification (NCBI taxonomy): domain Eukaryota; kingdom Metazoa; phylum Chordata; class Actinopteri; order Salmoniformes; family Salmonidae; genus Salmo; species Salmo salar. The sequence goes on from NC_138299.1 coordinate 37,678,032, forward strand.
GCCTATAAAAGCTTCTAAAGCAATGACATCATTTTCTGGAATTTTCCAAGTTTTTTAAAGCCACAGTCAAATTAGTGTATGTAAACTTCTGACCCACTGGAATTGTGATACAGTGAAATAATCTGTCTGTAAACAATTGTTGGAAAAATGACTTGTGTCATGCACAAAGTAGATGCCCTAACCGACTTGCCAAAACTATAGTTTGTTAACAAGAAATTTGTGGAGTGGTTGAAAAACAATTTTAATGACCCCAACCTAAATGTATGTAAACTTCCGACTTCAACTGTATGCAGACAGACTGATTAAAAGTGTATTTACATTGTAATATTCTGACAGCCAACTTTCTAGCTCCACCCACAACCTCTGGTCTTCGTAGCATTCCCAGAAAGCATGGATTATTGAATCATTATTAGTTTTACACTTCAGACATGACTCTGTCATTGTGTTGTCGAATTTGTGAATTTTGACTCTTGTATAATCAATTAATCAAATTGATTTATAAAGGCCTTTTTACAAAGTGCTGTACAGAAACCCAGCCTAAAACCCCAAATACCAAGCAATGCAGATGTAGAAGCACAGTGGTTAGGAAAAACTATACTTTAGCTTATATGGATTAAGCATACATTTGTAATTTTCGTTAGTTATTCTTTAACTTTCCCTCCATGCTAACATCAGTTCTTTTTAAGTCTTTGTTCGAATAGTTTAGATTTTTTTCTAAGAGATTGTCAGTTGGATATTCTCTCTGCAAGGTTTTGTATATCTTACCTATCATATGAACATTATTTTCTGACACAAATATGATTCCCTCAAGGTTGCTCTGGTGTCCAGAAGATTTGAAATCTACATTTGGTGATATGTAACTTTTAAGTTGCATGTATTTTAAACTATTTTGAAACTACTTTTTACATTATGTAATGGAAATAAATGTATTTCCTGTTACCAAGTCAATTTCAGTTGCTATGCCTTTAGTTTTCCACGTGGACCAATGTATCTGTGAATTCTGCAGACATCTGTGAATCTTAATTGGGAACAGATATTTAACAGAGATTTTATCGTCATTCTGTTACCAGAGTTTGCATCTGCAGTTCTTCCAGTAAATGTATTTTTGTAAAATGTTCAGTGTAAATTGTTAAAAGTAGTCCTTGCGCATAGAGTTGTATAGTTTGTTAAACTTTGAAATAAATGTTTTTTGTTTGGCATACATTTTAAAACTGAGTCAAAGCATAATTCCGTTTCAATGGAATATCCCACACACATTACTTACAGAAAGAAAGAATAGAGTAAAGAGAGGGATAAGAACAAAACAGCCTCAGCCCCAGCCTCAGCTCCAGCCTTAACCCAAACCTCAAACTCAGCTCCAGCCTTAACCCAAACCTCAACCTCAGCTCCAGTCTTAACCCAAACCTCATCCTCAGCTCCAGCCTTAACCCAAACCTCAACCTCAGCTCCAGCCTTAACCCAAACCTCAACCTCAGCTCCAGTCTTAACCCAAACCTCAACCTCAGGTCCAGCCTTAACCCAAACCTCAACCTCAGCTCCAGTCTTAACCCAAACCTCAACCTCAGCTCCAGTCTTAACCCAAACCTCATCCTCAGCTCCAGCCTTAACCCAAACCTCAACCTCAGCTCCAGCCTTAACCCAAACCTCAACCTCAGCTCCAGTCTTAACCCAAACCTCAACCTCAGGTCCAGCCTTAACCCAAACCTCAACCTCAGCTCCAGTCTTAACCCAAACCTCAACCTCAGCTCCAGTCTTAACCCAAACCTCAACCTCAGGTCCAGCCTTAACCCAAACCTCAACCTCAGCTCCAGCCTTAACCCAAACCTCAACCTCAGCTCCAGCCTTAACCCAAACCACAACCTCAGCTCCAGCCTTAACCCAAACCTCAACCTCAGCTCCAGCCTTAACCCAAACCTCAACCTCAGCTCCAGCCTTAACCCAAACCTCAACCTCAGCTCCAGCCTTAACCCAAACCTCAACCTCAGCCCCAGCCTTAACCCAAACATCAACCTCAGCTCCAGCCTTAACCCAAACCTCAACCTCAGCCCCAGCCTTAACCCAAACCTCAACCTCAGCCCCAGCCTTAACCCAAACCTCAACCTCAGCTCCAGCCTTAACCCAAACCTCAACCTCAGCCCCAGCCCCAGACTCAATCTCAGCCTTAGTCCAAAGCTCAGCCCCAGCCCAATACCCCAGGCCCAGTCTCAATCCCAAACCCACCAGCCCTATTACCCAGCCCCAGTCTCAATCCCAGCCCTATACACCAGCCCCAAACGCAGCCCCAGCCCTATACCCCAGGCCCAGTCTCAATCCCAACCCCACCAGCCCTATGACCCAGCCCCAGTCTCAATCCCAGCCCTATACACCAGCCCCAAGCTCAGCCCCAGCCCTATACCCCAGGCTCAGTCTCAATCCCAACCCCACCAGCCCTATAACCCAGCCCCAGTCTCAATCCCAGCCCTATACACCAGCCCCAAGCTCAGGCCCAGCCCTATAACCCAGCCCCAGTCTCAATCCCAGCCCTATACACCAGCCCCAAGCTCAGGCCCAGCCCTATAACCCAGCCCCAGTCTCAATCCCAGCCCTATACACCAGCCCCAAACTCAGGTCCAGCCCTATAACCCAGCCCCAGTCTCAATCCCAGCCCTATACACCAGCCCCAAGCTCAGGCCCAGCCCTATAACCCAGCCCCAGTCTCAATCCCAGCCCTATACACCAGCCCCAAGCTCAGGCCCAGCCCGGTTCTTCATTCATTTGAAGTGGGAGGATCAAAACGAGGTGATGGTTACATAACAAGACACAGGGGAGGATTCTCTCACTAGTCTCTACCTGCTATGAAATACAAGCTGGCTGGGGGAGAACATACCATTAGAAAGAGAGAATGAGAGAGTGAGGAAGGGGGGAGTGAAGGAGAGAGAGAGAGAGAGATTAGAGCAACCTCTGGAATATCCGCTACCCTGCAATGCAGCTGTTCCCCCTGTCTCTTTACGGCCCTCTCTCTCGGTGTGTTTTCCCTCCCTCTGTCCTCTCTCTCTCTCCATCTCAGTGACTCTCATTCTGACCTGAGTATAACCACCACAGCCAGGACAGCCATACCATATATTAAACATCAATTAATTATCTTGGCAAAGGAGAAATGCTAACTAAAAGGGATATAAACAAATCTGTGTCCAACATTTGAGAGAAATAAGCTTTGTGTGTGTATGGAACATTTCTGGGATCTTTTATTTCAGCACATGAAACATGGGACCAACACCTTACATGTTGTGTTTATATTTTTGTTCAGTATAATATTAACTCCTGCAGAACAAAGCAGTTCTTGCAGTGAAATGATAAATAAAATGTACATGTTGAATCGGGAACAGGAGAGGAGAAATATGATTTATTTATTTCAGCATCTTGATAGAAATAATGAGCAGTTAGGGACTGTCTGTAAAGGTGCTACCTTTATCAGCATAATAAAAGCTGATATTATTTCAACCACATAAAATATGTATTTAAGCCAAAGTGAAATGTTATCAGAAACATGTTGGGCTGTTTTCACAGCTTTTTTCCCCTTAAAATAATTACATTTTCTCCCTGGTCCCTAAACATCTTCGCTGTGCGAGAAAAGCAAAGATGAACGATAACTTGACCGATGTCAACTACATTGAAGCATTCATTTTAATGACTTATGTTATGACATATTTTCTGGTGAGCAAGGGTTTATTTATTCTTCCAGGTCAACAAGTAATGTAGCTCGACTAATTCATAAACAAGTTGACTAACAAATAGCCTAGCAAAATGTCAGAAATTAGAAGCAGGAAAATAGCCTATGTATACGGAACAAAAATATAAACGCAACATGTAATGTGTTGCACTGCATGAAGCAAATGGTGGTCACACCAGATACTGACTGGTTTTCTGATCCCCGCCTCTACCTTTCTTTAAAGGTATCTGTGACCAACATACGCATATCTGTATTCCCAGCCATGTGACATACAGTAAGGCATAATGCATTTATTTCAATTGACAGATTTTCTTATATGAACTCTAATTCAGTACAATCTTTGAAATTGTTGCATGTTGCATTTATATTTTTGTTCAGTGTAAATTAGGTTAAAAAAAAAGAATATCCTACCCCCTGTAAAAAAGAAGAAGGTACAGCGCATCTGACTGTACAGCGCATTTTTATAATAGTGGGTTAGGGTTGGGTGCAGGCATCAGATTTTCACTTTGTCACATATAGGTCGGGTAGTTGCAGATGGGTTATTAACAATTATGGGCAGATGCAGGTGAACAAACAGCTGACCCGTGCATCACTAACACACACACAACATACATACATTCTATACTACTGATGACAGAGAGGGAGAAAGCGAGAGAGAGAGAGATGTTTTATTGTAGACAGAGATGGTTAAAAAGAGGGCGAGAGAGAGAGAGAGAGAGAGGGAGAGAAAAAGAGCGAAAGCGCAATCACCTGGAGATTCTTCATTTTAATTAGTTTTAAATAATTACATTATGCAGCAGCAGAGTCCTCGGGTTGCATCCCAAATGGTACCCTATCCTCTATATAGTGCACTACTTTTGACCAGTCTTATGGGCCCGGGGCAAAAGTAGTGCACTACATAGGGAATAGGGTGCTATTAGGACTAGAGGTCGACCGATTAATCGAAATGGCCGATTAATTTGGGGCCGATTTCAAGTTTTCATAACAATCGGTAATCGGTATTTTTGGACACTGATATTTTTTTTACACCTTTATTTAACTAGGCAAGTCAGATTAAGAACACATTCTTATTTTCAATGATGGCCTAGTAACGGGGGTTAACTGCCTTGTTCAGGGGGGATTCAGGGATTCGTTTTTGCAACCTTCTGGTTACTAGTCCAACGCTCTAACCACCTGCCTTACATTGCACTCCACGAGAAGCCTGCATGGCAGGCTGACTACCTGTTACGCGAGGGCAGCAAGAATCCAAGGTAAGTTGCTAGCTAGCATTAAACTTATCTTATAAAAAACTATCTTAACATAATCACGAGTTAAACTAGTAATATCATCAACCATGTGTAGTTATCTAACGTGTCCTGCATTGGATATAATCGATGCGGTGCCTGTTAATTTCTCATCGAATCACAGCCTACTTCGACAAACGGGTGATGATTTAACAAGCGCATTTACGAAAAAAGCACTGTCGTTGCACCAATGTACCTAACCATAAACATCAATGCCTTTCTTTAAAATCAATACACAAGTATATATTTTTAAACCTGCATATTTAGTTAATATTGCCTGCTAACATGAAATTGTGTCACTGCTCTTGTGTTCATTGCTGGCTCGTTGCGAACTAATTTCCCAGAATTTTCCGTAATTATCACATACCATTGAAGGTTGTGCAATGTAACAGCAATATTTAGACTTAGGGATGCCAGCCGTTAGATAAAATACGGAACGGTTCCGTATTTCACAGAAAGAAAAAAACCTTTTTGTTTTCGAGATGATAGTTTCCGGATTCGACCATATTAATGACCTAAGGCTCGTATTTCTGTGTTTTTATTATATTATAATTAAGTCTATGATTTGATAGAGCAGTCTGACTGAGCGGTGGTAGGCACCAACAGGCTCGTAAGCATTCATTCAAACAGCACTTTCGTGCGTTTTGCCAGCAGCTCTTCGCTATGCATTGCGCTGTTTTTGACTTCAAGCCTGTCAACTCCCAAGATTAGGCTGGTGTAACCGATGTGAAATGGCTAGCTAGTTAGCGGGTGCGCGCTAATAGCGTTTCAAACGTCACTCGCTCTGAGACTTGGAGTAGTTGTTCCCCTTGCTCTACATGGGTAACGCTGCTTCGAGGGTGGCTGTTGTCGATGTGTTCCTTGTTCGAGCCCAGGTAGGAGAGAGGAGAGGGACGGAAGCTATACTGTTACACTGGCAATACTAAAGTGCCTATAAGAACATCCAATAGTCAAAGGTATATGAAATACAAATCGTATAGAGAGAAATAGTCCTATAATTCCTATAATAACTACAACCTAAAACTTCTTACCTGGGAATATTGAAGACTCATGTTAAAAGGAACCACCAGCTTTCATATGTTCCCATGTTCTGAGCAAGGTACTTAAACGTTAGCTTTCTTACATGGCACATATTGCACTTTTACTTTCTTCTCCAACACTTAGTTTTTGCATTATTTAAACCAAATTGAACATGTGTCACGTCCTGACCAGTAAAGGGGTCTTTTGTCATTGTAGTATGGTCAGGGCGTGGCAGGGGGTGTTTGTTTTGGGGGTTTTGGTCTAGAGGATTTTGGTTCTAGTTTTCATTTTCTATGTTCCGTTTTCCAGGTTTGGCCGTGTGTGGTTTCCAATCAGAGGCAGGTGTCTTTCGTTGTCTCTGATTGGAAGCCATACTTAGGCAGCCTGTTTTGCTTTGGGTTTTGTGGGTGGTTGTTTTTTCGTATAGTCCTTGTGTCCTTACGGAACTGTTGTTTGGCGTTGGTTTATTTTGTTAAAGTGTTCTCTATAAATAAAAGAAAGAAGATGAGCAACGATACCCGCAGCGCCTTGGTCTGTCCTTTACGACGCCCCTGACAACATGTTTCATTATTTATTTGAGGCTAAATTGATTTTATTGATGTATTATATTAAGTGTTCATTCAGTATTGTTGTAATTGTCATTATTACAAATAAATAAAAAGGGGGGGGGGGGGAAACGGCCGATTAATCGGTATCGTCTTTTTTTGGTCCCCCAATAATCGGTATCGGTGTTGAAAAATCATAATCGGTCGACCTCTAATTGGGACTTAGAAAAGAGTCCTGGAGTCTTGCAGTAACAGCTCTATGTAAAGGGCATCTCCTCCTTTATTGATGTTTTATAAATATTGAATAGATGCTTCTTACTAATAAAACAGTTCAATGTAGAATTTCTGAGGAAAAAAAATGAGGTTTTACAGGAAAATAAAATTGGAGAGATGAATAAGTTTTTCCTTGAAACTACTGTGCTGATCTATCCTCGACTGACTCCATCCTACCTTAACCCTCCTCTCCATCCCCCTCCCCTCCCAATAGCCCCTCTCTCATCCCTCTATTTGATCATCCCTTCTTTCCCCCATCAACCTGCTCTGGGTAGAAATAGAGCAAAACGGGTGAAAGAAAAGAGGAAGGGAAGAGAGAGGGGAAGAAAAATGAAGGGAAAAATGGAAAGCAAGGGACATTGTAAGGAGGGACGGAGTGAGTTAGAGAAGGGGGTGGAGAGGACATGAGAACACAAAGGATGTAAAAATGAAAGGATGGACAAAGAGGAGAGGAGATGAATGATGAGGAGGGCCAAAACATACATCTTAGATTGACAGGTCTAGTCGGAGTGAGGGGAGAGCAGAGCAGAGGAGAGGAGGAGGAGAGGAGAGGAGAGGAGAGGGAGAGGAGAGGAGAGGAGAGGAGAGGAGAGGAGAGAGGGAGAGGAGAGGAGAGGAGAGGAGAGGAGAGGAGAGGAGAGGAGAGGAGAGGAGAGGAGAGGAGAGGAGAGGAGAGGAGAGGATAATGTGGGAAGGAGAGAAGAGGGCAGGATGACAATGTGGGAAGGAGAGGAGAGGGCAGGATGACACTGAGGGAAGGAGAGGAGAGGGCAGGATGACACTGAGGGAAGGAGAGGAGAGGGCAGGGTGATAATGAGGGAAGGAGAGGGCAGGATGATAATGAGGGAAGGAGAGGAGAGGGCAGGATGATAATGAGGGAAGGAGAGGGCAGGATGATAATGAGGGAAGGAGAGGGCAGGATGATAATGAGGGAAGGAGAGGGCAGGATGATAATGACAGAAGGAGAGGGCAGGATGATAATGAGGGAAGGAGAGGAAAGGGAAGGATGATAATGAGGGAAGGAGAGGAGAGGAGAGGGCAGGATGATAATGAGGGGAGGAGAGGAAAGGGAAGGATGATAATTAGGGAGGGGAGTGACACGAGTCCTGCCACTGGCTGCCTGCTCCTGTGAATGAAAATACACACAAACACAAACATACACTTCCATTCCCCTGTGGTGAGAACATATAGTAATTACCCAAAAGCCTTCACACTGATGACCTCCGTCATTGGCTGGGCCTACTGGACACACACACACACACCTACTGAGGACAAGGGTGGAATGTCATTACCATAACCCTGCTCCATCAGATCAACATTACAACACTACAGTTTCAGCAAACACTATACATGATGACATAGATGCGGTGAGGGCAATCCAACTCGGCCAAAACAATGGAATTGACACAAAAAAGTTGGGGAAAGGTCCCAAACCTCCCCATTGCCTCCCAGCAAAATGATCCTACATTTAGGCTATTGTTTATATGTGTATTTCACACCATGTTGAGATAGAAATCGGAGTACAATGCTTGTATGGATGTCAACACATGTTCATGTCATCTTAGCCAATCAACTGCATTGCAGTTAAAAATGGCTTTGACTACCACCACCGATTTGTGTATGCTAGCTATGCTAACGAACGGGAGTTAGCATTTAGCAGTCACTTCTTCTAAACCTGAAAAGGGACAGCTTCTAAATGTTACGCAGCAAAAACTGCCAAATATATCCAAATCGGACATAAGTAACCACATTGTGGGCCTGGTACAATACATAAATCATGAAGGATTTTGAGGAATATCCACTTTGTTAGGTCAGATTTGTTGAATGTGCACCAATCTAGTCAATGGAACGGTCTGCGTTCCAATGACTCCTTTACCACTAATGTACTACTGCATAGGATATGGCACATTGGAGCCAGCTTCCTGGACCAAGATTCTCCTTTGAAAGTACTTGTAACCCCCTAGAGTTGGTCAAAGTTACATAACAAACTATGTCAGTTTAATCTAGAGATATCAGGTTTTTTGCATTGGATACAGCTCAGTCCGCCGCAACCAGTGTCGCATTTCCGCTTGTGAGCTAGAGCGGCGTTTGTCAGACCATGAGACATCCCGAGAAATTGGTCTTCTCACGAAAACGTCTATAGCGTACCACTCTATGGAAAGGGGAGACTCTCACAATGGTGTTCTCTGTTTTGTTCTACGACCTCCAAAAGTGTCAGGGGACTCGTCTGAAGTCAATATCGTCGATGTGCCAACTTCTGTTTGTAGCGTCCGAACCGTTTGGGCTACAAACTAATGTGACCCCACTGTGGAAAGGGGACATTCTCACGAACACAATGGTGTTCTCTGTTTTGCACTACGAGCCCCACAAGTGTCGCGGGACCAGTACCGGTTTCAAAAAATGTACAGAAGTATGAAGGGTGTTTTGTGCCTACCCCCCAAAAAAGTGATTTAATATGTGTATTTATATATCCTAGATATAGGACAGACACTTCAAAACCTTGTTTCTTATGATACATTTTTTGACTGTCTTTTTGCCATTTATGAATGCGTTATTGAATGTGTTTCTCTGGGCTATAGTAGTAAAGGCCAAATTCTATACTTTAACAAATATTATTTTTATATATTTTTGTTGATACCTAAAGTAAAACAAATTCAAAACCACATAGCTAAATGATACATACTATGACCATCTTAAAACACTTCCATGTCAACTTATAACCCCCCCACCCCCACGTCTTACATGCTGACCACACCGCTCAAGTCACGTGGGAGAGCGTTGCAAAATACATTTAAACATACGTTATTCAATTATTGCACCCACGCTGCTCGCTCGCGCCAACGAGCGTCTGCCAAGCACTAAAATAGAAGTCAGCTCTATTTGAGACGCTGAACGCGGTGCAAGTCCTGCCTCTCCCATCTCCTCATTGGTTTATAGAAGCAGATACCCACATGCCATCTCCTCATTGGTTATACCCACGTGGATGATTTAAAGATGAACTCAGTTCGGTCGGTCGTCATGTTAACTATGATGGCGGCAGGTAGCCTAGTGGTTAGAGCGTTGGACTTGTAACCGAAAGGTTGAAAGATCGAATCCCCGAGCTGACAAAGTAAAAATCTTTTGTTCTGCCTCTGAACAAGCCAGTCATTGAAAATAAGAATTTGTTCTTAACTGACTTGCCTTGTTAAAAAGGTAAAAAAAAATCAAAATAATAAACTATGATGCCAATCGTCATATCAAGTCCAAAGAATAAAAAGCCTGGAAGGAGGAGAGATGACTAGAAACTATTTGGTTGACCATTTTATGTGTGGATTAATTGTCGGAGTAGAGGACCTTGTGCATTTCAGGTAAAATAACAACTCAACGTTTTTATCCAAGGACAAACTAGCTAGCAACAGCAAGCTAGCTAGCTAGCTAGCTAATTTGCCATAAATGTTTAATGCTTTTGGACCTGTCCCCAAATTAATATAATTGTTTTAGAGTTTGTTTTGATATTTCAACCTGCGTGTCGTGATCGCGCTTGGTGTGGGGGGACAAAATCAATTTTCGCAAGATGGCGCACAGCCGGTTTGGGTACAGTGTTAGACTCCAGAGAATTAAGTACAGGAATAGGAAGACACACTGAATGTCACCAGGGCTCCAGAGTGGCGCAGCGGCCTAAGACACCGCATCTCAGTGCAAGAGGTGTCACTACATACACCCTGGTTCGAATCCAGGCTATATCACAACCGGCCATGATTGGGAGTCCCATAAGGTGTTGCACAATTGGCCCAGCGTTGTCCGGGTTTGGCCGGTGTAGGCCGTCATTGTAAATAAGAATTTGTTCTTAACTGACTTGCCAAGTTAAATAAAGGTTACATTAGTACATAAACCTATGTATCCCCTATGATGCCTACTATGGTCAGGATAAATGTGTCAGTGATTTTACCCTGCTGAGGTAACCATGTGCTTAACAGGCCCACAACCACACTGTCACTGCTGCTTACTGTCTCTCAGTAAACAGGATGAAATTCCCATCGCATGTAATTCCCGTAACTCTGTGGCACTAAAGACTAAACAGGCTAAGAGACTAGACTTGTCACATCACATATCGCCATACATTAATTGGCTGCCTGGCAGCCCTGCAGATAGCAGAAGGCCAAGGGATACATTACCGTAACTACAGCACTAAACAGGCTGACAGCATGTCATTCCAGTAACCCTGCTGTACTAAACCTGTCTCATACCTCCTATAGACTACACTGTATGTGCCGACATGCAAAATGCCAAGGGACGCATACTATAATGTAATCTCTATTCAACATAATCTGATTATCTCATCCATAGAAGGGGCTGAATGTACGGATGTGTCCCAAATGGCACCCCTATTCCCTTTATATACACACACAGGGAACACGGTACCATTTGGGACGGAAGCCTATGTATGTCAGTCTGTTACTATAGAAATGTCATGTGTCACTGCTGCTTGCATGAGTGAATGATTGTGAATAAAAGCGTAGACATTATGAGCTATCTCTGTGTATTTGAGTGAGTGCAATTGTGTGTGCACTAAGACCACACTCAACAAGCTGTATATATATATCTATAAGAAAACCAGAAAATCCTCATCTAGAGACAGCGCTCCTAGTGGTCAGTGATTTTAATGCAGGGGAACTGAAATCCCTTTTACCTGATTGATAGCAACATGTCACCTATGTAACTAGAGGCTAAAACACTCTAGATCACCATTGCTCCAGAGAGGGACGCATACAAAGCTCTCCCTCGCCCTCCATTTGGCAATTCTGACCATAACGTTATCCTCCTGATTCCTGCTTACAAGAAAAAACTCAACCAGGAAGTACCAAAGACACGCTCAATACGGAAGAAGTCTGATGAAGCGGATGCTAAGCTACAGGACTGTTTCACAGCACAACAGGTGTGGACTAACAGTGAAATACTTACTCACAGGCCCTTCCCAACAATGCAGAGAAAGAAAATAGAGAAATAATAGAAAAGTAAAACAAGTAAAAATAAAAGTAATAATACACACACAATGAGTAATGATAACTTGACTATATACACGGGGTGCGGGTACTTTAGATAATCTGTCAGGCAGAGAGAGCGTGCATCTCCCAAACAGCTGGAGCGAAAACCCACAGCAGTAGCGGTCGGAAAGATGTTCCAAGTTATGATATCTACTTGAAAATGCAAAGGCAAGAATGGGTATGCAAACCAGGAATTTAACAAGTTCAAAGTCTTGGTTGAATATTTGCCATGCGGAATTGAGTCATCATGGAATAGCCTCCCTTATAAATCTGACATTTCCTCTAGGCTCTTAAGTCCTTGAAAAGTTATTGAAGTTACAATGGCCGATTTAGATGTTCTACTGCTCCAATATAATTATTCTGTGATATCATTTCTGACCAGTTTTTATGAGAGATGTAGTTGCTGTCGTTTGTTTCCCGCCATTTCAATTGAAGGGTGTTGAATGTTCGCTTCAAATTTCTATTCCATACAAAGCATTCTGATTACAAAGGAAACACGGTTATTGGTCACTTTCTCGTTTTAAATAATAACTCTTCAACATCTCAAATGGCGAGACTGACCAGCTACCTCATGGACAGAATTCATTAGTGTGTTTCAGTCAGGAGCATACTGTCAATTTAGTCAGGCAACGCTCACATTATTCTGACATACAGTGCCTTCAGAAAGTATTCAGACCCCTTCACTTTTTCCACATTGTTACGTTACAGCCTTATTCTAATATTGATTAAATCGTTTTTTTCCCCCCTCATCAATCTACACACAATACCCCATAACGACAAAGCAAAAACAGGTATTAAGAATATTTTGCTTATCTATAAAATAAAATAAACTGAAATAACATTTACATAAGTATTCAGACCCTTTACTCAGTACTTTGTTGAAGGACCTTTGATAGCAATTACAGCATTGAGTCTTCTTGGGTATGATGCCACAAGCTTGGCACACCTGTACTTGTGGAGTTTCTCCCATTCTTCTCTACAGAACCTCTCAAGCTCTGTCAGGTTAGATGGGGAGCGTTGCTGCACAGCTATATTTAGGTCTCTCCAGAGATGTTCGATCAAATTCAAGTCCAGGTTCTGGCTGGGCCACTCAAGGACATTCAGAGAGTTGTCCCAAAGCCACTCCTGCATTGTCTTGGCTGTGTGCTTAGGGTCGTGTCCTGTTGGAAGGTGAACCTTCGCCCCAGTCTGAGGTCCTGAGTGCTCTAGAGCAGGTTTTCATCAAGGATCTCTCTGTACTTTGCTCTGTTCATCTTTGCCTCGATTCTGACTAGTCTCCCAGTCCCTGCCACTGAAAAACATTCCCACAGCATGATGCTGCCACCACCATGCTTAACTGCAGGGATGGTGCCAGGTTTCCTCCAGATGTGACGCTTGGCATTCAGGCCAAAGAGTTCAATCTTGGTTTCATCAGACCAGACAATCTTGTTTCTCATGGTCTGAGAGTCTTTAGGTGCCTTTTGGCAAACTCCAAGCGGGCTGTCATATGCATTTTACTGAGGAGTGGCTTCCGTCTGGCCAATCTATCATAAAGGCCTGATACGTGGAGTGCTGCAGAGATGGTTGTCCTTCTGGAAGTTTCTCCCATCTCAACAGAGGAACTCTAGAGCTCTGTCAGAGTGACCATCGGGTTCTTGGTCACCTCCCTGACCAAGGCCCTTCTCCCCAGATTGCTCAGTTTGGACGGGCAGCAAGCTCTAGGAAGAGTCTTGGTGGTTCCAGACTTCTTCCATTTAAGAATGATGGAGGCCACTGTGTTCTTGGGGATCTTCAATGCAGCGGAAATGTTTTGGTACCCTTCCTCAGATCTGTGTCTCGACACAATCCTGTCTCGGACCTCTACGGACAATTCCTTCGACCTCATGGCTTGATTTTTGCTCTGACATGCACTGTCAACTGTGGGACCTTATATAGACAGGTGTGTGCCTTTCCAAATCATGTCCAATCAATTTAATTTACCACAGGTGGACTCCAATAAAGTTGTAGAAACATCTCAAGGATGATCAATGGAAACAGGATGTACCTGAGCTCAATTTCGAGTCTCATAGCAAAGGGTTGAATACTTATGTAAAAAAAAAATTATAACTTACTTTATAACATTTCCAAAAACCTGTTTTCACTTTGTCATTTATGACAAAGTTAATGAATAACTTTGTCATTAATTGGTGCGACCAAATCATGTGCTGGTGCCACCAACTGAAAAAGTGTAGAACCCTACAGGGTCTTGGCAGCATCAAGTCAGAAGGAAAAATACTCTCCATAACTACATGATCCAGTGTTGAGCTCAGTGCTGATGTCATCGTCAGACTCTCACCACATTAGTCATGTTGAATGAAAAACTCATTATATACAGTACAACTAAAGCATATCTGACTGACTGTGACCTCGTCCTACTTCCCCCATCCTTTACGCCTTTGTGACGTTTAGTAATAATAATAAACAGGGGTATTACTAAGCTCTGTGTGTGTGTGTGTGTGTGCCAGGGGGGATTTAAAGCAGAAGAAAGAAGCAGCAGAATACAACAGGAGAAAAAGGCCAGAGTTAAAAAAAAGGCTGCTTCGCTCTTTACAGCAATTACGACGACAGACAGACAGACAGACAGACAGACAGACAGACAGACAGACAGACAGACAGACAGACAGACAGACAGACAGACAGACAGACAGACAGACAGACAGACAGACAGACAGACAGACAGACAGACAGACAGACAGACAGACAGACAGACAGACAGTAACTAGTCTGATCAATAAGAGCAGTGTCAGAGCAGACTGGCATCACGGGGTGGAGAAGATAGACCAGTAGGTAAGGTGGCTTTCTATCCTTCTTTCCTTGCTTCAATCATTATCCTCCCTCCCTCGCACACACACAACACACACTTCCTGTATGGAGAGAAGTCAGCTCATTGGGTTGGAGGATATAGATTAAGGCTGGCTGAGGATTTTGACCCTGATGCTCTTTTTGTTGTTTCTCTCTCTCCTCACTGTGTGTGTGTGTGTGTGTGTGTGTGTGTGTGTGTGTGTGTGTGTGTGTGTGTGTGTGTGTGTGTGGATGGGCAACCGCAGGGTGCATGTGACACATCTAGTACAGTAGTGCCAAGGTAGAGGTTAGTTGCTTGCCCACTTACCACATGCTTGCATACTCTCACTTACAGCTCGCTGCCACCGTCTAGCCCTTGTGGTGAATTGGGGAGCAGCTTCATGCACAATTCTCCCCTTGCCGGTACAAAGCCTCTCCACGACCAAGACTCCTGTCGGGCCTCCTCGCGGTGGCACTCGTTAAGTGGTTGTCTTGAAACGCCAGGCTAACCCGGCAGGGGATCTCGGAGCAGCAGTGGGCCCCAGTGATGCGTCTGTACGACAGGGGATCTTGGAGCAGCAGTGGGCCCCAGTGATGCGTCTGTACGACAGGGGATCTCGGAGCAGCAGTGGGCCCCAGTGATGCGTCTGTATGACAGGGGATCTCGGAGCAGCAGTGGGCCCCAGAGATGCGTCTGTACGGCAGGGGATCTCGGAGCAGCAGTGGGCCCCAGAGATGCGTCTGTACGGCAGGGGATCTCAGAGCAGCAGTGGGCCCAAGAGATGCATCTGTACTAGAGGTCGGCCGATTATGATTTTTCAAGGCCGATGCTGATTATTGGAGGACCCGCAGGGGGCCGATACCGATTAATCGGCCGATTTTTATTTATTTATTTGTGTCACGTCCTGGACCAGTATAAGGGGTTATTTGTTATTGTAGTTTGGTCAGGGCGTGGCAGGGGTGTGTTTGTTTTGTGTTGTCGGGGGTTTTTGGGTATTGTTCTATGTTTTGTATTTCTATGTTCTTTCTATGTTGTGTATTTCTTTGTGTTGACCTGGTATGGCTCTCAATCAGGAACAGCTGTACATTGTTGTTGCTGATTGGGAGCCATACTTAGGTAGCCCTTTTTCCACCTGTCTTTTGTGGGAAGTTGTTTTTGCACTGCTATGGTTAGCCTGCAATACTGTTTAGCTGTCAATCGTTTTTTCGTTTTGTGTAATGTTCTAATAAAAGTATTATGAGCATTCATGTACCCGCTGCATTTTGGTCCAATCCTTACGACGGCCGTGACAGAACTTCCCACCACAAATGGACCAAGCAGCGGGGTAAGGAGCTGGAGAGGAGCTATCTGGAGTCGTGGACTTGGGAGGAGATCCTAGCCGGAGAGGGACCATGGAGGAAGGCTGGAGAGGACCGGGAGTGTTATGCTGGAACACGGCTGGCATGGAAGCCTGAAGCAGCCCGGGTAATTTGGCTGTTGGCAGCTGCTCTCAGCAGACTGAACAGCCTTCCTGAAACACCTGTCTGCATCAGTGAAAGACTGATGTCTCTCTGTATCCCCTAGCCAAGATACGTTATGCTGCTCTTCTCAGTGCATACGCACCAACGTTACCATCTGAAAATCAGGCAAAGGACTGTTTCTACCAGTCACTAGATGAGGAGCACAAAGAGACAAAACCAGCTCAGGAGACGTACAACCATGCCTGCCCGTGCCAACACAGACTGCATAAGACCCACCTGCAGTACAGTTTGTGGATCTCGGATTGGACTCCACAGTCACCAAAGAATTCAACAATGGAAGTAATCATTGGATACGATGGACTCCCATAAGCAAGCGTGTAAACAGAGCTGCCGCCATGCTGTCGAGAGAGAGATAGCATGTCTCCGTACATGCACATCGCTACAACACTGTACATAGCCATAATGACATTTGGAACTTTTGTCAGTGTAATATTTAATGTTCATTTTTAATGTTTATTTCACTTTTGTTTATTATCTACTTCACTTGCTTTGGCAATGTAAACATAGGTTTCCCATGCCAATAAAGTCCTTTGAATTGAATTGAGAGAGTGTGTGTGTGTGTGTGTGTGTGTGGTGAGGCAGGCAGAGCAGAGCAACTCACGCGACAGCATGTGCCAAGCGTGTGCATGATCCAGCACAGCTCCATTGACATCCTAATGGTCTTATCACACCTCTGATCCTTTGCACGCCCGCTCCCAGGCAGCAGCCACGGAGACTCACTCTCTCTCTCCCTCCCTATCACTCAGTCAGGAACTCCACCAGAGCAGGGGAGAGGGAAGAAGGGAGCCTGCAAGGGTCAAACTCCAAAACTCTCTCTCTCTCACACACACACACACACACACACACACACACACACACACACACACACACACACACACACACACACACACACACACACACACACACACACACACACACACACACACACACACACACACACACACACACACACACTGGCTGGCTGGCTGGCTGTACAAACACACAACACACTGCACTACAAAGTCATGACCACTATGGACAGCAGACACCTTAGCCAAATACATTTAAACTCAGTTTTTCACAATTCCTGACATTTAATCTTAGTAAAAAATTCCCTGTCTTAGGTCAATTAGGATCACAACTTTATTTTAAGAATGTGAAATGTCAGAATAATAATAATAAACATTTGTTGTAAAGATTAATTGTGTCATGCACAAAGTAGATGTCCTAACCGACTTGCCAAAACTATAGTTTGTAAACAAGAAATTTGTGGACTGGTTGAAAAACAAGTTTTATGACTCCAACCTAAGTGTATGTAAACTTCCGAATTCAACTGTATGCCAATGAAACTCAATTCAGAGCTGTGTGCGTCTGTGTGTCTGTCACATGCTCACTCTAAAATCAGACACAAAGGTCTGATTCAGATCAGATTTTATCCCCAAAGACATGTCTGATCCAGATCAGATTCCTAGCGTAGCAGAATACGTAGACATGTTATTTATCCCCAAAGACATGTCTGATCCGGATCAGATTCCTAGCGTAGCAGAATACGTAGACATGTTATTTATCCCCAAAGACATGTCTGATCCAGATCAGATTCCTAGCGTAGCAGAGTACATAGACATGTTATTTATCCTCAAAGACGGGCCTGTGAAAGTTCACACTCAGCACTACAGAGACACTAAAAGCTGGCCCAGCGGGCATTCTAGAACATCTTCCAACCACCAACACAAACACTGATGTAGAACTAGTGATGCACCAATATGACATTTTTGGCCGATACCGATAGCCGACATTTTCCTTGCCAAAAAACCTGATACCGATTACCGATATTTAAAATTTGAACGCCCTTTTAAGCATTCTAGTACAGTTAAATAGTTAACATGCGGACACAGCATTCTAAGGCACTGCATCTCAGTGCAAGAGGTGTCACTTGAGTCCCTTGTTCGAATCCAGGCTGTATCACATCCGACCGTGATTGAGAGTCTCACAGGGCGGCGCACAATTGGCTGGGGTAGGCTGTCATTGTAAATTAGAATTTGTTCTTAACTGACTTGCCTAGTTAAATAAAGGTTACACACACACACCACACTGACCAAAAAGTTATTTTGTTGGCATTTACGTATGTCCCCCTTACCAGTAAAACATAATCAAAACCTAATTCTTTATCTTACTTGCTGTGTCGTTGTTCATTTGTTCAGTCGTTTCATTCTCAACCAGGATTTCATCATACATGTCAAGCAGTGAAGTTTCAGCTCTGTCTGTCCGTGGCCTCTCTTCCTCGGGGCGCACTGGCACTGTGTCCGTTTCCATCTTGTCCAGCTGTGTCTGTAACATTTCACGTAAACCCTGTTTCTTGTCTGCATCGAAGTAGCGGTCCTTCTACCTAGCATCGAGCATGGTGGTGACACAGTAAAGAGAGAATGCCACCGAAATCGCTTGTTCACAGCCTGTGTTGCCAGTTCTGTTGAGCAGGTGTTTCAATGCCATGACATATCACGTCTGCTGCAGACACAGTTCATGAGCTTATTTCTCCAGTCAGTTGTTCGAATGGAGCTAGTGTGTTCATGTTTCAAGTTTCAAACAGTCTCAAATGCCATTGAAATGGCAGCAGTGGTATGACAACCAGCACATTCATGAGCATGAAATACGACTTTCCTCTGTATGAAATCCTCGACGACCCACTGTGCTGTCAAACTCAGCATGCTCATGGGGCTGATATCACCGGTCCAAATGTCAGTCGTGAAGCTAATAGCAGTGACGCTATTACTGTGTAACTCCGGTAGGGCAACATCTGAAAAATAGCGCACTTGGTAGTGTGTACCGGTCCTCGACCAGTCGGCGAAAGCCAACATCACCCACAAAAGAGAACGGTTGATTGTCAAGGGCAAAAATGTCCATTATCTTGGCGTTAATGGATTTCGCCTTTGAATGGTCTCGCTGAAATGTTCTTACTCTTTCAAATGACTGCTCGACTTGTTCACTGCTCAATCCACACAGCAGACATTGTGGGCTAGGTGAGGAATGCTGTGTTGCACGTGTAGCGCTAAATTTTACATGGGTCATTACGTCATGTAACTACGTTATATAGGTATTAGTGGTGTAACGGACCGTAGTTGATCTGTACGGATCACCCCCCCGGTTCGGCACGCATGTGAACCGCAAATCAATTGCAAAGTTTAACCATCATAGTGTGAAATACAGTTTTACTGCCGCTGTTACTTTTTAAAGCAATAATTCCCTAAATCTTGATGCAGAGTTTCAGTGAAAAGATAAAGACAGATACGTGCTGTGTTTTACTCTGAAGCCTGAAGGTTGATTTGATTATTTTTAAAAGCAGTTGTGTGTACTGTTTACGTGAACGGGGCATGTTAAATCCCAACGAATCAATTCTGGTTGCTCGCGTTACAAAAATCAAAGAAGAAAAAAGAGCAGTGACAGCCATGGCTGGCGGAGGAGCTGAAGAACTGGAAAAGCCTCCCGCTTCATTTAAGTCTCATGTATGGGAGCATTTTGGCTTCCCTGTCAAATATGATGATGGAAGAAGGGTAGTGGACAACACCATTACGGTGCGTAGGCAATGTGCCACAAGAATGCCATATGATCATGGAAATACATGGAGCATGGCCACACATTTAAAGCGTCATCAACCTGGTGTGTCAGTGATGGGAGCCAACTCAGCCAAGACAACTTCTCACCGCGGCATTTAAGCAGCCCTTTGCTGCAGAATCAGACCGGGCTAAAGCCCTCACCAAATCTATTGGGATGTTGATCGCTGCAGACATGAGGCCATACTTTGTTGTGGAAAACAAAGGGTTTAAAAATATGGTGAAAGTGCTTCAGTATGAAGATCGTGCCAGATCTTTATGAACAGGAAAAGATCAAAATTGTTCATTAATTATCCAAGACATCCTCTGTTGCCCTCACCACAGAGGAGTGGACCTCCAGGGTAACAGAAAGCTATGTGACTGTTCACTACACCACAGACGGCTGGACCTCCAGGGTAACAGAAAGCTATGTGACTGTTCACTACACCACAGAGGAGAGAACCTCCAGGGTAACAGAAAGCTATGTGACTGTTCACTACACCACAGACGGCTGGACCTCCAGGGTAACAGAAAGCTATGTGACTGTTCACTACACCACAGAGGAGAGAACCTCCAGGGTAACAGAAAGCTATGTGACTGTTCACTACACCACAGACGGCTGGACCTCCAGGGTAACAGAAAGCTATGTGACTGTTCACTACACCACAGAGGAGAGAACCTCCAGGGTAACAGAAAGCTATGTGACTGTTCACTACACCACAGACGGCTGGACCTCCAGGGTAACAGAAAGCTATGTGACTGTTCACTACACCACAGAGGAGTGGACCTCCAGGGTAACAGAAAACTACGTGACTGTTCACTACACCACAGAGGAGTGGACCTCCAGGGTAACAGAAAACTACGTGACTGTGACTGTTCACTACACCACAGAGGAGTGGACCTCCAGGGTAACAGAAAGCTATGTGACTGTTCACTACACCACAGACGGCTGGACCTCCAGGGTAACAGAAAGCTATGTGACTGTTCACTACACCACAGAGGAGAGAACCTCCAGGGTAACAGAAAGCTATGTGACTGTTCACTACACCACAGACGGCTGGACCTCCAGGGTAACAGAAAGCTATGTGACTGTTCACTACACCACAGAGGAGTGGACCTCCAGGGTAACAGAAAACTACGTGACTGTTCACTACACCACAGAGGAGTGGACCTCCAGGGTAACAGAAAACTACGTGACTGTGACTGTTCACTACACCACAGAGGAGTGGACCTCCAGGGTAACGGAAAGCTATGTGACTGCACACTACACCACAGACGGCTGGACCTCCAGGGTAACAGAAAGCTACGTAACTGCTCACTACACCACAGAGGAGTGGACCTCCAGGGTAACAGAAAGCTATGTGACTGCTCACTACACCACAGAGGAGTGGACCTCCAGGGTAACAGAAAGCTACGTGACTGTGACTGCTCACTACACCACAGAGGAGTGGACCTCCAGGGTAACAGAAAGCTACGTGACTGTGACTGCTCACTACACCACAGAGGAGTGGACCTCCAGGGTAACAGACAGCTATGTGACTGTCCACTACACCACAGAGGAGTGGACCTCCAGGGTAACAGAAAGCTACGTGACTGTGACTGCTCACTACACCACAGAGGAGTGGACCTCCAGGGTAACAGAAAGCTACGTGACTGTGACTGTTCACTACACCACAGAGGAGTGGACCTCCAGGGTAACAGAAAGCTACGTAACTGCTCACTACACCACAGAGGAGTGGACCTCCAGGGTAACAGAAAGCTACGTAACTGCTCACTACACCACAGAGGAGTGGACCTCCAGGGTAACAGAAAGCTACGTGACTGTGACTGCTCACTACACCACAGAGGAGTGGACCTCGAGGGTAACAGAAAGCTACGTGACTGTGACTGTTCACTACACCACAGAGGAGTGGACCTCCAGGGTAACGGAAAGCTATGTGACTGCACACTACACCACAGACGGCTGGACCTCCAGGGTAACAGAAAGCTACGTAACTGCTCACTACACCACAGAGGAGTGGACCTCCAGGGTAACAGAAAGCTATGTGACTGCTCACTACACCACAGAGGAGTGGACCTCCAGGGTAACAGAAAGCTACGTGACTGTGACTGCTCACTACACCACAGAGGAGTGGACCTCCAGGGTAACAGAAAGCTACGTGACTGTGACTGCTCACTACACCACAGAGGAGTGGACCTCCAGGGTAACAGACAGCTATGTGACTGTCCACTACACCACAGAGGAGTGGACCTCCAGGGTAACAGAAAGCTACGTGACTGTGACTGTTCACTACACCACAGAGGAGTGGACCTCCAGGGTAACAGAAAGCTATGTGACTGTTCACTACACCACAGAGGAGTGGACCTCCAGGGTAACAGAAAGCTACGTAACTGCTCACTACACCACAGACGGCTGGACCTCCAGGGTAACAGAAAGCTACGTAACTGCTCACTACACCACAGAGGAGTGGACCTCCAGGGTAACAGAAAGCTATGTGACTGCTCACTACACCACAGAGGAGTGGACCTCCAGGGTAACAGAAAGCTACGTGACTGTGACTGCTCACTACACCACAGAGGAGTGGACCTCCAGGGTAACAGAAAGCTACGTGACTGTGACTGCTCACTACACCACAGAGGAGTGGACCTCCAGGGTAACAGACAGCTATGTGACTGTCCACTACACCACAGAGGAGTGGACCTCCAGGGTAACAGAAAGCTACGTGACTGTGACTGCTCACTACACCACAGAGGAGTGGACCTCCAGGGTAACAGAAAGCTACGTGACTGTGACTGTTCACTACACCACAGAGGAGTGGACCTCCAGGGTAACAGAAAGCTACGTAACTGCTCACTACACCACAGAGGAGTGGACCTCCAGGGTAACAGAAAGCTACGTAACTGCTCACTACACCACAGAGGAGTGGACCTCCAGGGTAACAGAAAGCTACGTGACTGTGACTGCTCACTACACCACAGAGGAGTGGACCTCGAGGGTAACAGAAAGCTACGTGACTGTGACTGTTCACTACACCACAGAGGAGTGGACCTCCAGGGTAACGGAAAGCTATGTGACTGCACACTACACCACAGACGGCTGGACCTCCAGGGTAACAGAAAGCTACGTAACTGCTCACTACACCACAGAGGAGTGGACCTCCAGGGTAACAGAAAGCTATGTGACTGCTCACTACACCACAGAGGAGTGGACCTCCAGGGTAACAGAAAGCTACGTGACTGTGACTGCTCACTACACCACAGAGGAGTGGACCTCCAGGGTAACAGAAAGCTACGTGACTGTGACTGCTCACTACACCACAGAGGAGTGGACCTCCAGGGTAACAGACAGCTATGTGACTGTCCACTACACCACAGAGGAGTGGACCTCCAGGGTAACAGAAAGCTACGTGACTGTGACTGTTCACTACACCACAGAGGAGTGGACCTCCAGGGTAACAGAAAGCTACGTAACTGCTCACTACACCACAGAGGAGTGGACCTCCAGGGTAACAGAAAGCTACGTAACTGCTCACTACACCACAGAGGAGTGGACCTCCAGGGTAACAGAAAGCTACGTGACTGTGACTGCTCACTACACCACAGAGGAGTGGACCTCGAGGGTAACAGAAAGCTACGTGATTGTGACTGCTCACTACACCACAGAGGAGTGGACGTCCAGGGTAACAGACAGCTACCTGACTGTGACTGCTCACTACACCACAGAGGAGTGGACGTCCAGGGTAACAGAAAGCTACGTGACTGTGACTGCTCACTACACCACAGAGGAGTGGGAGATGTGAAGTCCGGTGCTATAGACATGCCCTCTCTATGAGAGTCACACAGACACAAATCTGGCGCAGGAACTGCTAGGAGCAGCTAGGAGCAGCTAGGAGCAGTAGCAGAGTGGAAGCTAGAGAGGACCAATAGTAATATCCCAATCACCACAGATAATGCCAAGAACTAAGTAAACGCAGTGATAGCGGCTCGACTGGGGCCACAGATAGCTTGCTTTGCACGTGATCAATTTAGCATCCCAAAGGGGAATCTCAGTGAACCAGATGGACCGCCTCCTTGGGAGGATCAGGAAGGTGGTTTGCTTTGTTCACCGAAGCCCAACAGCCACTCATGTGCTTAACACCAAGCAGGAAATGTTACAGCTACTGACCCACAAGCTCATACACCATGTCACAACAAGATGGAACTCCACTTATGACATGTTGGAGCGCCATCTTGAGCAGCAGGCAGCTGTATACTCTGCACTGACAGACAAGACCCTGAAAAAAAATAAAGACATCGTCACCTTGTCTGATGATGACGTGAAAGTGGCAGAGGAGGTTCTCCAGGTGCTCAAACTCCTCAAAACGGTTACAACCCTATTGAGCACTGAAACTGCACCGTCTGTATCCATGGTCCTACCTCTGAAAACAAGGATTCTACAATCCATGGCCCCAAGTGAGGAAGACGGCAATGTCACTAGAGATGTCAAGGCTGCCATTAGAGAGGACCTGAACCGCAGATACCCCCCCCCCCTAATGTACAGGACTACCTTCATAGATCTACTGCACTGGATCCAAGGTTCAAGTCCCTGTCTCACCTAGACCCTATCTGTTCAAGTCCCTGTCTGTCCAAGTCCCTGTCTGTTCAAGTCCCTGTCTGTTCAAGTCCCTGTCTGTTCAACTCCCTGTCTGTTCAAGTCCCTGTCTCACCTAGACCCTGTCTGTTCAAGTCCCTATCTGTTCAAGTCCCTGTCTGTTCAAGTCCCTGTCTGTTCCAAGTCCCTGTCTCACCTAGACCCTGTCTGTTCAAGTCCCTGTCTGTTCAAGTCCCTGTCTGTTCAAGTCCCTGTCTCACCTAGACCCTGTCTGTTCAAGTCCCTGTCTGTTCAAGTCCCTGTCTGTTCAAGTCCCTGTCTGTTCAAGTCCCTGTCTGTTCAAGTCCCTGTCTCACCTAGACCCTGTCTGTTCAAGTCCCTGTCTGTTCAAGTCCCTGTCTCACCTAGACCCTGTCTGTTCAAGTCCCTGTCTGTTCAAGTCCCTGTCTCACCTAGACCCTGTCTGTTCAAGTCCCTGTCTGTTCAAGTCCCTGTCTGTTCAAGTCCCTGTCTCACCTAGACCCTGTCTGTTCAAGTCCCTGTCTGTTCAAGTCCCTGTCCTCACCTAGACCCTGTCTGTTCAAGTCCCTGCACTACGCCGGAGGACATACAGTGATGTCACCACTGAGATTGTGGCCACTGAAGAGGTAAGACAAATTCTAAGAGTGGATTACTTAAATAATAAATATACTGCAGTCTAATCTTTGTCTATACTATTGCGATTAGAATCATCCATTTTTTATTTGGAATAATAATGGCTTTTATTAAATGTTATTGCCACAATTATAGTTCTATGAAATCTGAAAGTAAATAATGAGTTAGTTTAATAGATCAAGTCATTTTTTCTGAAAGGTCAAGCCAGGAGGAGGCTGAAGAAATTTGGCTTGTCACCAAAAACACTCAAACTTTTACAGATGCACAATCGAGAGCATCCTGTCAGGCTGTATCACCGCCTGGTACAGCAACTGCACCGCCCACAACCGTAAGGCTCTCCAGAGGGTAGTGAGGTCTGCACAACGCATCACCGGGGCAAACTACCTGCCCTCCAGGACACCTACATCACCCAATGTCACAGGAAGGCCAAAAAGATCATCAAGGACAACAACCACCCGAGCCACTGCCTGTTCACCCCGCTATCAACCAGAAGGCGAGGTCAGTACAGGTGCATCAAAGCTGGGACCGAGAGACTGAAAAACAGCTTCTATCTCAAGGCCATCAGACTGTTAAACAGCCATTACTAACATTGAGTGGCTGCTGCCAATGTACTGAATCATCTCCAGCCACTTTAATAATGAAAAAATGGATGTAATAAATGTATCACTTGTCACTTTAAATAATGCCACTTTATATCAAGTTTACATACCCTATATTACTCATCTCATGTATATACTGTACTCTATACCATCTACTGCATCCTGCCTATGCCGTTCGGCCATCGGTCATCCATATATTTTTATGTACATATTCTTATTCATTCCTTTACACTTGTGTGTATAAGGTAGTTGTAAAATTGTTAGATTACTTGTTAGATATTACTGCACGGTAGGAACTAGAAGCACAAGCATTTCGCTACACTCGCATTAACATCTGCTAACCATGTGTATGTGACCAATAAAATGTGATTTGATTTACATATAAAGTAGGTAAAACAGTACGTAAACATTATTAAAGTGACCAGTGTTCAATGACTATGGGGCATGAGTTCCAGATGGAATTAGCTGTCTGCCGGTGTGCCTTCCTTCACTGACAGCCAGGTCTTATAGGTGTTACAGATACAATATCTGATCACAGATCAGCCAACAAAAGGCTTTAGAGAGGTTTTACACAATAATTACAGATCTGTGGAGTGACAAGATGCCACACACGTGTCACTATCAACACGTCCTGTCACCTCATCAACACGTTCAAACTTCTTTCATTGCTGGCAGACAGACTTGAGTTAGTTGTTCAAGGTCATTTGTCTGAAAAGTCTCAACAAGCTAATAGTCTTTCTAAAAGGTTGAACGCAGACAAAACTCTTCTGCTCTTTACACACATAGGAAATATGGTGATTTCAACACGCAACTGAGGCTGTTATACAAAGGCGGGCAGGGGGGAGAGAAAGCTGAGACTGAGCATGTAGCATTGCCTCGCGTGGCATAGCATCAGGTTGTGATCAGTGCTTTGAACAGCACAGAGACAGGTGCTGTCAGGCAGACGGTCTACTCTGCTCTGCTCTGCTCTGCTCATCCTGGAAGAATCTTTGATGCCAAACGCAGCTCCTTCAGATGGAACGTTAGGAACCAGAAGACTTTTTGAAAGGTTTTTATTTTCTGTTTCTCACCCCAAGATGTTTTTTTTATTTTGTTTATCAAAGATAATACTGTCACAAAATTCTAAATAACTCAGACACACTGCATCTTCACTCGCTGGACAATAGGAGGAAACACATCAAATATGACAGACAGATCGGGTGGACAGGACAGACAGACAGACAGAGACAGATCGGGTGATGCACAGATCAAAAGGACAGACAGACCGTCGAACAGACAGCAGACTGATCGGCTGGACAGACAGACAGCACAATTTCTTAGGCTACTAGTAAAGTCCCATCACATACTGCATATCCCTAACCAACACAAACGAAGCACACCACTCACCTCAGCTTACACACACACACACACACACACACACACCCACCTACAAGGACAATTAGCATAGCTGCCACTACACACACATATGCACTAGAGGTCGGCCGATTAATCGGAATGGCCGATTAATTAGGGCCGATTTCAAGTTTTTATAACAATCGGTAATCGGTATTTTTGGCCACTGATTTGCCTATTTTTTTTAAAAAATGTTACACCTTTATTTAACTAGGCAAGTCAGATTAAGAACACATTCTTATTTTCAATGACGGCCTAGGAACGGGGGTTAACTGCCTTGTTCAGGGGGGATTCGGGATTAGTCCGGTTACTAGTCCAACGCTCTAACCACCTGCCTCACATTGCACTCCACGAGGAGCCTGCATGGCAGGCTGACTACCTGTTACGCGAGGGCAGCAAGAAGCCAAGGTAAGTTGCTAGCTAGCATTAAACTTATCTTATAAAAAACGATCAATCTTAACATAATCACTAGTTAACTACACATGGTTGATGATATTACTAGTTTATCTACCGTGTCCTGCGTTGCATATAATCGATGCGGTGCCTGTTAATTTCTCATCGAATCACAGCCTACTTCGACAAACGGGTGATGATTTAACAAGCGCATTTGCGAAAAAAGCACTGTTGTTGCACCAATGTACCTAACCATAAACATCAATGCCTTTCTTTAAAATCAATACACAAGTATATATTTTTAAACCTGCATATTTAGTTAATATTGCCTGCTAACATGAAATTGTGTCACATCTCTAGCGTTCATTGCACACAGAGTCAGGGTATATGCAACAGTTTGGGCTGCCTGGCTCGTTACGAACTAATTTGCCGTAATTTTACGTAATTATGACATAACATTGAAGGCTGGGCAATGTAACAGAAATATTTAGACTTAGGGATGCCAGCAGTTAGATAAAATACGGAACGGTTCCGTATTTCACTGACAGGAAAAACGTTTTGTTTTCGAGATGATAGTTTCCAGATTCGACCATATTAATGACCTAAGGCTCGTATTTCTGTGTGTTTATTATGTTATAATTAAGTCTATGATTTGATAGAGCAGTCTAACTGAGTGGTGGTAGGCAGCAGCAGGCTCGTAATCATTCATTCAAAACAGCATTTTGCCAGCAGCCCTTCGCAATGCATTGCGTTGTTTATGACTTCAAGCCTATCAACTCCCAAGATGAGGCTGGTGTAACCGATGTGAAATGGCTAGTTAGTTAGCTGGGTGCGCGCTAATAGCGTTTCAAACGTCACTCGCTCTGAGACTTGGAGTAGTTGTTCCCCTTGCTCTGCATGGGTAACGCTGCTTCAAGGGTGGCTGTTGTCGATGTGTTCCTTGTTCGAGCCCAGGTAGGAGAGAGGAGAGGGACGGAAGCTATACTGTTACACTGGCAATACTAAAGTGCCTATAAGAACATCCAATAGTCAAAGGTATATGAAATACAAATCGTATAGAGAGAAATAGTCCTATAATTCCTATACTAACTACAACCTAAAACTTCTTACCTGGGAATATTGAAGACTCATGTTAAAAGGAACCACCAGCTTTCATATGTTCTCATGTTCTGAGCAAGGAAATTAAACGTTAGCTTTTTTACATGGCACATATTGCACTTTTACTTTCTTCTCCAACACTTAGTTTTTGCATTATTTAAACCAAATTAAACATGTTTCATTATTTATTTGAGGCTAAATTGATTTTATTGATGTATTATATTAAGTTAAAATAAGTGTTCATTCAGTATTGTTGTAATATTCATTATTACAAATAAATAAATTCGCAAATTTTTTTTAATAATAAAAATCGTCCGATTAATCGGTATCGCCTTTTCTGGTCCTCCAATAATCGGTATCGGTGTTGAAAAATCGTAATCGGTCGACCTCTAATGTGCACACACACACCTGACAAGACCCATTATCATAGCTGCCAGCCACTAGACACACAGCAGGTTTTGGTTTCACTACACCACAGGAGCTGTCTCTGGCACAGTTAAACACACAGATACTGTACTGTCCGGCTGGTAGGATATATGGTGCTTTTACCTGCCCAATACACACAGACAGGCCCAATAACACACACACACTTTGTAATAATAAATCATAGTCATAGTAAATTCTTATTTTAAAACCCAGGACTACTGTATGTCTAATTGAGTACATACAATAGTCAGACTATACTAATACAGTAACATCAGAAGCCCCTGCTACACACACAGTTCTGACAGGCTGTTTTCCTGTTATAGAAATGGGTAAGAAAATGTGTAGTCTGCCACTGAACCCTTCCATTGGCATTTCCCAGTGAGAGGCTTCGCAGAGGGAATCCTGACATCTATGTTTGAGGAAAGACCATACAGAGAGCAGACAGGACTGATGACATTTAATGTTGGGAGAAAATCGCCCTTTTAGCTAAGAGATAGTGTTCACCTCTTCAACTAGGCTTGTCTCTGGACACTATCACATTCATTCACATTAGTCATCATCAACAGTAAAATACTGACGGTACTAGTCAAAGTAGTAGCCTATATTAGTATTTCTATTTGCATACAAAATCCACAATCAAAACAACTCATAATAACTACAAAACCCATTGGACTGGCTGAAGGTCAAAGGTAAAAACAATGTATTTTCAGTCTCCCTGAAGATGACATGTTGGGGGGGAACTGTACTCCAGGGGTTGGGGGGGGGCAGCATTCAGGTTTGCAAATGGTCAAGCACTGCTTGTTTTACACAGATAAGCATCTGCTTCAGTAAGAAGTCATCAATAAAGCTGAAGAACTCTTTCGACTGACACAAGGTAGGAAGAGTACCTATGCCTAATGATGAACGCCGCTAAAATAGCAGTAGCGGTACATGTCATTGGGAAAACCCCTACGCCCCACCCATCGTATCACAATAAAAAAAATGACTTAGATATTTCTTGAATAAACCGCTGCTCTGATACGCTCCATTTCAGCACCACATTTCAATGGACAGCGCCTAACCTGAATCTTGGGGGCGTGGGGTACTCGTGTGTGATAGCAATCTGACTACCGCGGAGGACTATAGTCTAAACAGTGTGTGTGTGTGTGTGTGTGTGTGTGTGTGTGTGTGTGTGTGTGTGTGTGTGTGTGTGTGTGTGTGTGTGTGTGTGTGTGTGTGTGAGACGAAGCATGACAGGCCCGTTACTTTTGTGCAAAGAGGCAGTGGAATGCCAATATTGTCCAACGGAGTCATATTTTTTTAGCTATTATTCTTGCAATATAAAAAGGGTCCGGTGAGTGGGACAAGGATAGCAAGCTCAGTAGCCAGAGTCTTGCCTTGGATTTTAAAAAAGAGATTATACTCCACGGCTGGCTATAGGGACTACAGCTGCACCAAAATACAGCTCCATTTTGTCATGCATCCAAATTAAATCTATTTCAACAGTCATCTGTATTGTTTGGTGCTGCTATAAATAACATGAAATCCGAATGAAAATGACACGCTCAAGAACAAATTACATCGAAACCTTCCCACACTAAAACTGATGCAATCTATCTGAAACATTTGCCTATTTTCCATATGAATAACAATAATAACTTGGCAAACAACACTAATTCGGTAACAGTATAGCTTAGCAATAATGCTGAAAATAGGCTAATGTAAGAAATTCATTCTCATATATGCAGATCTCATATTCTAGTCCGTGACACTGGCATAACCTGGCTCGTGCTGCTCTGCTTTTCCAGGCTAGCTGCTTTTACCTTGCGTACAATACATTCATTATTCAAATCACAAAACAGTTTTCAACACAGCGAGAAAATGCTTCATGTTGCACCTTCATGGATATATCGTGTATCTTGCGTACAAAAACCACTGAAAGGATGCCATTTTAGAATATATACAGAGACAAACCTTTGTAAATCACCAGCGGTACAGAAGTCAAGAACACGGTCAAGCAGTGAGTGGCAGCAAGCTAACCGTTTGACAGGCTCGAGAAGCCGATACAAGATAGCCACAGCTCAGTTAGCTAGCTGGCCACAACCCCGTGGAGAGCAAGACAGCAAAGACAATCACATACAATTAACACACAAGGGTAGCCGGAGGTGGCAACGAACGTTTTAGACAGATTTGGAAATTACCCGTTAGAATTCCAACTCGTATTTGGTGGTCGTGGTTGGTTAAAATCATCCCTTCCGACGCCATGTTTACCACCGCTCTCGCCAGTACTGAGGATCCAGAGATAATCGATGGCAGAGCGCATCGAACGAGGGGGAGGCAGATGGAGGAATATCAGAGAGGAAAAGTCAAAGCGAGAGGATTTATTCCACCCAAAATCTGTCCTCGTGAGATGAGCCTTTTTTTGTGTGGAGGTCTATGAGAGTGTCGAATTACGCCAGACTTATTTGATCGAATAGATGTTTTGTAATGTTTAGGCTGTTACAAATGTACTGACATAAGTGGATGCACGTGGCATTCCGGCAACTTTAAGTTTGCCTGTTGTTTGCACACATATCTACCCTCACGTTGGCTAGAACTGTCCCACCTGATCTCGCCTGCCTTCCATCGTTGAAGACAATATTTCCATTGTTAGAGGGGATACTCGAATATCTTGTCAAAATAATATATACATCTTGGGAACGTAATGGGAGCCCGGCTAGAGAAGCCGAGCTCAGATCATGCAGAAGGACGATGTTCATAGACACACTTATATTTAGAATCAACCCTGTTCTTTACTATGCGTGGGCAGTCAGAAAAGACTCTTTGTACAGATATGTGAATGCATGCATTCTTGTGGAAACCCTTACAAGTGGGCTGTATCCAAAGTGGGAGATGCTTACAGGCCTACTGCCCATAATTGAATTATCTTAGTGGTCTCTTCTTTGCATGTAGGTCTACTACTGTCTCTTCTAAGATGCCCAGGTTTTTATGGCACAGGGAGTAAGTACTTGCTCTATAACCACAACATCGCTGGTTAAAGCTCCGTAACGGAGCTGTTCACTCTCAATCGCTACATTGGTGGCAGAAGTGGGATTGTCACAGTGGTTTTGGGGCATTTGTGTGGGACACCTCTAAAATTGCTAAATAATAATAGATTCTAAATACTATTTCGTCACACTTTATTTGGATAGTCTGGATACGAGCTGTTGATAATCAACTGTTTGCTAAGGTTACGGTTAGGGTTAGATTAGAGTTAGGGCTAGGGTTAGGGTAAGTGTTAAGTTTAGGGTTAGGATTAAGGTTAGGGCTAGGGTTAGTAGATAGTTGAAATGTTACTGATCGTCTGTAGATAGTCTGTTAAGCATCTACAAATGGACTATCCAAATATCTATCAATCAATCAATCAATCAAATGTATTGATAAAGCCCTTTTTACATCAGCAGATGTCACAAAGTGCTATACAGAAACCCAGCCTAAAACTCCAAACAGCAAGCAATGCAGATGTAGAAGCACGATGCCTAGGAAAAACTCGCTAGAAAGGCAGGAACCCAGGAAGACACCTAGAGAAGAACCAGGCTCTGAGGGGTGGCCAGTCGACTTCTGGCTGTGCTGGGTGGAGATTATGGCCATTTAAGGCCAGAGTGTTCTTCAAGATGTTCTAACGTTCATAGATGACAAAATAAAGTGTTACCTACTGTTTTATACCATGCCGTAATATAAAGTGTAACCTACTGTTTTATACCATGCTGTAATATAGAGTGTTACCTACTGTTTGATACCATGCCTTAATATAGAGTGTTACC
Organism: Salmo salar; assembly: GCF_965601325.2. Taxonomy (NCBI): domain Eukaryota; kingdom Metazoa; phylum Chordata; class Actinopteri; order Salmoniformes; family Salmonidae; genus Salmo; species Salmo salar. The sequence goes on from NC_138299.1 coordinate 37,710,707, forward strand.
TACTGTTTTATAACATGCTGTAATATAAAGTGTTACGTACTGTTTTATACCATGTTGTAATATAAAGTGTTACCTACTGTTTTATACCATGCTGTAATATAAAGTGTTACCTACTGTTTTATACCATGCTGTAATATAAAGTGTTACCTACTGTTTTATACCATGCTGTAATATAGTGTTAACTACTGTTTTATACCATGTTGTAATATAAAGTGTTACCTACTGTTTTATACCATGCTGTAATATAAAGTGTTACCTACTGTTTTATACCATGCTGTAATATAGAGTGTTACCTACTGTTTTATACCATGCTGTAATATAGAGTGTAACCTACTGTTTTATACCATGCTGTAATATAAAGTGTTACCTACTGTTTTATACAATGTTGTAATATAAAGTGTTACCTACTGTTTTATACCATGCTGTAATATAAAGTGTTACCTACTGTTTTATACCATGCTGTAATATAAAGTGTTACCTACTGTTTTATACCATGTTGTAATATAAAGTGTTACCTACTGTTTTATACCATGCTGTAATACAGTGTTACCTACTTTTTTATACCATGCTGTAATATAGAGTGTTACCTACTTTTTTATACCATGCTGTAATATAGAGTGTTACCTACTGTTTTATACCATGTTGTAATATAAAGTGTTACCTACTGTGTTATACCATGCCGTAATATAAAGTGTTACCTACTGTTTTATACCATGCTGTAATATAGAGTGTTACCTACTGTTTTATACCATGCTGTAATATAAAGTGTTACCTACTGTTTTATACCATGCTGTAATATAAAGTGTTACCTACTGTTTTATACCATGCTGTAATATAAAGTGTTACCTACTGTTTTATACCATGCTGTAATATAAAGTGTTACCTACTGTTTTATACCATGCTGTAATATAAAGTGTTACCTACTGTTTTATACCATGCTGTAATATAAAGTGTTGCCTACTGTTTGATACCATGCCTTAATATAGAGTGTTACCTACTGTTTTATAACATGCTGTAATATAAAGTGTTACCTACTGTTTTATACCATGTTGTAATATAAAGTGTTACCTACTGTTTTATACCATGCTGTAATATAAAGTGTTACCTACTGTTTTATACCATGCTGTAATATAAAGTGTTACCTACTGTTTTATACCATGCTGTAATATAGTGTTAACTACTGTTTTATACCATGCTGTAATATAAAGTGTTACCTACTGTTTTAAACCATGCTGTAATATAAAGTGTTGCCTACTGTTTTATACCATGCTGTAATATAAAGTGTTACCTACTGTTTTATACCATGCTGTAATATAAAGTGTTACCTACTGTTTTATACCATGCTGTAATATAAAGTGTTGCCTACTGTTTTATACCATGCTGTAATATAAAGTGTTACCTACTGTTTTATACCATGCTGTAATATAGAGTGTTACCTACTGTTTTATACCATGCTGTAATATAGAGTGTTACCTACTGTTTTATACCATGTTGTAATATAAAGTGTTACCTACTGTTTTATACCATGCTGTAATATAAAGTGTTACCTACTGTTTTATACCATGCTGTAATATAAAGTGTTACCTACTGTTTTATACCATGCTGTAATATAAAGTGTTACCTACTGTTTTATACCATGCTGTAATATAAAGTGTTACCTACTGTTTTATACCATGCTGTAATATAGAGTGTTACCTACTGTTTTATACCATGCTGTAATATAGAGTGTTACCTACTGTTTTATACCATGCTGTAATATAGAGTGTTACCTACTGTTTTATACCATGCTGTAATATAGAGTGTAACCTACTGTTTTATACCATGCTGTAATATAAAGTGTTACCTACTGTTTTATACCATGCTGTAATATAAAGTGTTACCTACTGTTTTATACCATGCTGTAATATAAAGTGTTACCTACTGTTTTATACCATGCTGTAATATAGAGTGTTACCTACTGTTTTATACCATGCTGTAATATAGAGTGTTACCTACTGTTTTATACCATGCTGTAATATAAAGTGTTACCTACTGTTTTATACCATGCCGTAATATAAAGTGTTACCTACTGTTTTATACCATGCTGTAATATAAAGTGTTACCTACTGTTTTATACCATGCTGTAATATAGTGTTAACTACTGTTTTATACCATGTTGTAATATAAAGTGTTACCTACTGTTTTATACCATGCTGTAATATAAAGTGTTACCTACTGTTTTATACCATGCTGTAATATAAAGTGTTACCTACTGTTTTAAACCATGCTGTAATATAAAGTGTTGCCTACTGTTTTATACCATGCTGTAATATAAAGTGTTACCTACTGTTTTATACCATGCTGTAATATAAAGTGTTACCTACTGTTTTATACCATGCTGTAATATAAAGTGTTGCCTACTGTTTTATACCATGCTGTAATATAAAGTGTTACCTACTGTTTTATACCATGCTGTAATATAGAGTGTTACCTACTGTTTTATACCATGCTGTAATATAGAGTGTTACCTACTGTTTTATACCATGCTGTAATATAGAGTGTTACCTACTGTTTTATACCATGCTGTAATATAGAGTGTAACCTACTGTTTTATACCATGCTGTAATATAAAGTGTTACCTACTGTTTTATACAATGTTGTAATATAAAGTGTTACCTACTGTTTTATACCATGCTGTAATATAAAGTGTTACCTACTGTTTTATACCATGCTGTAATATAGAGTGTTACCTACTTTTTTATACCATGCTGTAATATAGAGTGTTATTTACTGTTTTATACCATGCTGTAATATAAAGTGTTACCTACTGTGTTATACCATGCCGTAATATAAAGTGTTACCTACTGTTTTATACCATGCTGTAATATAAAGTGTTACCTACTGTTTTATACCATGCTGTAATATAAAGTGTTACCTACTGTTTTATACCATGCTGTAATATAAAGTGTTACCTACTGTTTTATACCATGCTGTAATATAGTGTTAACTACTGTTTTATACCATGTTGTAATATAAAGTGTTACCTACTGTTTTATACCATGCTGTAATATAAAGTGTTACCTACTGTTTTATACCATGCTGTAATATAGAGTGTTACCTACTGTTTTATACCATGCTGTAATATAGAGTGTAACCTACTGTTTTATACCATGCTGTAATATAAAGTGTTACCTACTGTTTTATACAATGTTGTAATATAAAGTGTTACCTACTGTTTTATACCATGCTGTAATATAAAGTGTTACCTACTGTTTTATACCATGCTGTAATATAAAGTGTTACCTACTGTTTTATACCATGTTGTAATATAAAGTGTTACCTACTGTTTTATACCATGCTGTAATACAGTGTTACCTACTTTTTTATACCATGCTGTAATATAGAGTGTTACCTACTGTTTTATACCATGCTGTAATATAGAGTGTTACCTACTGTTTTATACCATGCTGTAATATAGAGTGTTACCTACTGTTTTATACCATGCTGTAATATAGAGTGTTACCTACTGTTTTATACCATGCTGTAATATAGAGTGTAACCTACTGTTTTATACCATGCTGTAATATAAAGTGTTACCTACTGTTTTATACAATGTTGTAATATAAAGTGTTACCTACTGTTTTATACCATGCTGTAATATAAAGTGTTACCTACTGTTTTATACCATGCTGTAATATAGAGTGTTACCTACTTTTTTATACCATGCTGTAATATAGAGTGTTATTTACTGTTTTATACCATGCTGTAATATAAAGTGTTACCTACTGTGTTATACCATGCCGTAATATAAAGTGTTACCTACTGTTTTATACCATGCTGTAATATAAAGTGTTACCTACTGTTTTATACCATGCTGTAATATAAAGTGTTACCTACTGTTTTATACCATGCTGTAATATAAAGTGTTACCTACTGTTTTATACCATGCTGTAATATAGTGTTAACTACTGTTTTATACCATGTTGTAATATAAAGTGTTACCTACTGTTTTATACCATGCTGTAATATAAAGTGTTACCTACTGTTTTATACCATGCTGTAATATAGAGTGTTACCTACTGTTTTATACCATGCTGTAATATAGAGTGTAACCTACTGTTTTATACCATGCTGTAATATAAAGTGTTACCTACTGTTTTATACAATGTTGTAATATAAAGTGTTACCTACTGTTTTATACCATGCTGTAATATAAAGTGTTACCTACTGTTTTATACCATGCTGTAATATAAAGTGTTACCTACTGTTTTATACCATGTTGTAATATAAAGTGTTACCTACTGTTTTATACCATGCTGTAATACAGTGTTACCTACTTTTTTATACCATGCTGTAATATAGAGTGTTACCTACTTTTTTATACCATGCTGTAATATAGAGTGTTACCTACTGTTTTATACCATGTTGTAATATAAAGTGTTACCTACTGTTTTATACCATGCTGTAATATAAAGTGTTACCTACTGTTTTATACCATGCTGTAATATAGAGTGTTACCTACTGTTTTATACCATGCTGTAATATAGAGTGTAACCTACTGTTTTATACCATGCTGTAATATAAAGTGTTACCTACTGTTTTATACAATGTTGTAATATAAAGTGTTACCTACTGTTTTATACCATGCTGTAATATAAAGTGTTACCTACTGTTTTATACCATGCTGTAATATAAAGTGTTACCTACTGTTTTATACCATGTTGTAATATAAAGTGTTACCTACTGTTTTATACCATGCTGTAATACAGTGTTACCTACTTTTTTATACCATGCTGTAATATAGAGTGTTACCTACTTTTTTATACCATGCTGTAATATAGAGTGTTACCTACTGTTTTATACCATGTTGTAATATAAAGTGTTACCTACTGTGTTATACCATGCCGTAATATAAAGTGTTACCTACTGTTTTATACCATGCTGTAATATAGAGTGTTACCTACTGTTTTATACCATGCTGTAATATAAAGTGTTACCTACTGTTTTATACCATGCTGTAATATAAAGTGTTACCTACTGTTTTATACCATGCTGTAATATAAAGTGTTACCTACTGTTTTATACCATGCTGTAATATAAAGTGTTACCTACTGTTTTATACCATGCTGTAATATAAAGTGTTACCTACTGTTTTATACCATGCTGTAATATAAAGTGTTGCCTACTGTTTGATACCATGCCTTAATATAGAGTGTTACCTACTGTTTTATAACATGCTGTAATATAAAGTGTTACCTACTGTTTTATACCATGTTGTAATATAAAGTGTTACCTACTGTTTTATACCATGCTGTAATATAAAGTGTTACCTACTGTTTTATACCATGCTGTAATATAAAGTGTTACCTACTGTTTTATACCATGCTGTAATATAGTGTTAACTACTGTTTTATACCATGTTATAATATAAAGTGTTACCTACTGTTTTATACCATGCTGTAATATAAAGTGTTACCTACTGTTTTATACCATGCTGTAATATAAAGTGTTACCTACTGTTTTAAACCATGCTGTAATATAAAGTGTTGCCTACTGTTTTATACCATGCTGTAATATAAAGTGTTACCTACTGTTTTATACCATGCTGTAATATAAAGTGTTACCTACTGTTTTATACCATGCTGTAATATAAAGTGTTGCCTACTGTTTTATACCATGCTGTAATATAAAGTGTTACCTACTGTTTTATACCATGCTGTAATATAGAGTGTTACCTACTGTTTTATACCATGCTGTAATATAGAGTGTTACCTACTGTTTTATACCATGCTGTAATATAGAGTGTTACCTACTGTTTTATACCATGCTGTAATATAGAGTGTTACCTACTGTTTTATACCATGCTGTAATATAGAGTGTAACCTACTGTTTTATACCATGCTGTAATATAAAGTGTTACCTACTGTTTTATACAATGTTGTAATATAAAGTGTTACCTACTGTTTTATACCATGCTGTAATATAAAGTGTTACCTACTGTTTTATACCATGCTGTAATATAGAGTGTTACCTACTTTTTTATACCATGCTGTTATATAGACTGTTATTTACTGTTTTATACCATGCTGTAATATAAAGTGTTACCTACTGTGTTATACCATGCCGTAATATAAAGTGTTACCTACTGTTTTATACCATGCTGTAATATAAAGTGTTACCTACTGTTTTATACCATGCTGTAATATAAAGTGTTACCTACTGTTTTATACCATGCTGTAATATAAAGTGTTGCCTACTGTTTTATACCATGCTGTAATATAAAGTGTTACCTACTGTTTTATACCATGCTGTAATATAAAGTGTTACCTACTGTTTTATACCATGCTGTAATATAAAGTGTTGCCTACTGTTTTATACCATGCTGTAATATAAAGTGTTACCTACTGTTTTATACCATGCTGTAATATAGAGTGTTACCTACTGTTTTATACCATGCTGTAATATAGAGTGTTACCTACTGTTTTATACCATGCTGTAATATAGAGTGTTACCTACTGTTTTATACCATGCTGTAATATAGAGTGTTACCTACTGTTTTATACCATGCTGTAATATAGAGTGTTACCTACTGTTTTATACCATGCTGTAATATAAAGTGTTACCTACTGTTTTATACCATGCTGTAATATAAAGTGTTACCTACTGTTTTATACCATGCTGTAATATAAAGTGTTACCTACTGTTTTATACCATGCTGTAATATAAAGTGTTACCTACTGTTTTATACCATGCTGTAATATAAAGTGTTACCTACTGTTTTATACCATGCTGTAATATAAAGTGTTACCTACTGTTTTATACCATGCTGTAATATAAAGTGTTACCTACTGTTTTATACCATGCTGTAATATAAAGTGTTACCTACTGTTTTATACCATGCTGTAATATAAAGTGTTACCTACTGTTTTATACCATGCTGTAATATAAAGTGTTACCTACTGTTTTATACCATGCTGTAATATAAAGTGTTACCTACTGTTTTATACCATGCTGTAATATAAAGTGTTACCTACTGTTTTATACCATGCTGTAATATAAAGTGTTGCCTACTGTTTTATACCATGCTGTAATATAAAGTGTTACCTACTGTTTTATACCATGCTGTAATATAAAGTGTTACCTACTGTTTTATACCATGCTGTAATATAAAGTGTTACCTACTGTTTTATACCATGCTGTAATATAAAGTGTTACCTACTGTTTTATACCATGCTGTAATATAGAGTGTTACCTACTGTTTTATACCATGCTGTAATATAGAGTGTTACCTACTGTTTTATACCATGCTGTAATATAAAGTGTTACCTACTGTTTTATACCATGCTGTAATATAAAGTGTTACCTACTGTTTTATACCATGCTGTAATATAAAGTGTTACCTACTGTTTTATACCATGCTGTAATATAGAGTGTTACCTACTGTTTTATACCATGCTGTAATATAAAGTGTTACCTACTGTTTTATACCATGCTGTAATATAAAGTGTTACCTACTGTTTTATACCATGCTGTAATATAAAGTGTTACCTACTGTTTTATACCATGCTGTAATATAAAGTGTTACCTACTGTTTTATACCATGCTGTAATATAAAGTGTTACCTACTGTTTTATACCATGCTGTAATATAAAGTGTTACCTACTGTTTTATACCATGCTGTAATATAAAGTGTTACCTACTGTTTTATACCATGCTGTAATATAAAGTGTTACCTACTGTTTTATACCATGCTGTAATATAAAGTGTTACCTACTGTTTTATACCATGCTGTAATATAAAGTGTTGCCTACTGTTTTATACCATGCTGTAATATAAAGTGTTACCTACTGTTTTATACCATGCTGTAATATAGAGTGTTACCTACTGTTTTATACCATGCTGTAATATAGAGTGTTACCTACTGTTTTATACCATGCTGTAATATAGAGTGTTACCTACTGTTTTATACCATGCTGTAATATAGAGTGTTACCTACTGTTTTATACCATGCTGTAATATAGAGTGTAACCTACTGTTTTATACCATGCTGTAATATAAAGTGTTACCTACTGTTTTATACAATGTTGTAATATAAAGTGTTACCTACTGTTTTATACCATGCTGTAATATAAAGTGTTACCTACTGTTTTATACCATGCTGTAATATAGAGTGTTACCTACTTTTTTATACCATGCTGTAATATAGAGTGTTATTTACTGTTTTATACCATGCTGTAATATAAAGTGTTACCTACTGTGTTATACCATGCCGTAATATAAAGTGTTACCTACTGTTTTATACCATGCTGTAATATAAAGTGTTACCTACTGTTTTATACCATGCTGTAATATAAAGTGTTACCTACTGTTTTATACCATGCTGTAATATAAAGTGTTACCTACTGTTTTATACCATGCTGTAATATAAAGTGTTACCTACTGTTTTATACCATGCTGTAATATAAAGTGTTACCTACTGTTTTATACCATGCTGTAATATAAAGTGTTACCTACTGTTTTATACCATGCTGTAATATAGAGTGTTACCTACTGTTTTATACCATGCTGTAATATAAAGTGTTACCTACTGTTTTATACCATGCTGTAATATAAAGTGTTACCTACTGTTTTATACCATGCTGTAATATAAAGTGTTACCTACTGTTTTATACCATGCTGTAATATAAAGTGTTACCTACTGTTTTATACCATGCTGTAATATAAAGTGTTACCTACTGTTTTATACCATGTTGTAATATAAAGTGTTACCTACTGTTTTATACCATGCTGTAATATAAAGTGTTACCTACTGTTTTATACCATGCTGTAATATAAAGTGTTACCTACTGTTTTATACCATGCTGTAATATAGAGTGTTACCTACTGTTTTATACCATGCTGTAATATAAAGTGTTACCTACTGTTTTATACCATGCTGTAATATAAAGTGTTACCTACTGTTTTATACCATGCTGTAATATAGAGTGTTACCTACTGTTTTATACCATGCTGTAATATAAAGTGTTACCTACTGTTTTATACCATGCTGTAATATAAAGTGTTACCTACTGTTTTATACCATGCTGTAATATAAAGTGTTACCTACTGTTTTATACCATGCTGTAATATAAAGTGTTACCTACTGTTTTATACCATGCTGTAATATAAAGTGTTACCTACTGTTTTATACCATGCTGTAATATAAAGTGTTACCTACTGTTTTATACCATGCTGTAATATAAAGTGTTACCTACTGTTTTATACCATGCTGTAATATAAAGTGTTACCTACTGTTTTATACCATGCTGTAATATAAAGTGTTACCTACTGTTTTATACCATGCTGTAATATAAAGTGTTACCTACTGTTTTATACCATGCTGTAATATAAAGTGTTACCTACTGTTTTATACCATGCTGTAATATAAGTGTTACCTACTGTTTTATACCATGCTGTAATATAAAGTGTTACCTACTGTTTTATACCATGCTGTAATATAAAGTGTTACCTACTGTTTTATACCATGCTGTAATATAAAGTGTTACCTACTGTTTTATACCATGCTGTAATATAAAGTGTTACCTACTGTTTTATACCATGCTGTAATATAAAGTGTTACCTACTGTTTTATACCATGCTGTAATATAAAGTGTTACCTACTGTTTTATACCATGCTGTAATATAAAGTGTTACCTACTGTTTTATACCATGCTGTAATATAAAGTGTTACCTACTGTTTTATACCATGCTGTAATATAAAGTGTTACCTACTGTTTTATACCATGCTGTAATATAGAGTGTTACCTACTGTTTTATACCATGCTGTAATATAAAGTGTTACCTACTGTTTTATACCATGCTGTAATATAAAGTGTTACCTACTGTTTTATACCATGCTGTAATATAGAGTGTTACCTACTGTTTTATACCATGCTGTAATATAAAGTGTTACCTACTGTTTTATACCATGCTGTAATATAAAGTGTTACCTACTGTTTTATACCATGCTGTAATATAAAGTGTTACCTACTGTTTTATACCATGCTGTAATATAAAGTGTTACCTACTGTTTTATACCATGCTGTAATATAAAGTGTTACCTACTGTTTTATACCATGCTGTAATATAAAGTGTTACCTACTGTTTTATACCATGCTGTAATATAAAGTGTTACCTACTGTTTTATACCATGCTGTAATATAAAGTGTTACCTACTGTTTTATACCATGCTGTAATATAAAGTGTTACCTACTGTTTTATACCATGCTGTAATATAAAGTGTTACCTACTGTTTTATACCATGCTGTAATATAAAGTGTTACCTACTGTTTTATACCATGCTGTAATATAAAGTGTTACCTACTGTTTTATACCATGCTGTAATATAAAGTGTTACCTACTGTTTTATACCATGCTGTAATATAAAGTGTTACCTACTGTTTTATACCATGCTGTAATATAAAGTGTTACCTACTGTTTTATACCATGCTGTAATATAGAGTGTTACCTACTGTTTTATACCATGCTGTAATATAGAGTGTTACCTACTGTTTTATACCATGCTGTAATATAAAGTGTTACCTACTGTTTTATACCATGCTGTAATATAGAGTGTTACCTACTGTTTTATACCATGCTGTAATATAAAGTGTTACCTACTGTTTTATACCATGCTGTAATATAAAGTGTTACCTACTGTTTTATACCATGCTGTAATATAAAGTGTTACCTACTGTTTTATACCATGCTGTAATATAAAGTGTTACCTACTGTTTTATACCATGCTGTAATATAGAGTGTTACCTACTGTTTTATACCATGCTGTAATATAAAGTGTTACCTACTGTTTTATACCATGCTGTAATATAGAGTGTTACCTACTGTTTTATACCATGCTGTAATATAAAGTGTTACCTACTGTTTTATACCATGCTGTAATATAGAGTGTTACCTACTGTTTTATACCATGCTGTAATATAAAGTGTTACCTACTGTTTTATACCATGCTGTAATATAAAGTGTTACCTACTGTTTTATACCATGCTGTAATATAAAGTGTTACCTACTGTTTTATACCATGCTGTAATATAAAGTGTTACCTACTGTTTTATACCATGCTGTAATATAGAGTGTTACCTACTGTTTTATACCATGCTGTAATATAAAGTGTTACCTACTGTTTTATACCATGCTGTAATATAAAGTGTTACCTACTGTTTTATACCATGCTGTAATATAAAGTGTTACCTACTGTTTTATACCATGCTGTAATATAAAGTGTTACCTACTGTTTTATACCATGCTGTAATATAAAGTGTTACCTACTGTTTTATACCATGCTGTAATATAAAGTGTTACCTACTGTTTTATACCATGCTGTAATATAAAGTGTTACCTACTGTTTTATACCATGCTGTAATATAAAGTGTTACCTACTGTTTTATACCATGCTGTAATATAAAGTGTTACCTACTGTTTTATACCATGCTGTAATATAAAGTGTTACCTACTGTTTTATACCATGCTGTAATATAAAGTGTTACCTACTGTTTTATACCATGCTGTAATATAAAGTGTTACCTACTGTTTTATACCATGCTGTAATATAAAGTGTTACCTACTGTTTTATACCATGCTGTAATATAAAGTGTTACCTACTGTTTTATACCATGCTGTAATATAAAGTGTTACCTACTGTTTTATACCATGCTGTAATATAAAGTGTTACCTACTGTTTTATACCATGCTGTAATATAAAGTGTTACCTACTGTTTTATACCATGCTGTAATATAAAGTGTTACCTACTGTTTTATACCATGCTGTAATATAAAGTGTTACCTACTGTTTTATACCATGCTGTAATATAAAGTGTTACCTACTGTTTTATACCATGCTGTAATATAAAGTGTTACCTACTGTTTTATACCATGCTGTAATATAGAGTGTTACCTACTGTTTTATACCATGCTGTAATATAAAGTGTTACCTACTGTTTTATACCATGCTGTAATATAAAGTGTTACCTACTGTTTTATACCATGCTGTAATATAAAGTGTTACCTACTGTTTTATACCATGCTGTAATATAAAGTGTTACCTACTGTTTTATACCATGCTGTAATATAAAGTGTTACCTACTGTTTTATACCATGCTGTAATATAAAGTGTTACCTACTGTTTTATACCATGCTGTAATATAAAGTGTTACCTACTGTTTTATACCATGCTGTAATATAAAGTGTTACCTACTGTTTTATACCATGCTGTAATATAAAGTGTTGCCTACTGTTTGATACCATGCCTTAATATAGAGTGTTACCTACTGTTTTATAACATGCTGTAATATAAAGTGTTACCTACTGTTTTATACCATGTTGTAATATAAAGTGTTACCTACTGTTTTATACCATGCTGTAATATAAAGTGTTACCTACTGTTTTATACCATGCTGTAATATAAAGTGTTACCTACTGTTTTATACCATGCTGTAATATAGTGTTAACTACTGTTTTATACCATGTTGTAATATAAAGTGTTACCTACTGTTTTATACCATGCTGTAATATAAAGTGTTACCTACTGTTTTATACCATGCTGTAATATAAAGTGTTACCTACTGTTTTATACCATGCTGTAATATAAAGTGTTACCTACTGTTTTATACCATGCTGTAATATAAAGTGTTACCTACTGTTTTATACCATGCTGTAATATAAAGTGTTACCTACTGTTTTATACCATGCTGTAATATAAAGTGTTACCTACTGTTTTATACCATGCTGTAATATAAAGTGTTACCTACTGTTTTATACCATGCTGTAATATAAAGTGTTACCTACTGTTTTATACCATGCTGTAATATAAAGTGTTACCTACTGTTTTATACCATGCTGTAATATAGAGTGTTACCTACTGTTTTATACCATGCTGTAATATAGAGTGTTACCTACTGTTTTATACCATGCTGTAATATAAAGTGTTACCTACTGTTTTATACCATGCTGTAATATAAAGTGTTACCTACTGTTTTATACCATGCTGTAATATAAAGTGTTACCTACTGTTTTATACCATGCTGTAATATAAAGTGTTACCTACTGTTTTATACCATGCTGTAATATAGAGTGTTACCTACTGTTTTATACCATGCTGTAATATAGAGTGTTACCTACTGTTTTATACCATGCTGTAATATAAAGTGTTACCTACTGTTTTATACCATGCTGTAATATAAAGTGTTACCTACTGTTTTATACCATGCTGTAATATAAAGTGTTACCTACTGTTTTATACCATGCTGTAATATAAAGTGTTACCTACTGTTTTATACCATGCTGTAATATAAAGTGTTACCTACTGTTTTATACCATGCTGTAATATAAAGTGTTACCTACTGTTTTATACCATGCTGTAATATAAAGTGTTACCTACTGTTTTATACCATGCTGTAATATAAAGTGTTACCTACTGTTTTATACCATGCTGTAATATAGAGTGTTACCTACTGTTTTATACCATGCTGTAATATAAAGTGTTACCTACTGTTTTATACCATGCTGTAATATAAAGTGTTACCTACTGTTTTATACCATGCTGTAATATAAAGTGTTACCTACTGTTTTATACCATGCTGTAATATAAAGTGTTACCTACTGTTTTATACCATGCTGTAATATAAAGTGTTACCTACTGTTTTATACCATGCTGTAATATAAAGTGTTACCTACTGTTTTATACCATGCTGTAATATAGAGTGTTACCTACTGTTTTATACCATGCTGTAATATAAAGTGTTACCTACTGTTTTATACCATGCTGTAATATAGAGTGTTACCTACTGTTTTATACCATGCTGTAATATAAAGTGTTACCTACTGTTTTATACCATGCTGTAATATAGAGTGTTACCTACTGTTTTATACCATGCTGTAATATAAAGTGTTACCTACTGTTTTATACCATGCTGTAATATAAAGTGTTACCTACTGTTTTATACCATGCTGTAATATAAAGTGTTACCTACTGTTTTATACCATGCTGTAATATAAAGTGTTACCTACTGTTTTATACCATGCTGTAATATAAAGTGTTACCTACTGTTTTATACCATGCTGTAATATAAAGTGTTACCTACTGTTTTATACCATGCTGTAATATAAAGTGTTACCTACTGTTTTATACCATGCTGTAATATAAAGTGTTACCTACTGTTTTATACCATGCTGTAATATAAAGTGTTACCTACTGTTTTATACCATGCTGTAATATAAAGTGTTACCTACTGTTTTATACCATGCTGTAATATAAAGTGTTACCTACTGTTTTATACCATGCTGTAATATAAAGTGTTACCTACTGTTTTATACCATGCTGTAATATAAAGTGTTACCTACTGTTTTATACCATGCTGTAATATAAAGTGTTACCTACTGTTTTATACCATGCTGTAATATAAAGTGTTACCTACTGTTTTATACCATGCTGTAATATAAAGTGTTACCTACTGTTTTATACCATGCTGTAATATAAAGTGTTACCTACTGTTTTATACCATGCTGTAATATAAAGTGTTACCTACTGTTTTATACCATGCTGTAATATAAAGTGTTACCTACTGTTTTATACCATGCTGTAATATAAAGTGTTACCTACTGTTTTATACCATGCTGTAATATAAAGTGTTACCTACTGTTTTATACCATGCTGTAATATAGAGTGTTACCTACTGTTTTATACCATGCTGTAATATAAAGTGTTACCTACTGTTTTATACCATGCTGTAATATAAAGTGTTACCTACTGTTTTATACCATGCTGTAATATAAAGTGTTACCTACTGTTTTATACCATGCTGTAATATAGAGTGTTACCTACTGTTTTATACCATGCTGTAATATAAAGTGTTACCTACTGTTTTATACCATGCTGTAATATAAAGTGTTACCTACTGTTTTATACCATGCTGTAATATAAAGTGTTACCTACTGTTTTATACCATGCTGTAATATAAAGTGTTACCTACTGTTTTATACCATGCTGTAATATAAAGTGTTACCTACTGTTTTATACCATGCTGTAATATAAAGTGTTACCTACTGTTTTATACCATGCTGTAATATAAAGTGTTACCTACTGTTTTATACCATGCTGTAATATAAAGTGTTACCTACTGTTTTATACCATGCTGTAATATAAAGTGTTACCTACTGTTTTATACCATGCTGTAATATAAAGTGTTACCTACTGTTTTATACCATGCTGTAATATAAAGTGTTACCTACTGTTTTATACCATGCTGTAATATAAAGTGTTACCTACTGTTTTATACCATGCTGTAATATAAAGTGTTACCTACTGTTTTATACCATGCTGTAATATAAAGTGTTACCTACTGTTTTATACCATGCTGTAATATAAAGTGTTACCTACTGTTTTATACCATGCTGTAATATAAAGTGTTACCTACTGTTTTATACCATGCTGTAATATAAAGTGTTACCTACTGTTTTATACCATGCTGTAATATAAAGTGTTACCTACTGTTTTATACCATGCTGTAATATAAAGTGTTACCTACTGTTTTATACCATGCTGTAATATAAAGTGTTACCTACTGTTTTATACCATGCTGTAATATAAAGTGTTACCTACTGTTTTATACCATGCTGTAATATAAAGTGTTACCTACTGTTTTATACCATGCTGTAATATAAAGTGTTACCTACTGTTTTATACCATGCTGTAATATAAAGTGTTACCTACTGTTTTATACCATGCTGTAATATAAAGTGTTACCTACTGTTTTATACCATGCTGTAATATAAAGTGTTACCTACTGTTTTATACCATGCTGTAATATAAAGTGTTACCTACTGTTTTATACCATGCTGTAATATAAAGTGTTACCTACTGTTTTATACCATGCTGTAATATAAAGTGTTACCTACTGTTTTATACCATGCTGTAATATAAAGTGTTACCTACTGTTTTATACCATGCTGTAATATAAAGTGTTACCTACTGTTTTATACCATGCTGTAATATAAAGTGTTACCTACTGTTTTATACCATGCTGTAATATAAAGTGTTACCTACTGTTTTATACCATGCTGTAATATAAAGTGTTACCTACTGTTTTATACCATGCTGTAATATAAAGTGTTACCTACTGTTTTATACCATGCTGTAATATAAAGTGTTACCTACTGTTTTATACCATGCTGTAATATAAAGTGTTACCTACTGTTTTATACCATGCTGTAATATAAAGTGTTACCTACTGTTTTATACCATGCTGTAATATAAAGTGTTACCTACTGTTTTATACCATGCTGTAATATAAAGTGTTACCTACTGTTTTATACCATGCTGTAATATAAAGTGTTACCTACTGTTTTATACCATGCTGTAATATAAAGTGTTACCTACTGTTTTATACCATGCTGTAATATAAAGTGTTACCTACTGTTTTATACCATGCTGTAATATAAAGTGTTACCTACTGTTTTATACCATGCTGTAATATAAAGTGTTACCTACTGTTTTATACCATGCTGTAATATAAAGTGTTACCTACTGTTTTATACCATGCTGTAATATAAAGTGTTACCTACTGTTTTATACCATGCTGTAATATAAAGTGTTACCTACTGTTTTATACCATGCTGTAATATAAAGTGTTACCTACTGTTTTATACCATGCTGTAATATAAAGTGTTACCTACTGTTTTATACCATGCTGTAATATAAAGTGTTACCTACTGTTTTATACCATGCTGTAATATAAAGTGTTACCTACTGTTTTATACCATGCTGTAATATAAAGTGTTACCTACTGTTTTATACCATGCTGTAATATAAAGTGTTACCTACTGTTTTATACCATGCTGTAATATAAAGTGTTACCTACTGTTTTATACCATGCTGTAATATAAAGTGTTACCTACTGTTTTATACCATGCTGTAATATAAAGTGTTACCTACTGTTTTATACCATGCTGTAATATAAAGTGTTACCTACTGTTTTATACCATGCTGTAATATAAAGTGTTACCTACTGTTTTATACCATGCTGTAATATAAAGTGTTACCTACTGTTTTATACCATGCTGTAATATAAAGTGTTACCTACTGTTTTATACCATGCTGTAATATAAAGTGTTACCTACTGTTTTATACCATGCTGTAATATAAAGTGTTACCTACTGTTTTATACCATGCTGTAATATAAAGTGTTACCTACTGTTTTATACCATGCTGTAATATAGAGTGTTACCTACTGTTTTATACCATGCTGTAATATAAAGTGTTACCTACTGTTTTATACCATGCTGTAATATAAAGTGTTACCTACTGTTTTATACCATGCTGTAATATAAAGTGTTACCTACTGTTTTATACCATGCTGTAATATAAAGTGTTACCTACTGTTTTATACCATGCTGTAATATAAAGTGTTACCTACTGTTTTATACCATGCTGTAATATAAAGTGTTACCTACTGTTTTATACCATGCTGTAATATAAAGTGTTACCTACTGTTTTATACCATGCTGTAATATAAAGTGTTACCTACTGTTTTATACCATGCTGTAATATAAAGTGTTGCCTACTGTTTGATACCATGCCTTAATATAGAGTGTTACCTACTGTTTTATAACATGCTGTAATATAAAGTGTTACCTACTGTTTTATACCAAGTTGTAATATAAAGTGTTACCTACTGTTTTATACCATGCTGTAATATAAAGTGTTACCTACTGTTTTATACCATGCTGTAATATAAAGTGTTACCTACTGTTTTATACCATGCTGTAATATAGTGTTAACTACTGTTTTATACCATGTTGTAATATAAAGTGTTACCTACTGTTTTATACCATGCTGTAATATAAAGTGTTACCTACTGTTTTATACCATGCTGTAATATAAAGTGTTACCTACTGTTTTAAACCATGCTGTAATATAAAGTGTTGCCTACTGTTTTATACCATGCTGTAATATAAAGTGTTACCTACTGTTTTATACCATGCTGTAATATAAAGTGTTACCTACTGTTTTATACCATGCTGTAATATAAAGTGTTGCCTACTGTTTTATACCATGCTGTAATATAAAGTGTTACCTACTGTTTTATACCATGCTGTAATATAGAGTGTTACCTACTGTTTTATACCATGCTGTAATATAGAGTGTTACCTACTGTTTTATACCATGCTGTAATATAGAGTGTTACCTACTGTTTTATACCATGCTGTAATATAGAGTGTTACCTACTGTTTTATACCATGCTGTAATATAGAGTGTAACCTACTGTTTTATACCATGCTGTAATATAAAGTGTTACCTTCTGTTTTATACTTTGTTGTAATATAAAGTGTTACCTACTGTTTTATACCATGCTGTAATATAAAGTGTTACCTACTGTTTTATACCATGCTGTAATATAGAGTGTTACCTACTTTTTTATACCATGCTGTAATATAGAGTGTTACCTACTGTTTTATACCATGCTGTAATATAAAGTGTTACCTACTGTGTTATACCATGCCGTAATATAAAGTGTTACCTACTGTTTTATACCATGCTGTAATATAGAGTGTTACCTACTGTTTTATACCATGCTGTAATATAAAGTGTTACCTACTGTTTTATACCATGCTGTAATATAAAGTGTTACCTACTGTTTTATACCATGCTGTAATATAAAGTGTTACCTACTGTTTTATACCATGCTGTAATATAAAGTGTTACCTACTGTTTTATACCATGCTGTAATATAAAGTGTTACCTACTGTTTTATACCATGCTGTAATATAAAGTGTTGCCTACTGTTTGATACCATGCCTTAATATAGAGTGTTACCTACTGTTTTATACCATGCTGTAATATAAAGTGTTACCTACTGTTTTATACCATGTTGTAATATAAAGTGTTACCTACTGTTTTATACCATGCTGTAATATAAAGTGTTACCTACTGTTTTATACCATGCTGTAATATAAAGTGTTACCTACTGTTTTATACCATGCTGTAATATAAGTGTTACCTACTGTTTTATACCATGCTGTAATATAAAGTGTTACCTACTGTTTTATACCATGCTGTAATATAAAGTGTTACCTACTGTTTTATACCATGCTGTAATATAAAGTGTTACCTACTGTTTTATACCATGCTGTAATATAAAGTGTTACCTACTGTTTTATACCATGCTGTAATATAAAGTGTTACCTACTGTTTTATACCATGCTGTAATATAAAGTGTTACCTACTGTTTTATACCATGCTGTAATATAAAGTGTTACCTACTGTTTTATACCATGCTGTAATATAAAGTGTTACCTACTGTTTTATACCATGCTGTAATATAAAGTGTTACCTACTGTTTTATACCATGCTGTAATATAAAGTGTTACCTACTGTTTTATACCATGCTGTAATATAAAGTGTTACCTACTGTTTTATACCATGCTGTAATATAAAGTGTTACCTACTGTTTTATACCATGCTGTAATATAAAGTGTTACCTACTGTTTTATACCATGCTGTAATATAAAGTGTTACCTACTGTTTTATACCATGCTGTAATATAAAGTGTTACCTACTGTTTTATACCATGCTGTAATATAAAGTGTTACCTACTGTTTTATACCATGCTGTAATATAGAGTGTTACCTACTGTTTTATACCATGCTGTAATATAAAGTGTTACCTACTGTTTTATACCATGCTGTAATATAAAGTGTTACCTACTGTTTTATACCATGCTGTAATATAAAGTGTTACCTACTGTTTTATACCATGCTGTAATATAAAGTGTTACCTACTGTTTTATACCATGCTGTAATATAAAGTGTTACCTACTGTTTTATACCATGCTGTAATATAAAGTGTTGCCTACTGTTTGATACCATGCCTTAATATAGAGTGTTACCTACTGTTTTATAACATGCTGTAATATAAAGTGTTACCTACTGTTTTATACCATGTTGTAATATAAAGTGTTACCTACTGTTTTATACCATGCTGTAATATAAAGTGTTACCTACTGTTTTATACCATGCTGTAATATAAAGTGTTACCTACTGTTTTATACCATGCTGTAATATAGTGTTATCTACTGTTTTATACCATGTTGTAATATAAAGTGTTACCTACTGTTTTATACCATGCTGTAATATAAAGTGTTACCTACTGTTTTATACCATGCTGTAATATAAAGTGTTACCTACTGTTTTATACCATGCTGTAATATAAAGTGTTACCTACTGTTTTATACCATGCTGTAATATAAAGTGTTACCTACTGTTTTATACCATGCTGTAATATAAAGTGTTACCTACTGTTTTATACCATGCTGTAATATAAAGTGTTACCTACTGTTTTATACCATGCTGTAATATAAAGTGTTACCTACTGTTTTATACCATGCTGTAATATAAAGTGTTACCTACTGTTTTATACCATGCTGTAATATAAAGTGTTACCTACTGTTTTATACCATGCTGTAATATAAAGTGTTACCTACTGTTTTATACCATGCTGTAATATAAAGTGTTACCTACTGTTTTATACCATGCTGTAATATAAAGTGTTACCTACTGTTTTATACCATGCTGTAATATAAAGTGTTACCTACTGTTTTATACCATGCTGTAATATAAAGTGTTACCTACTGTTTTATACCATGCTGTAATATAAAGTGTTACCTACTGTTTTATACCATGCTGTAATATAGAGTGTTACCTACTGTTTTATACCATGCTGTAATATAAAGTGTTACCTACTGTTTTATACCATGCTGTAATATAAAGTGTTACCTACTGTTTTATACCATGCTGTAATATAAAGTGTTACCTACTGTTTTATACCATGCTGTAATATAAAGTGTTACCTACTGTTTTATACCATGCTGTAATATAAAGTGTTACCTACTGTTTTATACCATGCTGTAATATAAAGTGTTACCTACTGTTTTATACCATGCTGTAATATAAAGTGTTACCTACTGTTTTATACCATGCTGTAATATAAAGTGTTACCTACTGTTTTATACCATGCTGTAATATAAAGTGTTACCTACTGTTTTATACCATGCTGTAATATAAAGTGTTACCTACTGTTTTATACCATGCTGTAATATAAAGTGTTACCTACTGTTTTATACCATGCTGTAATATAAAGTGTTACCTACTGTTTTATACCATGCTGTAATATAAAGTGTTACCTACTGTTTTATACCATGCTGTAATATAAAGTGTTACCTACTGTTTTATACCATGCTGTAATATAAAGTGTTACCTACTGTTTTATACCATGCTGTAATATAAAGTGTTACCTACTGTTTTATACCATGCTGTAATATAAAGTGTTACCTACTGTTTTATACCATGCTGTAATATAAAGTGTTACCTACTGTTTTATACCATGCTGTAATATAAAGTGTTACCTACTGTTTTATACCATGCTGTAATATAAAGTGTTACCTACTGTTTTATACCATGCTGTAATATAAAGTGTTACCTACTGTTTTATACCATGCTGTAATATAAAGTGTTACCTACTGTTTTATACCATGCTGTAATATAAAGTGTTACCTACTGTTTTATACCATGCTGTAATATAGAGTGTTACCTACTGTTTTATACCATGCTGTAATATAGAGTGTTACCTACTGTTTTATACCATGCTGTAATATAGAGTGTTACCTACTGTTTTATACCATGCTGTAATATAGAGTGTTACCTACTGTTTTATACCATGCTGTAATATAAAGTGTTACCTACTGTTTTATACCATGTTGTAATATAAAGTGTTACCTACTGTTTTATACCATGCTGTAATATAAAGTGTTACCTACTGTTTTATACCATGCTGTAATATAGAGTGTTACCTACTTTTTTATACCATGCTGTAATATAGAGTGTTACCTACTGTTTTATACCATGCTGTAATATAAAGTGTTACCTACTGTGTTATACCATGCCGTAATATAAAGTGTTACCTACTGTTTTATACCATGCTGTAATATAGAGTGTTACCTACTGTTTTATACCATGCTGTAATATAAAGTGTTACCTACTGTTTTATACCATGCTGTAATATAAAGTGTTACCTACTGTTTTATACCATGCTGTAATATAAAGTGTTACCTACTGTTTTATACCATGCTGTAATATAAAGTGTTACCTACTGTTTTATACCATGCTGTAATATAAAGTGTTACCTACTGTTTTATACCATGCTGTAATATAAAGTGTTGCCTACTGTTTGATACCATGCCTTAATATAGAGTGTTACCTACTGTTTTATAACATGCTGTAATATAAAGTGTTACCTACTGTTTTATACCATGTTGTAATATAAAGTGTTACCTACTGTTTTATACCATGCTGTAATATAAAGTGTTACCTACTGTTTTATACCATGCTGTAATATAAAGTGTTACCTACTGTTTTATACCATGCTGTAATATAGTGTTACCTACTGTTTTATACCATGTTGTAATATAAAGTGTTACCTACTGTTTTATACCATGCTGTAATATAAAGTGTTACCTACTGTTTTATACCATGCTGTAATATAAAGTGTTACCTACTGTTTTATACCATGCTGTAATATAAAGTGTTACCTACTGTTTTATACCATGCTGTAATATAAAGTGTTACCTACTGTTTTATACCATGCTGTAATATAAAGTGTTACCTACTGTTTTATACCATGCTGTAATATAAAGTGTTACCTACTGTTTTATACCATGCTGTAATATAAAGTGTTACCTACTGTTTTATACCATGCTGTAATATAAAGTGTTACCTACTGTTTTATACCATGCTGTAATATAAAGTGTTACCTACTGTTTTATACCATGCTGTAATATAAAGTGTTACCTACTGTTTTATACCATGCTGTAATATAAAGTGTTACCTACTGTTTTATACCATGCTGTAATATAAAGTGTTACCTACTGTTTTATACCATGCTGTAATATAAAGTGTTACCTACTGTTTTATACCATGCTGTAATATAAAGTGTTACCTACTGTTTTATACCATGCTGTAATATAAAGTGTTACCTACTGTTTTATACCATGCTGTAATATAAAGTGTTACCTACTGTTTTATACCATGCTGTAATATAAAGTGTTACCTACTGTTTTATACCATGCTGTAATATAAAGTGTTACCTACTGTTTTATACCATGCTGTAATATAAAGTGTTACCTACTGTTTTATACCATGCTGTAATATAAAGTGTTACCTACTGTTTTATACCATGCTGTAATATAAAGTGTTACCTACTGTTTTATACCATGCTGTAATATAAAGTGTTACCTACTGTTTTATACCATGCTGTAATATAAAGTGTTGCCTACTGTTTTATACCATGCTGTAATATAAAGTGTTACCTACTGTTTTATACCATGCTGTAATATAAAGTGTTACCTACTGTTTTATACCATGCTGTAATATAAAGTGTTGCCTACTGTTTTATACCATGCTGTAATATAAAGTGTTACCTACTGTTTTATACCATGCTGTAATATAGAGTGTTACCTACTGTTTTATACCATGCTGTAATATAGAGTGTTACCTACTGTTTTATACCATGCTGTAATATAGAGTGTTACCTACTGTTTTATACCATGCTGTAATATAGAGTGTTACCTACTGTTTTATACCATGCTGTAATATAGAGTGTAACCTACTGTTTTATACCATGCTGTAATATAAAGTGTTACCTTCTGTTTTATACTTTGTTGTAATATAAAGTGTTACCTACTGTTTTATACCATGCTGTAATATAAAGTGTTACCTACTGTTTTATACCATGCTGTAATATAGAGTGTTACCTACTTTTTTATACCATGCTGTAATATAGAGTGTTACCTACTGTTTTATACCATGCTGTAATATAAAGTGTTACCTACTGTGTTATACCATGCCGTAATATAAAGTGTTACCTACTGTTTTATACCATGCTGTAATATAGAGTGTTACCTACTGTTTTATACCATGCTGTAATATAAAGTGTTACCTACTGTTTTATACCATGCTGTAATATAAAGTGTTACCTACTGTTTTATACCATGCTGTAATATAAAGTGTTACCTACTGTTTTATACCATGCTGTAATATAAAGTGTTACCTACTGTTTTATACCATGCTGTAATATAAAGTGTTACCTACTGTTTTATACCATGCTGTAATATAAAGTGTTGCCTACTGTTTGATACCATGCCTTAATATAGAGTGTTACCTACTGTTTTATAACATGCTGTAATATAAAGTGTTACCTACTGTTTTATACCATGTTGTAATATAAAGTGTTACCTACTGTTTTATACCATGCTGTAATATAAAGTGTTACCTACTGTTTTATACCATGCTGTAATATAAAGTGTTACCTACTGTTTTATACCATGCTGTAATATAGTGTTATCTACTGTTTTATACCATGTTGTAATATAAAGTGTTACCTACTGTTTTATACCATGCTGTAATATAAAGTGTTACCTACTGTTTTATACCATGCTGTAATATAAAGTGTTACCTACTGTTTTATACCATGCTGTAATATAAAGTGTTACCTACTGTTTTATACCATGCTGTAATATAAAGTGTTGCCTACTGTTTGATACCATGCCTTAATATAGAGTGTTACCTACTGTTTTATAACATGCTGTAATATAAAGTGTTACCTACTGTTTTATACCATGTTGTAATATAAAGTGTTACCTACTGTTTTATACCATGCTGTAATATAAAGTGTTACCTACTGTTTTATACCATGCTGTAATATAAAGTGTTACCTACTGTTTTATACCATGCTGTAATATAAAGTGTTACCTACTGTTTTATACCATGCTGTAATATAAAGTGTTACCTACTGTTTTATACCATGCTGTAATATAAAGTGTTACCTACTGTTTTATACCATGCTGTAATATAAAGTGTTACCTACTGTTTTATACCATGCTGTAATATAAAGTGTTACCTACTGTTTTATACCATGCTGTAATATAAAGTGTTACCTACTGTTTTATACCATGCTGTAATATAAAGTGTTACCTACTGTTTTATACCATGCTGTAATATAAAGTGTTACCTACTGTTTTATACCATGCTGTAATATAAAGTGTTACCTACTGTTTTATACCATGCTGTAATATAAAGTGTTACCTACTGTTTTATACCATGCTGTAATATAAAGTGTTACCTACTGTTTTATACCATGCTGTAATATAGAGTGTTACCTACTGTTTTATACCATGCTGTAATATAAAGTGTTACCTACTGTTTTATACCATGCTGTAATATAGAGTGTTACCTACTGTTTTATACCATGCTGTAATATAAAGTGTTACCTACTGTTTTATACCATGCTGTAATATAGAGTGTTACCTACTGTTTTATACCATGCTGTAATATAAAGTGTTACCTACTGTTTTATACCATGCTGTAATATAAAGTGTTACCTACTGTTTTATACCATGCTGTAATATAAAGTGTTACCTACTGTTTTATACCATGCTGTAATATAGAGTGTTACCTACTGTTTTATACCATGCTGTAATATAAAGTGTTACCTACTGTTTTATACCATGCTGTAATATAAAGTGTTACCTACTGTTTTATACCATGCTGTAATATAAAGTGTTACCTACTGTTTTATACCATGCTGTAATATAAAGTGTTACCTACTGTTTTATACCATGCTGTAATATAAAGTGTTACCTACTGTTTTATACCATGCTGTAATATAAAGTGTTACCTACTGTTTTATACCATGCTGTAATATAAAGTGTTACCTACTGTTTTATACCATGCTGTAATATAAAGTGTTACCTACTGTTTTATACCATGCTGTAATATAAAGTGTTACCTACTGTTTTATACCATGCTGTAATATAAAGTGTTGCCTACTGTTTGATACCATGCCTTAATATAGAGTGTTACCTACTGTTTTATAACATGCTGTAATATAAAGTGTTACCTACTGTTTTATACCATGTTGTAATATAAAGTGTTACCTACTGTTTTATACCATGCTGTAATATAAAGTGTTACCTACTGTTTTATACCATGCTGTAATATAAAGTGTTACCTACTGTTTTATACCATGCTGTAATATAAAGTGTTACCTACTGTTTTATACCATGCTGTAATATAAAGTGTTACCTACTGTTTTATACCATGCTGTAATATAAAGTGTTACCTACTGTTTTATACCATGCTGTAATATAAAGTGTTACCTACTGTTTTATACCATGCTGTAATATAAAGTGTTACCTACTGTTTTATACCATGTTGTAATATAAAGTGTTACCTACTGTTTTATACCATGCTGTAATATAAAGTGTTACCTACTGTTTTATACCATGCTGTAATATAAAGTGTTACCTACTGTTTTATACCATGCTGTAATATAAAGTGTTGCCTACTGTTTTATACCATGCTGTAATATAAAGTGTTACCTACTGTTTTATACCATGCTGTAATATAAAGTGTTACCTACTGTTTTATACCATGCTGTAATATAAAGTGTTGCCTACTGTTTTATACCATGCTGTAATATAAAGTGTTACCTACTGTTTTATACCATGCTGTAATATAGAGTGTTACCTACTGTTTTATACCATGCTGTAATATAGAGTGTTACCTACTGTTTTATACCATGCTGTAATATAGAGTGTTACCTACTGTTTTATACCATGCTGTAATATAGAGTGTTACCTACTGTTTTATACCATGCTGTAATATAGAGTGTAACCTACTGTTTTATACCATGCTGTAATATAAAGTGTTACCTTCTGTTTTATACTTTGTTGTAATATAAAGTGTTACCTACTGTTTTATACCATGCTGTAATATAAAGTGTTACCTACTGTTTTATACCATGCTGTAATATAGAGTGTTACCTACTTTTTTATACCATGCTGTAATATAGAGTGTTACCTACTGTTTTATACCATGCTGTAATATAAAGTGTTACCTACTGTGTTATACCATGCCGTAATATAAAGTGTTACCTACTGTTTTATACCATGCTGTAATATAGAGTGTTACCTACTGTTTTATACCATGCTGTAATATAAAGTGTTACCTACTGTTTTATACCATGCTGTAATATAAAGTGTTACCTACTGTTTTATACCATGCTGTAATATAAAGTGTTACCTACTGTTTTATACCATGCTGTAATATAAAGTGTTACCTACTGTTTTATACCATGCTGTAATATAAAGTGTTACCTACTGTTTTATACCATGCTGTAATATAAAGTGTTGCCTACTGTTTGATACCATGCCTTAATATAGAGTGTTACCTACTGTTTTATAACATGCTGTAATATAAAGTGTTACCTACTGTTTTATACCATGTTGTAATATAAAGTGTTACCTACTGTTTTATACCATGCTGTAATATAAAGTGTTACCTACTGTTTTATACCATGCTGTAATATAAAGTGTTACCTACTGTTTTATACCATGCTGTAATATAGTGTTATCTACTGTTTTATACCATGTTGTAATATAAAGTGTTACCTACTGTTTTATACCATGCTGTAATATAAAGTGTTACCTACTGTTTTATACCATGCTGTAATATAAAGTGTTACCTACTGTTTTATACCATGCTGTAATATAAAGTGTTACCTACTGTTTTATACCATGCTGTAATATAAAGTGTTACCTACTGTTTTATACCATGCTGTAATATAAAGTGTTACCTACTGTTTTATACCATGCTGTAATATAAAGTGTTACCTACTGTTTTATACCATGCTGTAATATAAAGTGTTACCTACTGTTTTATACCATGCTGTAATATAAAGTGTTACCTACTGTTTTATACCATGCTGTAATATAAAGTGTTACCTACTGTTTTATACCATGCTGTAATATAAAGTGTTACCTACTGTTTTATACCATGCTGTAATATAAAGTGTTACCTACTGTTTTATACCATGCTGTAATATAAAGTGTTACCTACTGTTTTATACCATGCTGTAATATAAAGTGTTACCTACTGTTTTATACCATGCTGTAATATAAAGTGTTACCTACTGTTTTATACCATGCTGTAATATAAAGTGTTACCTACTGTTTTATACCATGCTGTAATATAAAGTGTTACCTACTGTTTTATACCATGCTGTAATATAAAGTGTTACCTACTGTTTTATACCATGCTGTAATATAAAGTGTTACCTACTGTTTTATACCATGCTGTAATATAAAGTGTTACCTACTGTTTTATACCATGCTGTAATATAAAGTGTTACCTACTGTTTTATACCATGCTGTAATATAAAGTGTTACCTACTGTTTTATACCATGCTGTAATATAAAGTGTTACCTACTGTTTTATACCATGCTGTAATATAAAGTGTTACCTACTGTTTTATACCATGCTGTAATATAAAGTGTTACCTACTGTTTTATACCATGCTGTAATATAAAGTGTTACCTACTGTTTTATACCATGCTGTAATATAAAGTGTTACCTACTGTTTTATACCATGCTGTAATATAAAGTGTTACCTACTGTTTTATACCATGCTGTAATATAAAGTGTTACCTACTGTTTTATACCATGCTGTAATATAGAGTGTTACCTACTGTTTTATACCATGCTGTAATATAGAGTGTTACCTACTGTTTTATACCATGCTGTAATATAGAGTGTTACCTACTGTTTTATACCATGCTGTAATATAGAGTGTTACCTACTGTTTTATACCATGCTGTAATATAAAGTGTTACCTACTGTTTTATACCATGCTGTAATATAAAGTGTTACCTACTGTTTTATACCATGCTGTAATATAAAGTGTTACCTACTGTTTTATACCATGCTGTAATATAGAGTGTTACCTACTGTTTTATACCATGCTGTAATATAAAGTGTTACCTACTGTTTTATACCATGCTGTAATATAAAGTGTTACCTACTGTTTTATACCATGCTGTAATATAAAGTGTTACCTACTGTTTTATACCATGCTGTAATATAAAGTGTTACCTACTGTTTTATACCATGCTGTAATATAAAGTGTTACCTACTGTTTTATACCATGCTGTAATATAAAGTGTTACCTACTGTTTTATACCATGCTGTAATATAAAGTGTTACCTACTGTTTTATACCATGCTGTAATATAAAGTGTTACCTACTGTTTTATACCATGCTGTAATATAAAGTGTTACCTACTGTTTTATACCATGCTGTAATATAAAGTGTTACCTACTGTTTTATACCATGCCTTAATATAGAGTGTTACCTACTGTTTTATAACATGCTGTAATATAAAGTGTTACCTACTGTTTTATACCATGTTGTAATATAAAGTGTTACCTACTGTTTTATACCATGCTGTAATATAAAGTGTTACCTACTGTTTTATACCATGCTGTAATATAAAGTGTTACCTACTGTTTTATACCATGCTGTAATATAAAGTGTTACCTACTGTTTTATACCATGCTGTAATATAAAGTGTTACCTACTGTTTTATACCATGCTGTAATATAAAGTGTTACCTACTGTTTTATACCATGCTGTAATATAAAGTGTTACCTACTGTTTTATACCATGCTGTAATATAAAGTGTTACCTACTGTTTTATACCATGCTGTAATATAAAGTGTTACCTACTGTTTTATACCATGCTGTAATATAAAGTGTTACCTACTGTTTTATACCATGCTGTAATATAAAGTGTTACCTACTGTTTTATACCATGCTGTAATATAAAGTGTTACCTACTGTTTTATACCATGCTGTAATATAAAGTGTTACCTACTGTTTTATACCATGCTGTAATATAAAGTGTTACCTACTGTTTTATACCATGCTGTAATATAAAGTGTTACCTACTGTTTTATACCATGCTGTAATATAAAGTGTTACCTACTGTTTTATACCATGCTGTAATATAAAGTGTTACCTACTGTTTTATACCATGCTGTAATATAAAGTGTTACCTACTGTTTTATACCATGCTGTAATATAAAGTGTTACCTACTGTTTTATACCATGCTGTAATATAAAGTGTTACCTACTGTTTTATACCATGCTGTAATATAAAGTGTTACCTACTGTTTTATACCATGCTGTAATATAAAGTGTTACCTACTGTTTTATACCATGCTGTAATATAAAGTGTTACCTACTGTTTTATACCATGCTGTAATATAAAGTGTTACCTACTGTTTTATACCATGCTGTAATATAAAGTGTTACCTACTGTTTTATACCATGCTGTAATATAAAGTGTTACCTACTGTTTTATACCATGCTGTAATATAAAGTGTTACCTACTGTTTTATACCATGCTGTAATATAAAGTGTTACCTACTGTTTTATACCATGCTGTAATATAAAGTGTTACCTACTGTTTTATACCATGCTGTAATATAAAGTGTTACCTACTGTTTTATACCATGCTGTAATATAAAGTGTTACCTACTGTTTTATACCATGCTGTAATATAGAGTGTTACCTACTGTTTTATACCATGCTGTAATATAAAGTGTTACCTACTGTTTTATACCATGCTGTAATATAAAGTGTTACCTACTGTTTTATACCATGCTGTAATATAAAGTGTTACCTACTGTTTTATACCATGCTGTAATATAAAGTGTTACCTACTGTTTTATACCATGCTGTAATATAAAGTGTTACCTACTGTTTTATACCATGCTGTAATATAAAGTGTTACCTACTGTTTTATACCATGCTGTAATATAAAGTGTTACCTACTGTTTTATACCATGCTGTAATATAAAGTGTTACCTACTGTTTTATACCATGCTGTAATATAAAGTGTTACCTACTGTTTTATACCATGCTGTAATATAGAGTGTTACCTACTGTTTTATACCATGCTGTAATATAAAGTGTTACCTACTGTTTTATACCATGCTGTAATATAAAGTGTTACCTACTGTTTTATACCATGCTGTAATATAAAGTGTTACCTACTGTTTTATACCATGCTGTAATATAAAGTGTTACCTACTGTTTTATACCATGCTGTAATATAAAGTGTTACCTACTGTTTTATACCATGCTGTAATATAAAGTGTTACCTACTGTTTTATACCATGCTGTAATATAAAGTGTTACCTACTGTTTTATACCATGCTGTAATATAAAGTGTTACCTACTGTTTTATACCATGCTGTAATATAAAGTGTTACCTACTGTTTTATACCATGCTGTAATATAGAGTGTTACCTACTGTTTTATACCATGCTGTAATATAAAGTGTTACCTACTGTTTTATACCATGCTGTAATATAAAGTGTTACCTACTGTTTTATACCATGCTGTAATATAAAGTGTTACCTACTGTTTTATACCATGCTGTAATATAAAGTGTTACCTACTGTTTTATACCATGCTGTAATATAAAGTGTTACCTACTGTTTTATACCATGCTGTAATATAAAGTGTTACCTACTGTTTTATACCATGCTGTAATATAAAGTGTTACCTACTGTTTTATACCATGCTGTAATATAAAGTGTTACCTACTGTTTTATACCATGCTGTAATATAAAGTGTTACCTACTGTTTTATACCATGCTGTAATATAAAGTGTTACCTACTGTTTTATACCATGCTGTAATATAAAGTGTTACCTACTGTTTTATACCATGCTGTAATATAAAGTGTTACCTACTGTTTTATACCATGCTGTAATATAAAGTGTTACCTACTGTTTTATACCATGCTGTAATATAAAGTGTTACCTACTGTTTTATACCATGCTGTAATATAAAGTGTTACCTACTGTTTTATACCATGCTGTAATATAAAGTGTTACCTACTGTTTTATACCATGCTGTAATATAAAGTGTTACCTACTGTTTTATACCATGCTGTAATATAAAGTGTTACCTACTGTTTTATACCATGCTGTAATATAAAGTGTTACCTACTGTTTTATACCATGCTGTAATATAAAGTGTTACCTACTGTTTTATACCATGCTGTAATATAAAGTGTTACCTACTGTTTTATACCATGCTGTAATATAAAGTGTTACCTACTGTTTTATACCATGCTGTAATATAAAGTGTTACCTACTGTTTTATACCATGCTGTAATATAGAGTGTTACCTACTGTTTTATACCATGCTGTAATATAAAGTGTTACCTACTGTTTTATACCATGCTGTAATATAAAGTGTTACCTACTGTTTTATACCATGCTGTAATATAAAGTGTTACCTACTGTTTTATACCATGCTGTAATATAAAGTGTTACCTACTGTTTTATACCATGCTGTAATATAAAGTGTTACCTACTGTTTTATACCATGCTGTAATATAGAGTGTTACCTACTGTTTTATACCATGCTGTAATATAGAGTGTTACCTACTGTTTTATACCATGCTGTAATATAGAGTGTTACCTACTGTTTTATACCATGCTGTAATATAAAGTGTTACCTACTGTTTTATACCATGCTGTAATATAGAGTGTTACCTACTGTTTTATACCATGCTGTAATATAAAGTGTTACCTACTGTTTTATACCATGCTGTAATATAAAGTGTTACCTACTGTTTTATACCATGCTGTAATATAAAGTGTTACCTACTGTTTTATACCATGCTGTAATATAAAGTGTTACCTACTGTTTTATACCATGCTGTAATATAAAGTGTTACCTACTGTTTTATACCATGCTGTAATATAAAGTGTTACCTACTGTTTTATACCATGCTGTAATATAAAGTGTTACCTACTGTTTTATACCATGCTGTAATATAAAGTGTTACCTACTGTTTTATACCATGCTGTAATATAAGTGTTACCTACTGTTTTATACCATGCTGTAATATAAAGTGTTACCTACTGTTTTATACCATGCTGTAATATAAAGTGTTACCTACTGTTTTATACCATGCTGTAATATAAAGTGTTACCTACTGTTTTATACCATGCTGTAATATAGAGTGTTACCTACTGTTTTATACCATGCTGTAATATAAAGTGTTACCTACTGTTTTATACCATGCTGTAATATAAAGTGTTACCTACTGTTTTATACCATGCTGTAATATAAAGTGTTACCTACTGTTTTATACCATGCTGTAATATAAAGTGTTACCTACTGTTTTATACCATGCTGTAATATAAAGTGTTACCTACTGTTTTATACCATGCTGTAATATAAAGTGTTACCTACTGTTTTATACCATGCTGTAATATAAAGTGTTACCTACTGTTTTATACCATGCTGTAATATAAAGTGTTACCTACTGTTTTATACCATGCTGTAATATAAAGTGTTACCTACTGTTTTATACCATGCTGTAATATAAAGTGTTACCTACTGTTTTATACCATGCTGTAATATAGAGTGTTACCTACTGTTTTATACCATGCTGTAATATAAAGTGTTACCTACTGTTTTATACCATGCTGTAATATAAAGTGTTACCTACTGTTTTATACCATGCTGTAATATAAAGTGTTACCTACTGTTTTATACCATGCTGTAATATAAAGTGTTACCTACTGTTTTATACCATGCTGTAATATAAAGTGTTACCTACTGTTTTATACCATGCTGTAATATAAAGTGTTACCTACTGTTTTATACCATGCTGTAATATCAAGTGTTACCTACTGTTTTATACCATGCTGTAATATAAAGTGTTACCTACTGTTTTATACCATGCTGTAATATAGAGTGTTACCTACTGTTTTATACCATGCTGTAATATAAAGTGTTACCTACTGTTTTATACCATGCTGTAATATAAAGTGTTACCTACTGTTTGATACCATGCCTTAATATAAAGTGTTACCTACTGTTTTATACCATGCTGTAATATAAAGTGTTACCTACTGTTTTATACCATGTTGTAATATAAAGTGTTACCTACTGTTTTATACCATGCTGTAATATAAAGTGTTACCTACTGTTTTATACCATGCTGTAATATAAAGTGTTACCTACTGTTTTATACCATGCTGTAATATAAGTGTTACCTACTGTTTTATACCATGCTGTAATATAAAGTGTTACCTACTGTTTTATACCATGCTGTAATATAAAGTGTTACCTACTGTTTTATACCATGCTGTAATATAAAGTGTTACCTACTGTTTTATACCATGCTGTAATATAAAGTGTTACCTACTGTTTTATACCATGCTGTAATATAAAGTGTTACCTACTGTTTTATACCATGCTGTAATATAAAGTGTTACCTACTGTTTTATACCATGCTGTAATATAAAGTGTTACCTACTGTTTTATACCATGCTGTAATATAAAGTGTTACCTACTGTTTTATACCATGCTGTAATATAAAGTGTTACCTACTGTTTTATACCATGCTGTAATATAGAGTGTTACCTACTGTTTTATACCATGCTGTAATATAGAGTGTTACCTACTGTTTTATACCATGCTGTAATATAGAGTGTTACCTACTGTTTTATACCATGCTGTAATATAAAGTGTTACCTACTGTTTTATACCATGCTGTAATATAAAGTGTTACCTACTGTTTTATACCATGCTGTAATATAAAGTGTTACCTACTGTTTTATACCATGCTGTAATATAAAGTGTTACCTACTGTTTTATACCATGCTGTAATATAAAGTGTTACCTACTGTTTTATACCATGCTGTAATATAAAGTGTTACCTACTGTTTTATACCATGCTGTAATATAAAGTGTTACCTACTGTTTTATACCATGCTGTAATATAAAGTGTTACCTACTGTTTTATACCATGCTGTAATATAGAGTGTTACCTACTGTTTTATACCATGCTGTAATATAAAGTGTTACCTACTGTTTTATACCATGCTGTAATATAAAGTGTTACCTACTGTTTTATACCATGCTGTAATATAAAGTGTTACCTACTGTTTTATACCATGCTGTAATATAAAGTGTTACCTACTGTTTTATACCATGCTGTAATATAAAGTGTTACCTACTGTTTTATACCATGCTGTAATATAAAGTGTTACCTACTGTTTTATACCATGCTGTAATATAAAGTGTTACCTACTGTTTTATACCATGCTGTAATATAAAGTGTTACCTACTGTTTTATACCATGCTGTAATATAAAGTGTTACCTACTGTTTTATACCATGCTGTAATATAAAGTGTTACCTACTGTTTTATACCATGCTGTAATATAAAGTGTTACCTACTGTTTTATACCATGCTGTAATATAAAGTGTTACCTACTGTTTTATACCATGCTGTAATATAAAGTGTTACCTACTGTTTTATACCATGCTGTAATATAAAGTGTTACCTACTGTTTTATACCATGCTGTAATATAAAGTGTTACCTACTGTTTTATACCATGCTGTAATATAAAGTGTTACCTACTGTTTTATACCATGCTGTAATATAAAGTGTTACCTACTGTTTTATACCATGCTGTAATATAAAGTGTTACCTACTGTTTTATACCATGCTGTAATATAAAGTGTTACCTACTGTTTTATACCATGCTGTAATATAAAGTGTTACCTACTGTTTTATACCATGCTGTAATATAAAGTGTTACCTACTGTTTTATACCATGCTGTAATATAAAGTGTTACCTACTGTTTTATACCATGCTGTAATATAAAGTGTTACCTACTGTTTTATACCATGCTGTAATATAGAGTGTTACCTACTGTTTTATACCATGCTGTAATATAAAGTGTTACCTACTGTTTTATACCATGCTGTAATATAAAGTGTTACCTACTGTTTTATACCATGCTGTAATATAAAGTGTTACCTACTGTTTTATACCATGCTGTAATATAAAGTGTTACCTACTGTTTTATACCATGCTGTAATATAAAGTGTTACCTACTGTTTTATACCATGCTGTAATATAAAGTGTTACCTACTGTTTTATACCATGCTGTAATATAAAGTGTTACCTACTGTTTTATACCATGCTGTAATATAAAGTGTTACCTACTGTTTTATACCATGCTGTAATATAGAGTGTTACCTACTGTTTTATACCATGCTGTAATATAAAGTGTTACCTACTGTTTTATACCATGCTGTAATATAAAGTGTTACCTACTGTTTTATACCATGCTGTAATATAAAGTGTTACCTACTGTTTTATACCATGCTGTAATATAAAGTGTTACCTACTGTTTTATACCATGCTGTAATATAAAGTGTTACCTACTGTTTTATACCATGCTGTAATATAAAGTGTTACCTACTGTTTTATACCATGCTGTAATATAAAGTGTTACCTACTGTTTTATACCATGCTGTAATATAAAGTGTTACCTACTGTTTTATACCATGCTGTAATATAAAGTGTTACCTACTGTTTTATACCATGCTGTAATATAAAGTGTTACCTACTGTTTTATACCATGCTGTAATATAAAGTGTTACCTACTGTTTTATACCATGCTGTAATATAAAGTGTTACCTACTGTTTTATACCATGCTGTAATATAAAGTGTTACCTACTGTTTTATACCATGCTGTAATATAAAGTGTTACCTACTGTTTTATACCATGCTGTAATATAAAGTGTTACCTACTGTTTTATACCATGCTGTAATATAAAGTGTTACCTACTGTTTTATACCATGCTGTAATATAAAGTGTTACCTACTGTTTTATACCATGCTGTAATATAGAGTGTTACCTACTGTTTTATACCATGCTGTAATATAGAGTGTTACCTACTGTTTTATACCATGCTGTAATATAGAGTGTTACCTACTGTTTTATACCATGCTGTAATATAGAGTGTTACCTACTGTTTTATACCATGCTGTAATATAAAGTGTTACCTACTGTTTTATACCATGCTGTAATATAAAGTGTTACCTACTGTTTTATACCATGCTGTAATATAAAGTGTTACCTACTGTTTTATACCATGCTGTAATATAGAGTGTTACCTACTGTTTTATACCATGCTGTAATATAAAGTGTTACCTACTGTTTTATACCATGCTGTAATATAAAGTGTTACCTACTGTTTTATACCATGCTGTAATATAAAGTGTTACCTACTGTTTTATACCATGCTGTAATATAAAGTGTTACCTACTGTTTTATACCATGCTGTAATATAGAGTGTTACCTACTGTTTTATACCATGCTGTAATATAAAGTGTTACCTACTGTTTTATACCATGCTGTAATATAAAGTGTTACCTACTGTTTTATACCATGCTGTAATATAAAGTGTTACCTACTGTTTTATACCATGCTGTAATATAAAGTGTTACCTACTGTTTTATACCATGCTGTAATATAGAGTGTTACCTACTGTTTTATACCATGCTGTAATATAAAGTGTTGCCTACTGTTTGATACCATGCCTGTAATATAGAGTGTTACCTACTGTTTTATAACATGCTGTAATATAAAGTGTTACCTACTGTTTTATACCATGTTGTAATATAAAGTGTTACCTACTGTTTTATACCATGCTGTAATATAAAGTGTTACCTACTGTTTTATACCATGCTGTAATATAAAGTGTTACCTACTGTTTTATACCATGCTGTAATATAGTGTTATCTACTGTTTTATACCATGCTGTAATATAAAGTGTTACCTACTGTTTTATACCATGCTGTAATATAAAGTGTTACCTACTGTTTTATACCATGCTGTAATATAAAGTGTTACCTACTGTTTTATACCATGCTGTAATATAAAGTGTTACCTACTGTTTTATACCATGCTGTAATATAAAGTGTTGCCTACTGTTTGATACCATGCCTTAATATAGAGTGTTACCTACTGTTTTATAACATGCTGTAATATAAAGTGTTACCTACTGTTTTATACCATGTTGTAATATAAAGTGTTACCTACTGTTTTATACCATGCTGTAATATAAAGTGTTACCTACTGTTTTATACCATGCTGTAATATAAAGTGTTACCTACTGTTTTATACCATGCTGTAATATAAAGTGTTACCTACTGTTTTATACATGTGTAAATAAGTGTTACCTACTGTTTTAACATCTGTAATATCAAGTGTTACATACTGTTTTATACCATGCTGTAATATAAAGTGTTACCTACTGTTTTATACCATGTGTAATATATAGTGTAACCGACTGTTTTATACCATGCTGTAATATAAAGTGTTACCTACTGTTTTATACCATGCTGTAATATAAAGTGTTGCCTACTGTTTGATACCATGCTTAATATAGAGTGTTACCTACTGTTTTAAACATGCTGTAATATAAAGTGTACCTACTGTTTTATACCAGTGTAATATAAGTGTTACCTATGTTTTATACCATGCTGTAATATAAGTGTACCGACTGTTTTATACCATGCTGTAATATAAGTGTACCGACTGTTTTATACCATGCTGTAATATAGTGTTAACTACTGTTTTATACCATGTGTAATATAAGTGTACCTACTGTTTTATACCATGCTGTAATATAAAGTGTTACCTACTGTTTTATACCATGCTGTAATATAAAGTGTTACCTACTGTTTTAAACCATGCTGTAATATAAAGTGTTGCCTACTGTTTTATACCATGCTGTAATATAAAGTGTTACCTACTGTTTTATACCATGCTGTAATATAAAGTGTTACCTACTGTTTTATACCATGCTGTAATATAAAGTGTTACCTACTGTTTTATTTTTTTATACCATGCTGTAATATAGAGTGTTACCTACTGTTTTATACCATGCTGTAATATAAAGTGTTACCTACTGTGTTATACCATGCCGTAATATAAAGTGTTACCTACTGTTTTATACCATGCTGTAATATAGAGTGTTACCTACTGTTTTATACCATGCTGTAATATAAAGTGTTACCTACTGTGTTATACCATGCCGTAATATAAAGTGTTACCTACTGTTTTATACCATGCTGTAATATAGACTGTTACCTACTCTTTTATACCATGCTGTAATATAAAGTGTTACCTACTGTTTTATACCATGCTGTAATATAAAGTGTTACCTACTGTTTTATACCATGCTGTAATATAAAGTGTTACCTACTGTTTTATACCATGCTGTAATATAAGTGTTCCTACTGTTTAACATGCTTAATATAGAGTGTTACCTACTGTTTTATAACATGCTGTAATATAAAGTGTTACCTACTGTTTTATACCATGTTGTAATATAAAGTGTTACCTACTGTTTTATACCATGCTGTAATATAAAGTGTTACCTACTGTTTTATACCATGCTGTAATATAAAGTGTTACCTACTGTTTTATACCATGCTGTAATATAAGTGTTACCTACTGTTTTATGAGTGTTACCTACTGTTTTATACCATGTTTTAATATAAAGTGTTACCTACTGTGTTATACCATGCCGTAATATAGAGTGTTACCTACTGTTTTATACCATGCTGTAATATAGAGTGTTACCTACTCTTTTATACCATGCTGTAATATAGAGTGTAACCTACTGTTTTATACCATGCTGTAATATAGTGTTTCCTACTGTTTTAAATCATCCTGTAATATAAAGTGTTACCTACTGTTTTATACCATGCTGAAATATAGAGTGTTACCTCCTGTTTTATACCATGCTGTAATATAGAGTGTTACCTACTGTTTTATACCATGCTGTAATATAGAGTGTTACCTACTGTTTTATACCATGCTGTAATATAGACTGTTACCTACTGTTTTATACCATGCTGTAATATAGAGTGTTACCTACTGTTATATACCATGCTGTAATATAAAGTGTTACCTACTGTGTTATACCATGCCGTAATATAAAGTGTTACCTACTGTTTTATACCATGCTGTAATATAAAGTGTTACCTACTGTTTTATACCATGCTGTAATATAAAGTGTTACCTACTGTTTTATACCATGCTGTAATATCAAGTGTTACCTACTGTTTTATACCATGCTGTAATATAAAGTGTTACCTACTGTTTTATACCATGCTGTAATATAAAGTGTTACCTACTGTTTTATACCATGCTGTAATATAAAGTGTTACCTACTGTTTTATACCATGCTGTAATATAAAGTGTTACCTACTGTTTTATACCATGCTGTAATATAAAGTGTTACCTACTGTTTTATACCATGCTGTAATATAAAGTGTTACCTACTGTTTTATACCATGCTGTAATATAAAGTGTTACCTACTGTTTTATACCATGCTGTAATATAAAGTGTTACCTACTGTTTTATACCATGCTGTAATATAAAGTGTTACCTACTGTTTTATACCATGCTGTAATATAAAGTGTTACCTACTGTTTTATACCATGCTGTAATATAAAGTGTTACCTACTGTTTTATACCATGCTGTAATATAAAGTGTTACCTACTGTTTTATACCATGCTGTAATATAAGTGTTACCTACTGTTTTATACCATGCTGTAATATAAAGTGTTACCTACTGTTTTATACCATGCTGTAATATAAAGTGTTACCTACTGTTTTATACCATGCTGTAAATAAAGTGTTACCTACTGTTTTATACCATGCTGTAATATAAAGTGTTACCTACTGTTTTATACCATGCTGTAATATAGAGTGTTACCTACTGTTTTATACCATGCTGTAATATAGAGTGTTACCTACTGTTTTATACCATGCTGTAATATAGAGTGTTACCTACTGTTTTATACCATGCTGTAATATAGAGTGTTACCTACTGTTTTATACCATGCTGTAATATAGAGTGTTACCTACTGTTTTATACCATGCTGTAATATAGAGTGTTACCTACTGTTTTATACCATGCTGTAATATAGAGTGTTACCTACTGTTTTATACCATGCTGTAATATAAAGTGTTACCTACTGTTTTATACCATGCTGTAATATAAAGTGTTACCTACTGTTTTATACCATGCTGTAATATAAAGTGTTACCTACTGTTTTATACCATGCTGTAATATAAAGTGTTACCTACTGTTTTATACCATGCTGTAATATAAAGTGTTACCTACTGTTTTATACCATGCTGTAATATAAAGTGTTACCTACTGTTTTATACCATGCTGTAATATAAAGTGTTACCTACTGTTTTATACCATGCTGTAATATAAAGTGTTACCTACTGTTTTATACCATGCTGTAATATAAAGTGTTACCTACTGTTTTATACCATGCTGTAATATAAAGTGTTACCTACTGTTTTATACCATGCTGTAATATAAAGTGTTACCTACTGTTTTATACCATGCTGTAATATAAAGTGTTACCTACTGTTTTATACCATGCTGTAATATAAAGTGTTACCTACTGTTTTATACCATGCTGTAATATAAAGTGTTACCTACTGTTTTATACCATGCTGTAATATAGAGTGTTACCTACTGTTTTATACCATGCTGTAATATAAAGTGTTACCTACTGTTTTATACCATGCTGTAATATAGAGTGTTACCTACTGTTTTATACCATGCTGTAATATAGAGTGTTACCTACTGTTTTATACCATGCTGTAATATAGAGTGTTACCTACTGTTTTATACCATGCTGTAATATAGAGTGTTACCTACTGTTTTATACCATGCTGTAATATAAAGTGTTACCTACTGTTTTATACCATGCTGTAATATAAAGTGTTACCTACTGTTTTATACCATGCTGTAATATAAAGTGTTACCTACTGTTTTATACCATGCTGTAATATAAAGTGTTACCTACTGTTTTATACCATGCTGTAATATAAAGTGTTACCTACTGTTTTATACCATGCTGTAATATAAAGTGTTACCTACTGTTTTATACCATGCTGTAATATAAAGTGTTACCTACTGTTTTATACCATGCTGTAATATAAAGTGTTACCTACTGTTTTATACCATGCTGTAATATAAAGTGTTACCTACTGTTTTATACCATGCTGTAATATAAAGTGTTACCTACTGTTTTATACCATGCTGTAATATAAAGTGTTACCTACTGTTTTATACCATGCTGTAATATAAAGTGTTACCTACTGTTTTATACCATGCTGTAATATAAAGTGTTACCTACTGTTTTATACCATGCTGTAATATAAAGTGTTACCTACTGTTTTATACCATGCTGTAATATAAAGTGTTACCTACTGTTTTATACCATGCTGTAATATAAAGTGTTACCTACTGTTTTATACCATGCTGTAATATAAAGTGTTACCTACTGTTTTATACCATGCTGTAATATAAAGTGTTACCTACTGTTTTATACCATGCTGTAATATAAAGTGTTACCTACTGTTTTATACCATGCTGTAATATAGAGTGTTACCTACTGTTTTATACCATGCTGTAATATAGAGTGTTACCTACTGTTTTATACCATGCTGTAATATAAAGTGTTACCTACTGTTTTATACCATGCTGTAATATAGAGTGTTACCTACTGTTTTATACCATGCTGTAATATAAAGTGTTACCTACTGTTTTATACCATGCTGTAATATAAAGTGTTACCTACTGTTTTATACCATGCTGTAATATAAAGTGTTACCTACTGTTTTATACCATGCTGTAATATAAAGTGTTACCTACTGTTTTATACCATGCTGTAATATAAAGTGTTACCTACTGTTTTATACCATGCTGTAATATAGAGTGTTACCTACTGTTTTATACCATGCTGTAATATAAAGTGTTACCTACTGTTTTATACCATGCTGTAATATAAAGTGTTACCTACTGTTTTATACCATGCTGTAATATAGAGTGTTACCTACTGTTTTATACCATGCTGTAATATAAAGTGTTACCTACTGTTTTATACCATGCTGTAATATAAAGTGTTACCTACTGTTTTATACCATGCTGTAATATAAAGTGTTACCTACTGTTTTATACCATGCTGTAATATAAAGTGTTACCTACTGTTTTATACCATGCTGTAATATAAAGTGTTACCTACTGTTTTATACCATGCTGTAATATAAAGTGTTACCTACTGTTTTATACCATGCTGTAATATAAAGTGTTACCTACTGTTTTATACCATGCTGTAATATAAAGTGTTACCTACTGTTTTATACCATGCTGTAATATAAAGTGTTGCCTACTGTTTGATACCATGCCTGTAATATAGAGTGTTACCTACTGTTTTATAACATGCTGTAATATAAAGTGTTACCTACTGTTTTATACCATGTTGTAATATAAAGTGTTACCTACTGTTTTATACCATGCTGTAATATAAAGTGTTACCTACTGTTTTATACCATGCTGTAATATAAAGTGTTACCTACTGTTTTATACCATGCTGTAATATAGAGTGTTACCTACTGTTTTATACCATGCTGTAATATAAAGTGTTACCTACTGTTTTATACCATGCTGTAATATAAAGTGTTACCTACTGTTTTATACCATGCTGTAATATAAAGTGTTACCTACTGTTTTATACCATGCTGTAATATAAAGTGTTACCTACTGTTTTATACCATGCTGTAATATAAAGTGTTACCTACTGTTTTATACCATGCTGTAATATAAAGTGTTACCTACTGTTTTATACCATGCTGTAATATAAAGTGTTACCTACTGTTTTATACCATGCTGTAATATAGAGTGTTACCTACTGTTTTATACCATGCTGTAATATAGAGTGTTACCTACTGTTTTATACCATGCTGTAATATAGAGTGTTACCTACTGTTTTATACCATGCTGTAATATAAAGTGTTACCTACTGTTTTATACCATGCTGTAATATAAAGTGTTACCTACTGTTTTATACCATGCTGTAATATAAAGTGTTACCTACTGTTTTATACCATGCTGTAATATAAAGTGTTACCTACTGTTTTATACCATGCTGTAATATAAAGTGTTACCTACTGTTTTATACCATGCTGTAATATAGAGTGTTACCTACTGTTTTATACCATGCTGTAATATAAAGTGTTACCTACTGTTTTATACCATGCTGTAATATAAAGTGTTACCTACTGTTTTATACCATGCTGTAATATAAAGTGTTACCTACTGTTTTATACCATGCTGTAATATAAAGTGTTACCTACTGTTTTATACCATGCTGTAATATAAAGTGTTACCTACTGTTTTATACCATGCTGTAATATAAAGTGTTACCTACTGTTTTATACCATGCTGTAATATAGAGTGTTACCTACTGTTTTATACCATGCTGTAATATAGAGTGTTACCTACTGTTTTATACCATGCTGTAATATAGAGTGTTACCTACTGTTTTATACCATGCTGTAATATAGAGTGTTACCTACTGTTTTATACCATGCTGTAATATAAAGTGTTACCTACTGTTTTATACCATGCTGTAATATAAAGTGTTACCTACTGTTTTATACCATGCTGTAATATAAAGTGTTACCTACTGTTTTATACCATGCTGTAATATAAAGTGTTACCTACTGTTTTATACCATGCTGTAATATAAAGTGTTACCTACTGTTTTATACCATGCTGTAATATAGAGTGTTACCTACTGTTTTATACCATGCTGTAATATAAAGTGTTACCTACTGTTTTATACCATGCTGTAATATAAAGTGTTACCTACTGTTTTATACCATGCTGTAATATAAAGTGTTACCTACTGTTTTATACCATGCTGTAATATAAAGTGTTACCTACTGTTTTATACCATGCTGTAATATAAAGTGTTACCTACTGTTTTATACCATGCTGTAATATAAAGTGTTACCTACTGTTTTATACCATGCTGTAATATAGAGTGTTACCTACTGTTTTATACCATGCTGTAATATAGAGTGTTACCTACTGTTTTATACCATGCTGTAATATAAAGTGTTACCTACTGTTTTATACCATGCTGTAATATAAAGTGTTACCTACTGTTTTATACCATGCTGTAATATAGAGTGTTACCT
Source organism: Salmo salar (assembly GCF_965601325.2). Classification (NCBI taxonomy): domain Eukaryota; kingdom Metazoa; phylum Chordata; class Actinopteri; order Salmoniformes; family Salmonidae; genus Salmo; species Salmo salar. Next base: position 37,755,547 of record NC_138299.1, read on the forward strand.
ACTGTTTTATACCATGCTGTAATATAAAGTGTTACCTACTGTTTTATACCATGCTGTAATATAAAGTGTTACCTACTGTTTTATACCATGCTGTAATATAAAGTGTTACCTACTGTTTTATACCATGCTGTAATATAAAGTGTTACCTACTGTTTTATACCATGCTGTAATATAAAGTGTTACCTACTGTTTTATACCATGCTGTAATATAAAGTGTTACCTACTGTTTTATACCATGCTGTAATATAAAGTGTTACCTACTGTTTTATACCATGCTGTAATATAAAGTGTTACCTACTGTTTTATACCATGCTGTAATATAAAGTGTTACCTACTGTTTTATACCATGCTGTAATATAAAGTGTTACCTACTGTTTTATACCATGCTGTAATATAGAGTGTTACCTACTGTTTTATACCATGCTGTAATATAAAGTGTTACCTACTGTTTTATACCATGCTGTAATATAAAGTGTTACCTACTGTTTTATACCATGCTGTAATATAGAGTGTTACCTACTGTTTTATACCATGCTGTAATATAAAGTGTTACCTACTGTTTTATACCATGCTGTAATATAAAGTGTTACCTACTGTTTTATACCATGCTGTAATATAAAGTGTTACCTACTGTTTTATACCATGCTGTAATATAAAGTGTTGCCTACTGTTTTATACCATGCTGTAATATAAAGTGTTACCTACTGTTTTATACCATGCTGTAATATAAAGTGTTACCTACTGTTTTATACCATGCTGTAATATAGAGTGTTACCTACTGTTTTATACCATGCTGTAATATAGAGTGTTACCTACTGTTTTATACCATGCTGTAATATAGAGTGTTACCTACTGTTTTATACCATGCTGTAATATAAAGTGTTACCTACTGTTTTATACCATGCTGTAATATAAAGTGTTACCTACTGTTTTATACCATGCTGTAATATAAAGTGTTACCTACTGTTTTATACCATGCTGTAATATAAAGTGTTACCTACTGTTTTATACCATGCTGTAATATAGAGTGTTACCTACTGTTTTATACCATGCTGTAATATAGAGTGTTACCTACTGTTTTATACCATGCTGTAATATAAAGTGTTACCTACTGTTTTATACCATGCTGTAATATAAAGTGTTACCTACTGTTTTATACCATGCTGTAATATAAAGTGTTACCTACTGTTTTATACCATGCTGTAATATAAAGTGTTACCTACTGTTTTATACCATGCTGTAATATAAAGTGTTACCTACTGTTTTATACCATGCTGTAATATAAAGTGTTACCTACTGTTTTATACCATGCTGTAATATAAGTGTTACCTACTGTTTTATACCATGCTGTAATATAAAGTGTTACCTACTGTTTTATACCATGCTGTAATATAAAGTGTTACCTACTGTTTTATACCATGCTGTAATATAAAGTGTTACCTACTGTTTTATACCATGCTGTAATATAAAGTGTTACCTACTGTTTTATACCATGCTGTAATATAAAGTGTTACCTACTGTTTTATACCATGCTGTAATATAAAGTGTTACCTACTGTTTTATACCATGCTGTAATATAAAGTGTTACCTACTGTTTTATACCATGCTGTAATATAAAGTGTTACCTACTGTTTTATACCATGCTGTAATATAAAGTGTTACCTACTGTTTTATACCATGCTGTAATATAAAGTGTTACCTACTGTTTTATACCATGCTGTAATATAAAGTGTTACCTACTGTTTTATACCATGCTGTAATATAAAGTGTTACCTACTGTTTTATACCATGCTGTAATATAAAGTGTTACCTACTGTTTTATACCATGCTGTAATATAAAGTGTTACCTACTGTTTTATACCATGCTGTAATATAGAGTGTTACCTACTGTTTTATACCATGCTGTAATATAGAGTGTTACCTACTGTTTTATACCATGCTGTAATATAGAGTGTTACCTACTGTTTTATACCATGCTGTAATATAAAGTGTTACCTACTGTTTTATACCATGCTGTAATATAAAGTGTTACCTACTGTTTTATACCATGCTGTAATATAAAGTGTTACCTACTGTTTTATACCATGCTGTAATATAAAGTGTTACCTACTGTTTTATACCATGCTGTAATATAAAGTGTTACCTACTGTTTTATACCATGCTGTAATATAAAGTGTTACCTACTGTTTTATACCATGCTGTAATATAAAGTGTTACCTACTGTTTTATACCATGCTGTAATATAAAGTGTTACCTACTGTTTTATACCATGCTGTAATATAAAGTGTTACCTACTGTTTTATACCATGCTGTAATATAAAGTGTTACCTACTGTTTTATACCATGCTGTAATATAAAGTGTTACCTACTGTTTTATACCATGCTGTAATATAAAGTGTTACCTACTGTTTTATACCATGCTGTAATATAAAGTGTTACCTACTGTTTTATACCATGCTGTAATATAAAGTGTTACCTACTGTTTTATACCATGCTGTAATATAAAGTGTTACCTACTGTTTTATACCATGCTGTAATATAGAGTGTTACCTACTGTTTTATACCATGCTGTAATATAAAGTGTTACCTACTGTTTTATACCATGCTGTAATATAAAGTGTTACCTACTGTTTTATACCATGCTGTAATATAAAGTGTTACCTACTGTTTTATACCATGCTGTAATATAAAGTGTTACCTACTGTTTTATACCATGCTGTAATATAAAGTGTTACCTACTGTTTTATACCATGCTGTAATATAAAGTGTTACCTACTGTTTTATACCATGCTGTAATATAAAGTGTTACCTACTGTTTTATACCATGCTGTAATATAAAGTGTTACCTACTGTTTTATACCATGCTGTAATATAAAGTGTTACCTACTGTTTTATACCATGCTGTAATATAAAGTGTTACCTACTGTTTTATACCATGCTGTAATATAAAGTGTTACCTACTGTTTTATACCATGCTGTAATATAAAGTGTTACCTACTGTTTTATACCATGCTGTAATATAAAGTGTTACCTACTGTTTTATACCATGCTGTAATATAAAGTGTTACCTACTGTTTTATACCATGCTGTAATATAAAGTGTTACCTACTGTTTTATACCATGCTGTAATATAAAGTGTTACCTACTGTTTTATACCATGCTGTAATATAGAGTGTTACCTACTGTTTTATACCATGCTGTAATATAAAGTGTTACCTACTGTTTTATACCATGCTGTAATATAAAGTGTTACCTACTGTTTTATACCATGCTGTAATATAAAGTGTTACCTACTGTTTTATACCATGCTGTAATATAGAGTGTTACCTACTGTTTTATACCATGCTGTAATATAAAGTGTTACCTACTGTTTTATACCATGCTGTAATATAAAGTGTTACCTACTGTTTTATACCATGCTGTAATATAAAGTGTTACCTACTGTTTTATACCATGCTGTAATATAAAGTGTTACCTACTGTTTTATACCATGCTGTAATATAAAGTGTTACCTACTGTTTTATACCATGCTGTAATATAAAGTGTTACCTACTGTTTTATACCATGCTGTAATATAAAGTGTTACCTACTGTTTTATACCATGCTGTAATATAAAGTGTTACCTACTGTTTTATACCATGCTGTAATATAAAGTGTTACCTACTGTTTTATACCATGCTGTAATATAAAGTGTTACCTACTGTTTTATACCATGCTGTAATATAAAGTGTTACCTACTGTTTTATACCATGCTGTAATATAAAGTGTTACCTACTGTTTTATACCATGCTGTAATATAAAGTGTTACCTACTGTTTTATACCATGCTGTAATATAAAGTGTTACCTACTGTTTTATACCATGCTGTAATATAAAGTGTTACCTACTGTTTTATACCATGCTGTAATATAAAGTGTTACCTACTGTTTTATACCATGCTGTAATATAGAGTGTTACCTACTGTTTTATACCATGCTGTAATATAGAGTGTTACCTACTGTTTTATACCATGCTGTAATATAAAGTGTTACCTACTGTTTTATACCATGCTGTAATATAAAGTGTTACCTACTGTTTTATACCATGCTGTAATATAAAGTGTTACCTACTGTTTTATACCATGCTGTAATATAAAGTGTTACCTACTGTTTTATACCATGCTGTAATATAAAGTGTTACCTACTGTTTTATACCATGCTGTAATATAAAGTGTTACCTACTGTTTTATACCATGCTGTAATATAAAGTGTTACCTACTGTTTTATACCATGCTGTAATATAAAGTGTTACCTACTGTTTTATACCATGCTGTAATATAAAGTGTTACCTACTGTTTTATACCATGCTGTAATATAGAGTGTTACCTACTGTTTTATACCATGCTGTAATATAAAGTGTTACCTACTGTTTTATACCATGCTGTAATATAAAGTGTTACCTACTGTTTTATACCATGCTGTAATATAAAGTGTTACCTACTGTTTTATACCATGCTGTAATATAAAGTGTTACCTACTGTTTTATACCATGCTGTAATATAAAGTGTTACCTACTGTTTTATACCATGCTGTAATATAAAGTGTTACCTACTGTTTTATACCATGCTGTAATATAAAGTGTTACCTACTGTTTTATACCATGCTGTAATATAAAGTGTTACCTACTGTTTTATACCATGCTGTAATATAAAGTGTTACCTACTGTTTTATACCATGCTGTAATATAAAGTGTTACCTACTGTTTTATACCATGCTGTAATATAAAGTGTTACCTACTGTTTTATACCATGCTGTAATATAAAGTGTTACCTACTGTTTTATACCATGCTGTAATATAAAGTGTTACCTACTGTTTTATACCATGCTGTAATATAAAGTGTTACCTACTGTTTTATACCATGCTGTAATATAAAGTGTTACCTACTGTTTTATACCATGCTGTAATATAAAGTGTTACCTACTGTTTTATACCATGCTGTAATATAAAGTGTTACCTACTGTTTTATACCATGCTGTAATATAGAGTGTTACCTACTGTTTTATACCATGCTGTAATATAAAGTGTTACCTACTGTTTTATACCATGCTGTAATATAAAGTGTTACCTACTGTTTTATACCATGCTGTAATATAAAGTGTTACCTACTGTTTTATACCATGCTGTAATATAAAGTGTTACCTACTGTTTTATACCATGCTGTAATATAAAGTGTTACCTACTGTTTTATACCATGCTGTAATATAAAGTGTTACCTACTGTTTTATACCATGCTGTAATATAAAGTGTTACCTACTGTTTTATACCATGCTGTAATATAAAGTGTTACCTACTGTTTTATACCATGCTGTAATATAAAGTGTTACCTACTGTTTTATACCATGCTGTAATATAAAGTGTTACCTACTGTTTTATACCATGCTGTAATATAGAGTGTTACCTACTGTTTTATACCATGCTGTAATATAAAGTGTTACCTACTGTTTTATACCATGCTGTAATATAAAGTGTTACCTACTGTTTTATACCATGCTGTAATATAAAGTGTTACCTACTGTTTTATACCATGCTGTAATATAAAGTGTTACCTACTGTTTTATACCATGCTGTAATATAAAGTGTTACCTACTGTTTTATACCATGCTGTAATATAGAGTGTTACCTACTGTTTTATACCATGCTGTAATATAGAGTGTTACCTACTGTTTTATACCATGCTGTAATATAAAGTGTTACCTACTGTTTTATACCATGCTGTAATATAAAGTGTTACCTACTGTTTTATACCATGCTGTAATATAGAGTGTTACCTACTGTTTTATACCATGCTGTAATATAAAGTGTTACCTACTGTTTTATACCATGCTGTAATATAAAGTGTTACCTACTGTTTTATACCATGCTGTAATATAAAGTGTTACCTACTGTTTTATACCATGCTGTAATATAAAGTGTTACCTACTGTTTTATACCATGCTGTAATATAAAGTGTTACCTACTGTTTTATACCATGCTGTAATATAAAGTGTTACCTACTGTTTTATACCATGCTGTAATATAAAGTGTTACCTACTGTTTTATACCATGCTGTAATATAAAGTGTTACCTACTGTTTTATACCATGCTGTAATATAAAGTGTTACCTACTGTTTTATACCATGCTGTAATATAAAGTGTTACCTACTGTTTTATACCATGCTGTAATATAAAGTGTTACCTACTGTTTTATACCATGCTGTAATATAGAGTGTTACCTACTGTTTTATACCATGCTGTAATATAAAGTGTTACCTACTGTTTTATACCATGCTGTAATATAAAGTGTTACCTACTGTTTTATACCATGCTGTAATATAAAGTGTTACCTACTGTTTTATACCATGCTGTAATATAAAGTGTTACCTACTGTTTTATACCATGCTGTAATATAAAGTGTTACCTACTGTTTTATACCATGCTGTAATATAAAGTGTTACCTACTGTTTTATACCATGCTGTAATATAAAGTGTTACCTACTGTTTTATACCATGCTGTAATATAAAGTGTTACCTACTGTTTTATACCATGCTGTAATATAAAGTGTTACCTACTGTTTTATACCATGCTGTAATATAGAGTGTTACCTACTGTTTTATACCATGCTGTAATATAGAGTGTTACCTACTGTTTTATACCATGCTGTAATATAAAGTGTTACCTACTGTTTTATACCATGCTGTAATATAAAGTGTTACCTACTGTTTTATACCATGCTGTAATATAAAGTGTTACCTACTGTTTTATACCATGCTGTAATATAAAGTGTTACCTACTGTTTTATACCATGCTGTAATATAAAGTGTTACCTACTGTTTTATACCATGCTGTAATATAAAGTGTTACCTACTGTTTTATACCATGCTGTAATATAAAGTGTTACCTACTGTTTTATACCATGCTGTAATATAAAGTGTTACCTACTGTTTTATACCATGCTGTAATATAGAGTGTTACCTACTGTTTTATACCATGCTGTAATATAAAGTGTTACCTACTGTTTTATACCATGCTGTAATATAAAGTGTTACCTACTGTTTTATACCATGCTGTAATATAAAGTGTTACCTACTGTTTTATACCATGCTGTAATATAAAGTGTTACCTACTGTTTTATACCATGCTGTAATATAAAGTGTTACCTACTGTTTTATACCATGCTGTAATATAAAGTGTTACCTACTGTTTTATACCATGCTGTAATATAAAGTGTTACCTACTGTTTTATACCATGCTGTAATATAAAGTGTTACCTACTGTTTTATACCATGCTGTAATATAAAGTGTTACCTACTGTTTTATACCATGCTGTAATATAGAGTGTTACCTACTGTTTTATACCATGCTGTAATATAAAGTGTTACCTACTGTTTTATACCATGCTGTAATATAAAGTGTTACCTACTGTTTTATACCATGCTGTAATATAAAGTGTTACCTACTGTTTTATACCATGCTGTAATATAAAGTGTTACCTACTGTTTTATACCATGCTGTAATATAAAGTGTTACCTACTGTTTTATACCATGCTGTAATATAAAGTGTTACCTACTGTTTTATACCATGCTGTAATATAAAGTGTTACCTACTGTTTTATACCATGCTGTAATATAAAGTGTTACCTACTGTTTTATACCATGCTGTAATATAAAGTGTTACCTACTGTTTTATACCATGCTGTAATATAAAGTGTTACCTACTGTTTTATACCATGCTGTAATATAAAGTGTTACCTACTGTTTTATACCATGCTGTAATATAAAGTGTTACCTACTGTTTTATACCATGCTGTAATATAAGTGTTACCTACTGTTTTATACCATGCTGTAATATAAAGTGTTACCTACTGTTTTATACCATGCTGTAATATAAAGTGTTACCTACTGTTTTATACCATGCTGTAATATAAAGTGTTACCTACTGTTTTATACCATGCTGTAATATAAAGTGTTACCTACTGTTTTATACCATGCTGTAATATAGAGTGTTACCTACTGTTTTATACCATGTTGTAATATAAAGTGTTACCTACTGTTTTATACCATGCTGTAATATAAAGTGTTACCTACTGTTTTATACCATGCTGTAATATAAAGTGTTACCTACTGTTTTATACCATGCTGTAATATAAAGTGTTACCTACTGTTTTATACCATGCTGTAATATAAAGTGTTACCTACTGTTTTATACCATGCTGTAATATAAAGTGTTACCTACTGTTTTATACCATGCTGTAATATAAAGTGTTGCCTACTGTTTTATACCATGCTGTAATATAAAGTGTTACCTACTGTTTTATACCATGCTGTAATATAGAGTGTTACCTACTGTTTTATACCATGCTGTAATATAGAGTGTTACCTACTGTTTTATACCATGCTGTAATATAGAGTGTTACCTACTGTTTTATACCATGCTGTAATATAGAGTGTTACCTACTGTTTTATACCATGCTGTAATATAGAGTGTTACCTACTGTTTTATACCATGCTGTAATATAAAGTGTTACCTACTGTTTTATACCATGCTGTAATATAAAGTGTTACCTACTGTTTTATACCATGCTGTAATATAAAGTGTTACCTACTGTTTTATACCATGCTGTAATATAGAGTGTTACCTACTTTTTTATACCATGCTGTAATATAGAGTGTTACCTACTGTTTTATACCATGCTGTAATATAAAGTGTTACCTACTGTGTTATACCATGCCGTAATATAAAGTGTTACCTACTGTTTTATACCATGCTGTAATATAGAGTGTTACCTACTGTTTTATACCATGCTGTAATATAAAGTGTTACCTACTGTTTTATACCATGCTGTAATATAAAGTGTTACCTACTGTTTTATACCATGCTGTAATATAAAGTGTTACCTACTGTTTTATACCATGCTGTAATATAAAGTGTTACCTACTGTTTTATACCATGCTGTAATATAAAGTGTTACCTACTGTTTTATACCATGCTGTAATATAAAGTGTTACCTACTGTTTTATACCATGCTGTAATATAAAGTGTTACCTACTGTTTTATACCATGCTGTAATATAAAGTGTTACCTACTGTTTTATACCATGCTGTAATATAAAGTGTTACCTACTGTTTTATACCATGCTGTAATATAAAGTGTTACCTACTGTTTTATACCATGCTGTAATATAAAGTGTTACCTACTGTTTTATACCATGCTGTAATATAAAGTGTTACCTACTGTTTTATACCATGCTGTAATATAAAGTGTTACCTACTGTTTTATACCATGCTGTAATATAAAGTGTTACCTACTGTTTTATACCATGCTGTAATATAAAGTGTTACCTACTGTTTTATACCATGCTGTAATATAAAGTGTTACCTACTGTTTTATACCATGCTGTAATATAAAGTGTTACCTACTGTTTTATACCATGCTGTAATATAAAGTGTTACCTACTGTTTTATACCATGCTGTAATATAAAGTGTTACCTACTGTTTTATACCATGCTGTAATATAGAGTGTTACCTACTGTTTTATACCATGCTGTAATATAAAGTGTTACCTACTGTTTTATACCATGCTGTAATATAAAGTGTTACCTACTGTTTTATACCATGCTGTAATATAAAGTGTTACCTACTGTTTTATACCATGCTGTAATATAAAGTGTTACCTACTGTTTTATACCATGCTGTAATATAAAGTGTTACCTACTGTTTTATACCATGCTGTAATATAAAGTGTTACCTACTGTTTTATACCATGCTGTAATATAAAGTGTTACCTACTGTTTTATACCATGCTGTAATATAAAGTGTTACCTACTGTTTTATACCATGCTGTAATATAGAGTGTTACCTACTGTTTTATACCATGCTGTAATATAAAGTGTTACCTACTGTTTTATACCATGCTGTAATATAGAGTGTTACCTACTGTTTTATACCATGCTGTAATATAGAGTGTTACCTACTGTTTTATACCATGCTGTAATATAGAGTGTTACCTACTGTTTTATACCATGCTGTAATATAAAGTGTTACCTACTGTTTTATACCATGCTGTAATATAAAGTGTTACCTACTGTTTTATACCATGCTGTAATATAAAGTGTTACCTACTGTTTTATACCATGCTGTAATATAGAGTGTTACCTACTGTTTTATACCATGCTGTAATATAAAGTGTTACCTACTGTTTTATACCATGCTGTAATATAAAGTGTTACCTACTGTTTTATACCATGCTGTAATATAAAGTGTTACCTACTGTTTTATACCATGCTGTAATATAAAGTGTTACCTACTGTTTTATACCATGCTGTAATATAAAGTGTTACCTACTGTTTTATACCATGCTGTAATATAGAGTGTTACCTACTGTTTTATACCATGCTGTAATATAAAGTGTTACCTACTGTTTTATACCATGCTGTAATATAAAGTGTTACCTACTGTTTTATACCATGCTGTAATATAAAGTGTTACCTACTGTTTTATACCATGCTGTAATATAAAGTGTTACCTACTGTTTTATACCATGCTGTAATATAGAGTGTTACCTACTGTTTTATACCATGCTGTAATATAGAGTGTTACCTACTGTTTTATACCATGCTGTAATATAAAGTGTTACCTACTGTTTTATACCATGCTGTAATATAAAGTGTTACCTACTGTTTTATACCATGCTGTAATATAAAGTGTTACCTACTGTTTTATACCATGCTGTAATATAAAGTGTTACCTACTGTTTTATACCATGCTGTAATATAAAGTGTTACCTACTGTTTTATACCATGCTGTAATATAAAGTGTTACCTACTGTTTTATACCATGCTGTAATATAAAGTGTTACCTACTGTTTTATACCATGCTGTAATATAAAGTGTTACCTACTGTTTTATACCATGCTGTAATATAAAGTGTTACCTACTGTTTTATACCATGCTGTAATATAAAGTGTTACCTACTGTTTTATACCATGCTGTAATATAAAGTGTTACCTACTGTTTTATACCATGCTGTAATATAAAGTGTTACCTACTGTTTTATACCATGCTGTAATATAGAGTGTTACCTACTGTTTTATACCATGTTGTAATATAAAGTGTTACCTACTGTTTTATACCATGCTGTAATATAAAGTGTTACCTACTGTTTTATACCATGCTGTAATATAGAGTGTTACCTACTGTTTTATACCATGCTGTAATATAAAGTGTTACCTACTGTTTTATACCATGTTGTAATATAAAGTGTTACCTACTGTTTTATACCATGCTGTAATATAAAGTGTTACCTACTGTTTTATACCATGCTGTAATATAAAGTGTTTCCTACTGTTTTATACCATGCTGTAATATAAAGTGTTACCTACTGTTTTATACCATGCTGTAATATAGAGTGTTACCTACTGTTTTATACCATGCTGTAATATAGAGTGTTACCTACTGTTTTATACCATGCTGTAATATAGAGTGTTACCTACTGTTTTATACCATGCTGTAATATAAAGTGTTACCTACTGTTTTATACCATGCTGTAATATAAAGTGTTACCTACTGTTTTATACCATGCTGTAATATAAAGTGTTACCTACTGTTTTATACCATGCTGTAATATAAAGTGTTACCTACTGTTTTATACCATGCTGTAATATAAAGTGTTACCTACTGTTTTATACCATGCTGTAATATAGAGTGTTACCTACTGTTTTATACCATGCTGTAATATAAAGTGTTACCTACTGTTTTATACCATGCTGTAATATAAAGTGTTACCTACTGTTTTATACCATGCTGTAATATAAAGTGTTACCTACTGTTTTATACCATGCTGTAATATAAAGTGTTACCTACTGTTTTATACCATGCTGTAATATAAAGTGTTACCTACTGTTTTATACCATGCTGTAATATAAAGTGTTACCTACTGTTTTATACCATGCTGTAATATAAAGTGTTACCTACTGTTTTATACCATGCTGTAATATAAAGTGTTACCTACTGTTTTATACCATGCTGTAATATAAAGTGTTACCTACTGTTTTATACCATGCTGTAATATAAAGTGTTACCTACTGTTTTATACCATGCTGTAATATAAAGTGTTACCTACTGTTTTATACCATGCTGTAATATAGAGTGTTACCTACTGTTTTATACCATGCTGTAATATAGAGTGTTACCTACTGTTTTATACCATGCTGTAATATAGAGTGTTACCTACTGTTTTATACCATGCTGTAATATAAAGTGTTACCTACTGTTTTATACCATGCTGTAATATAAAGTGTTACCTACTGTTTTATACCATGCTGTAATATAAAGTGTTACCTACTGTTTTATACCATGCTGTAATATAAAGTGTTACCTACTGTTTTATACCATGCTGTAATATAAAGTGTTACCTACTGTTTTATACCATGCTGTAATATAAAGTGTTACCTACTGTTTTATACCATGCTGTAATATAAAGTGTTACCTACTGTTTTATACCATGCTGTAATATAAAGTGTTACCTACTGTTTTATACCATGCTGTAATATAAAGTGTTACCTACTGTTTTATACCATGCTGTAATATAAAGTGTTACCTACTGTTTTATACCATGCTGTAATATAAAGTGTTACCTACTGTTTTATACCATGCTGTAATATAAAGTGTTACCTACTGTTTTATACCATGCTGTAATATAAAGTGTTACCTACTGTTTTATACCATGCTGTAATATAAAGTGTTACCTACTGTTTTATACCATGCTGTAATATAAAGTGTTACCTACTGTTTTATACCATGCTGTAATATAAAGTGTTACCTACTGTTTTATACCATGCTGTAATATAAAGTGTTACCTACTGTTTTATACCATGCTGTAATATAAAGTGTTACCTACTGTTTTATACCATGCTGTAATATAAAGTGTTACCTACTGTTTTATACCATGCTGTAATATAAAGTGTTACCTACTGTTTTATACCATGCTGTAATATAAAGTGTTACCTACTGTTTTATACCATGCTGTAATATAGAGTGTTACCTACTGTTTTATACCATGCTGTAATATAGAGTGTTACCTACTGTTTTATACCATGCTGTAATATAGAGTGTTACCTACTGTTTTATACCATGCTGTAATATAAAGTGTTACCTACTGTTTTATACCATGCTGTAATATAAAGTGTTACCTACTGTTTTATACCATGCTGTAATATAAAGTGTTACCTACTGTTTTATACCATGCTGTAATATAAAGTGTTACCTACTGTTTTATACCATGCTGTAATATAAAGTGTTACCTACTGTTTTATACCATGCTGTAATATAGAGTGTTACCTACTGTTTTATACCATGCTGTAATATAAAGTGTTACCTACTGTTTTATACCATGCTGTAATATAAAGTGTTACCTACTGTTTTATACCATGCTGTAATATAGAGTGTTACCTACTGTTTTATACCATGCTGTAATATAAAGTGTTACCTACTGTTTTATACCATGCTGTAATATAAAGTGTTACCTACTGTTTTATACCATGCTGTAATATAGAGTGTTACCTACTGTTTTATACCATGCTGTAATATAAAGTGTTACCTACTGTTTTATACCATGCTGTAATATAAAGTGTTACCTACTGTTTTATACCATGCTGTAATATAAAGTGTTACCTACTGTTTTATACCATGCTGTAATATATAGTGTTACCTACTGTTTTATACCATGCTGTAATATAAAGTGTTACCTACTGTTTTATACCATGCTGTAATATAGAGTGTTACCTACTGTTTTATACCATGCTGTAATATAGAGTGTTACCTACTGTTTTATACCATGCTGTAATATAGAGTGTTACCTACTGTTTTATACCATGCTGTAATATAAAGTGTTACCTACTGTTTTATACCATGCTGTAATATAAAGTGTTACCTACTGTTTTATACCATGCTGTAATATAAAGTGTTACCTACTGTTTTATACCATGCTGTAATATAAAGTGTTACCTACTGTTTTATACCATGCTGTAATATAAAGTGTTACCTACTGTTTTATACCATGCTGTAATATAAAGTGTTACCTACTGTTTTATACCATGCTGTAATATAGAGTGTTACCTACTGTTTTATACCATGCTGTAATATAGAGTGTTACCTACTGTTTTATACCATGCTGTAATATAAAGTGTTACCTACTGTTTTATACCATGCTGTAATATAAAGTGTTACCTACTGTTTTATACCATGCTGTAATATAAAGTGTTACCTACTGTTTTATACCATGCTGTAATATAAAGTGTTACCTACTGTTTTATACCATGCTGTAATATAAAGTGTTACCTACTGTTTTATACCATGCTGTAATATAAAGTGTTACCTACTGTTTTATACCATGCTGTAATATAAAGTGTTACCTACTGTTTTATACCATGCTGTAATATAAAGTGTTACCTACTGTTTTATACCATGCTGTAATATAAAGTGTTGCCTACTGTTTTATACCATGCTGTAATATAAAGTGTTACCTACTGTTTTATACCATGCTGTAATATAAAGTGTTACCTACTGTTTTATACCATGCTGTAATATAGAGTGTTACCTACTGTTTTATACCATGCTGTAATATAGAGTGTTACCTACTGTTTTATACCATGCTGTAATATAGAGTGTTACCTACTGTTTTATACCATGCTGTAATATAGAGTGTTACCTACTGTTTTATACCATGCTGTAATATAAAGTGTTACCTACTGTTTTATACCATGCTGTAATATAAAGTGTTACCTACTGTTTTATACCATGCTGTAATATAAAGTGTTACCTACTGTTTTATACCATGCTGTAATATAAAGTGTTACCTACTGTTTTATACCATGCTGTAATATAAGTGTTACCTACTGTTTTATACCATGCTGTAATATAGAGTGTTACCTACTGTTTTATACCATGCTGTAATATAAAGTGTTACCTACTGTTTTATACCATGCTGTAATATAAAGTGTTACCTACTGTTTTATACCATGCTGTAATATAGAGTGTTACCTACTGTTTTATACCATGCTGTAATATAAAGTGTTACCTACTGTTTTATACCATGCTGTAATATAAAGTGTTACCTACTGTTTTATACCATGCTGTAATATAAAGTGTTACCTACTGTTTTATACCATGCTGTAATATAAAGTGTTACCTACTGTTTTATACCATGCTGTAATATAGAGTGTTACCTACTGTTTTATACCATGCTGTAATATAGAGTGTTACCTACTGTTTTATACCATGCTGTAATATAAAGTGTTACCTACTGTTTTATACCATGCTGTAATATAAAGTGTTACCTACTGTTTTATACCATGCTGTAATATAAAGTGTTACCTACTGTTTTATACCATGCTGTAATATAAAGTGTTACCTACTGTTTTATACCATGCTGTAATATATAGTGTTACCTACTGTTTTAAACCATGCTGTAATATAAAGTGTTACCTACTGTTTTATACCATGCTGTAATATAAAGTGTTACCTACTGTTTTATACCATGCTGTAATATAAAGTGTTACCTACTGTTTTATACCATGCTGTAATATAAAGTGTTACCTACTGTTTTATACCATGCTGTAATATAAAGTGTTACCTACTGTTTTATACCATGCTGTAATATAAAGTGTTACCTACTGTTTTATACCATGCTGTAATATAAAGTGTTACCTACTGTTTTATACCATGCTGTAATATAAAGTGTTACCTACTGTTTTATACCATGCTGTAATATAAAGTGTTACCTACTGTTTTATACCATGCTGTAATATAAAGTGTTACCTACTGTTTTATACCATGCTGTAATATAAAGTGTTACCTACTGTTTTATACCATGCTGTAATATAGAGTGTTACCTACTGTTTTATACCATGCTGTAATATAGAGTGTTACCTACTGTTTTATACCATGCTGTAATATAAAGTGTTACCTACTGTTTTATACCATGCTGTAATATAAAGTGTTACCTACTGTTTTATACCATGCTGTAATATAGAGTGTTACCTACTGTTTTATACCATGCTGTAATATAAAGTGTTACCTACTGTTTTATACCATGCTGTAATATAAAGTGTTACCTACTGTTTTATACCATGCTGTAATATAAAGTGTTACCTACTGTTTTATACCATGCTGTAATATAAAGTGTTACCTACTGTTTTATACCATGCTGTAATATAAAGTGTTACCTACTGTTTTATACCATGCTGTAATATAAAGTGTTACCTACTGTTTTATACCATGTTGTAATATAAAGTGTTACCTACTGTTTTATACCATGCTGTAATATAAAGTGTTACCTACTGTTTTATACCATGCTGTAATATAAAGTGTTACCTACTGTTTTATACCATGCTGTAATATAAAGTGTTACCTACTGTTTTATACCATGCTGTAATATAAAGTGTTACCTACTGTTTTATACCATGCTGTAATATAAAGTGTTACCTACTGTTTTATACCATGCTGTAATATAAAGTGTTACCTACTGTTTTATACCATGCTGTAATATAAAGTGTTACCTACTGTTTTATACCATGCTGTAATATAAAGTGTTACCTACTGTTTTATACCATGCTGTAATATATAGTGTTACCTACTGTTTTATACCATGCTGTAATATAAAGTGTTACCTACTGTTTTATACCATGCTGTAATATAGAGTGTTACCTACTGTTTTATACCATGCTGTAATATAGAGTGTTACCTACTGTTTTATACCATGCTGTAATATAGAGTGTTACCTACTGTTTTATACCATGCTGTAATATAGAGTGTTACCTACTGTTTTATACCATGCTGTAATATAAAGTGTTACCTACTGTTTTATACCATGCTGTAATATAAAGTGTTACCTACTGTTTTATACCATGTTGTAATATAAAGTGTTACCTACTGTTTTATACCATGCTGTAATATAGTGTTACCTACTGTTTTATACCATGCTGTAATATAAAGTGTTACCTACTGTTTTATACCATGCTGTAATATAAAGTGTTACCTACTGTTTTATACCATGCTGTAATATAAAGTGTTACCTACTGTTTTATACCATGCTGTAATATAGAGTGTTACCTACTGTTTTATACCATGCTGTAATATAAAGTGTTACCTACTGTTTTATACCATGCTGTAATATAAAGTGTTACCTACTGTTTTATACCATGCTGTAATATAGAGTGTTACCTACTGTTTTATACCATGCTGTAATATAAAGTGTTACCTACTGTTTTATACCATGCTGTAATATAAAGTGTTACCTACTGTTTTATACCATGCTGTAATATAAAGTGTTACCTACTGTTTTATACCATGCTGTAATATAAAGTGTTACCTACTGTTTTATACCATGCTGTAATATAAAGTGTTACCTACTGTTTTATACCATGCTGTAATATAGAGTGTTACCTACTGTTTTATACCATGCTGTAATATAAAGTGTTACCTACTGTTTTATACCATGCTGTAATATAGAGTGTTACCTACTGTTTTATACCATGCTGTAATATAAAGTGTTACCTACTGTTTTATACCATGCTGTAATATAAAGTGTTACCTACTGTTTTATACCATGCTGTAATATAAAGTGTTACCTACTGTTTTATACCATGCTGTAATATAAAGTGTTACCTACTGTTTTATACCATGCTGTAATATAGAGTGTTACCTACTGTTTTATACCATGCTGTAATATAAAGTGTTACCTACTGTTTTATACCATGCTGTAATATAAAGTGTTACCTACTGTTTTATACCATGCTGTAATATAAAGTGTTACCTACTGTTTTATACCATGCTGTAATATAAAGTGTTACCTACTGTTTTATACCATGCTGTAATATAAAGTGTTACCTACTGTTTTATACCATGCTGTAATATAAAGTGTTACCTACTGTTTTATACCATGCTGTAATATAAAGTGTTACCTACTGTTTTATACCATGCTGTAATATAAAGTGTTACCTACTGTTTTATACCATGCTGTAATATAAAGTGTTACCTACTGTTTTATACCATGCTGTAATATAAAGTGTTACCTACTGTTTTATACCATGCTGTAATATAAAGTGTTACCTACTGTTTTATACCATGCTGTAATACAAAGTGTTACCTACTGTTTTATACCATGCTGTAATATAAAGTGTTACCTACTGTTTTATACCATGCTGTAATATAAAGTGTTACCTACTGTTTTATACCATGCTGTAATATAGAGTGTTACCTACTGTTTTATACCATGCTGTAATATAAAGTGTTACCTACTGTTTTATACCATGCTGTAATATAAAGTGTTACCTACTGTTTTATACCATGCTGTAATATAAAGTGTTACCTACTGTTTTATACCATGCTGTAATATAAAGTGTTACCTACTGTTTTATACCATGCTGTAATATAAAGTGTTTCCTACTGTTTTATACCATGCTGTAATATAAAGTGTTACCTACTGTTTTATACCATGCTGTAATATAAAGTGTTACCTACTGTTTTATACCATGCTGTAATATAAAGTGTTACCTACTGTTTTATACCATGCTGTAATATAAAGTGTTACCTACTGTTTTATACCATGCTGTAATATAGAGTGTTACCTACTGTTTTATACCATGCTGTAATATAAAGTGTTACCTACTGTTTTATACCATGCTGTAATATAAAGTGTTACCTACTGTTTTATACCATGCTGTATATAAAGTGTTACCTACTGTTTTATACCATGCTGTAATATAGAGTGTTACCTACTGTTTTATACCATGCTGTAATATAGAGTGTTACCTACTGTTTTATACCATGCTGTAATATAAAGTGTTACCTACTGTTTTATACCATGCTGTAATATAGAGTGTTACCTACTGTTTTATACCATGCTGTAATATAGAGTGTTACCTACTGTTTTATACCATGCTGTAATATAAAGTGTTACCTACTGTTTTATACCATGCTGTAATATAAAGTGTTACCTACTGTTTTATACCATGCTGTAATATAGAGTGTTACCTACTGTTTTATACCATGCTGTAATATAAAGTGTTACCTACTGTTTTATACCATGCTGTAATATAAAGTGTTACCTACTGTTTTATACCATGCTGTAATATAAAGTGTTACCTACTGTTTTATACCATGCTGTAATATAAAGTGTTACCTACTGTTTTATACCATGCTGTAATATAAAGTGTTACCTACTGTTTTATACCATGCTGTAATATAGAGTGTTACCTACTGTTTTATACCATGCTGTAATATAAAGTGTTACCTACTGTTTTATACCATGCTGTAATATAGAGTGTTACCTACTGTTTTATACCATGCTGTAATATAAAGTGTTACCTACTGTTTTATACCATGCTGTAATATAGAGTGTTACCTACTGTTTTATACCATGCTGTAATATAAAGTGTTACCTACTGTTTTATACCATGCTGTAATATAAAGTGTTACCTACTGTTTTATACCATGCTGTAATATAGAGTGTTACCTACTGTTTTATACCATGCTGTAATATAAAGTGTTACCTACTGTTTTATACCATGCTGTAATATAGAGTGTTACCTACTGTTTTATACCATGCTGTAATATAGAGTGTTACCTACTGTTTTATACCATGCTGTAATATAGAGTGTTACCTACTGTTTTATACCATGCTGTAATATAGAGTGTTACCTACTGTTTTATACCATGCTGTAATATAAAGTGTTACCTACTGTTTTATACCATGCTGTAATATAAAGTGTTACCTACTGTTTTATACCATGCTGTAATATAAAGTGTTACCTACTGTTTTATACCATGCTGTAATATAAAGTGTTACCTACTGTTTTATACCATGCTGTAATATAAAGTGTTACCTACTGTTTTATACCATGCTGTAATATAAAGTGTTACCTACTGTTTTATACCATGCTGTAATATAAAGTGTTACCTACTGTTTTATACCATGCTGTAATATAAAGTGTTACCTACTGTTTTATACCATGCTGTAATATAAAGTGTTACCTACTGTTTTATACCATGCTGTAATATAGAGTGTTACCTACTGTTTTATACCATGCTGTAATATAGAGTGTTACCTACTGTTTTATACCATGCTGTAATATAGAGTGTTACCTACTGTTTTATACCATGCTGTAATATAGAGTGTTACCTACTGTTTTATACCATGCTGTAATATAGAGTGTTACCTACTGTTTTATACCATGCTGTAATATAAAGTGTTACCTACTGTTTTATACCATGCTGTAATATAAAGTGTTACCTACTGTTTTATACCATGTTGTAATATAAAGTGTTACCTACTGTTTTATACCATGCTGTAATATAGTGTTACCTACTGTTTTATACCATGCTGTAATATAAAGTGTTACCTACTGTTTTATACCATGCTGTAATATAAAGTGTTACCTACTGTTTTATACCATGCTGTAATATAAAGTGTTACCTACTGTTTTATACCATGCTGTAATATAAAGTGTTACCTACTGTTTTATACCATGCTGTAATATAAAGTGTTACCTACTGTTTTATACCATGCTGTAATATAAAGTGTTACCTACTGTTTTATACCATGCTGTAATATAAAGTGTTACCTACTGTTTTATACCATGCTGTAATATAAAGTGTTACCTACTGTTTTATACCATGCTGTAATATAAAGTGTTACCTACTGTTTTATACCATGCTGTAATATAGAGTGTTACCTACTGTTTTATACCATGCTGTAATATAAAGTGTTACCTACTGTTTTATACCATGCTGTAATATAAAGTGTTACGTACTGTTTTATACCATGCTGTAATATAAAGTGTTACCTACTGTTTTATACCATGCTGTAATATAAAGTTTTACCTACTGTTTTATACCATGCTGTAATATAAAGTGTTACCTACTGTTTTATACCATGCTGTAACATATAGTGTTACCTACTGTTTTAAATCATTCTGTAATATAAAGTGTTACCTACTGTTTTATACCATGCTGTAATATAAAGTGTTACCTACTGTTTTATACCATGCTGTAATATAAAGTGTTTCCTACTGTTTTATACCATGCTGTAATATAAATTGTTACCTACTGTTTTATACCATGCTGTAATATAAAGTGTTACCTACTGTTTTATACCATGTTGTAATATAAAGTGTTACGTACTGTTTTATACCATGCTGTAATATAAAGTGTTTCCTACTGTTTTATACCATGCTGTAATATAAAGTGTTACCTACTGTTTTATACCATGCTGTAATACAAAGTGTTACCTACTGTTTTATACCATGCTGTAATATAAAGTGTTACCTACTGTTTTATACCATGCTGTAATATAAAGTGTTACCTACTGTTTTATGCCATGCTGTAATATAGAGTGTTACCTACTGTTTTATACCATGCTGTAATATAAAGTCTTACCTACTGTTTTATACCATGCTGTAATATAAAGTGTTACCTACTGTTTTATACCATGCTGTAATACAGTGTTACCTACTGTTTTATACCATGCTGTAATATAGAGTGTTACCTACTGTTTTATACCATGCTGTAATATAGAGTGTAACCGACTGTTTTATACCATGCTGTAATATAAAGTGTTACCTACTGTTTTATACCATGCTGTAATATAAAGTGTTACCTACTGTTTTATACCATGCTGTAATATAAAGTGTTTCCTACTGTTTTATACCATGCTGTAATATAAATTGTTACCTACTGTTTTATACCATGCTGTAATATAAAGTGTTACCTACTGTTTTATACCATGTTGTAATATAAAGTGTTACGTACTGTTTTATACCATGCTGTAATATAAAGTGTTTCCTACTGTTTTATACCATGCTGTAATATAAAGTGTTACCTACTGTTTTATACCATGCTGTAATACAAAGTGTTACCTACTGTTTTATACCATGCTGTAATATAAAGTGTTACCTACTGTTTTATACCATGCTGTAATATAAAGTGTTACCTACTGTTTTATGCCATGCTGTAATATAGAGTGTTACCTACTGTTTTATACCATGCTGTAATATAAAGTGTTACCTACTGTTTTATACCATGCTGTAATATAAAGTGTTACCTACTGTTTTATACCATGCTGTAATACAGTGTTACCTACTGTTTTATACCATGCTGTAATATAGAGTGTTACCTACTGTTTTATACCATGCTGTAATATAGAGTGTAACCGACTGTTTTATACCATGCTGTAATATAAAGTGTTACCTACTGTTTTATACCATGCTGTAATATAGAGTGTTACCTACTGTTTTATACCATGCTGTAATATAGTGTGTTACCTACTGTTTTATACCATGCTGTAATATAGAGTGTTACCTACTGTTTTATACCATGCTGTAATATAAAGTGTTACCTACTGTTTTATGCCATGCTGTAATATAGAGTGTTTCCTACTGTTTTATGCCATGTTGTAATATAAAGTGTTACCTACTGTTTTATACCATGCTGTAATATAGTGTTACCTACTGTTTTATACCATGCTGTAATATAAAGTGTTACCTACTGTTTTATACCATGCTGTAATATAAAGTGTTACCTACTGTTTTATACCATGCTGTAATATAAAGTGTTTCCTACTGTTTTATACCATGCTGTAATATAAATTGTTACCTACTGTTTTATACCATGCTGTAATATAAAGTGTTACCTACTGTTTTATACCATGTTGTAATATAAAGTGTTACGTACTGTTTTATACCATGCTGTAATATAAAGTGTTACCTACTGTTTTATACCATGCTGTAATATATAGTGTTTCCTACTGTTTTAATTCATGCTGTAATATAAAGTGTTACCTACTGTTTTATACCATGCTGAAATATAGAGTGTTACCTACTGTTTTATACCATGCTGTAATATAGAGTGTTAACTACTGTTTTATACAATGCTGTAATATAGAGTGTTACCTACTGTTTTATACCATGCTGTAATATAAAGTGTTACCTACTGTTTTATACCATGCTGTAATATAAAGTGTTACCTACTGTTTTATACCATGCTGTAATATAAAGTGTTACCTACTGTTTTATACCATGCTGTAATATAAAGTGTTACCTACTGTTTTATACCATGCTGTAATATAAAGTGTTACCTACTGTTTTATACCATGCTGTAATATAAAGTGTTGCCTACTGTTTTATACCATGCTGTAATATATAGTGTTACCTACTGTTTTAAATCATTCTGTAATATAAAGTGTTACCCACTGTTTTATACCATGCTGTAATATAGAGTGTTACCTACTGTTTTATACCATGCTGTAATATAGAGTGTTACCTACTGTTTTATACCATGCTGTAATATAGAGTGTTACCTACTGTTTTATACCATGCTGTAATATAGAGTGTTACCTACTGTTTTATACCATGCTGTAATATAGAGTGTAACCGACTGTTTTATACCATGCTGTAATATAAAGTGTTACCTACTGATTTATACCATGCTGTAATATAAAGTGTTACCTACTGTTTTATACCATGCTGTAATATAAAGTGTTACCTACTGTTTTATACCATGTTGTTATATAAAGTGTTACCTACTGTTTTATACCATGCTGTAATACAGTGTTACCTACTTTTTTATACCATGCTGTAATATAGAGTGTTACCTACTGTTTTATACCATGTTTTAATATAAAGTGTTACCTACTGTGTTATACCATGCCGTAATATAAAGTGTTACCTACTGTTTTATACCATGCTGTAATATAGAGTGTTACCTTCTCTTTTATACCATGCTGTAATATAAAGTGTTACCTACTGTTTTATACCATGCTGTAATATAGTGTTTCCTACTGTTTTAAATCATGCTGTAATATAAAGTGTTACCTACTGTTTTATACCATGCTGAAATATAGAGTGTTACCTACTGTTTTATACCATGCTGTAATATAGAGTGTTACCTACTGTTTTATACAATGCTGTAATATAGAGTGTTACCTACTGTTTTATACCATGCTGTAATATAAAGTGTTGCCTACTGTTTTATACCATGCTGTGCTGTAATATAAAGTTTTACCTACTGTTTTATACCATGCTGTAATATAAAGTGTTACCTACTGTTTTATACCATGCTGTAACATATATTGTTACCTACTGTTTTAAATCATTCTGTAATATAAAGTGTTACCTACTGTTTTATACCATGCTGTAATATAAAGTGTTACCTACTGTTTTATACCATGCTGTAATATAAAGTGTTTCCTACTGTTTTATACCATGCTGTAATATAAATTGTTACCTACTGTTTTATACCATGCTGTAATATAAAGTGTTACCTACTGTTTTATACCATGTTGTAATATAAAGTGTTACGTACTGTTTTATACCATGTTGTAATATAAAGTGTTACGTACTGTTTTATACCATGCTGTAATATAAAGTGTTTCCTACTGTTTTATACCATGCTGTAATATAAAGTGTTACCTACTGTTTTATACCATGCTGTAATACAAAGTGTTACCTACTGTTTTATACCATGCTGTAATATAAAGTGTTACCTACTGTTTTATACCATGCTGTAATATAAAGTGTTACCTACTGTTTTATGCCATGCTGTAATATAGAGTGTTACCTACTGTTTTATACCATGCTGTAATATAAAGTGTTACCTACTGTTTTATACCATGCTGTAATATAAAGTGTTACCTACTGTTTTATACCATGCTGTAATACAGTGTTACCTACTGTTTTATACCATGCTGTAATATAGAGTGTTACCTACTGTTTTATACCATGCTGTAATATAGAGTGTAACCGACTGTTTTATACCATGCTGTAATATAAAGTGTTACCTACTGTTTTATACCATGCTGTAATATAGAGTGTTACCTACTGTTTTATACCATGCTGTAATATAGTGTGTTACCTACTGTTTTATACCATGCTGTAATATAGAGTGTTACCTACTGTTTTATACCATG
This sequence comes from Salmo salar, assembly GCF_965601325.2. Taxonomy (NCBI): domain Eukaryota; kingdom Metazoa; phylum Chordata; class Actinopteri; order Salmoniformes; family Salmonidae; genus Salmo; species Salmo salar. The sequence goes on from NC_138299.1 coordinate 37,780,523, forward strand.
CTGTAATATAAAGTGTTACCTACTGTTTTATGCCATGCTGTAATATAGAGTGTTTCCTACTGTTTTATGCCATGTTGTAATATAAAGTGTTACCTACTGTTTTATACCATGCTGTAATATAGAGTGTTACCTACTGTTTTATACCATGCTGTAATATAAAGTGTTACCTACTGTTTTATACCATGCTGTAATATAAAGTGTTACCTACTGTTTTATACCATGCTGTAATATAAAGTGTTTCCTACTGTTTTATACCATGCTGTAATATAAATTGTTACCTACTGTTTTATACCATGCTGTAATATAAAGTGTTACCTACTGTTTTATACCATGTTGTAATATAAAGTGTTACGTACTGTTTTATACCATGCTGTAATATAAAGTGTTACCTACTGTTTTATACCATGCTGTAATATAAAGTGTTACCTACTGTTTTATACCATGCTGTAATACAAAGTGTTACCTACTGTTTTATACCATGCTGTAATATAAAGTGTTACCTACTGTTTTATACCATGCTGTAATATAAAGTGTTACCTACTGTTTTATGCCATGCTGTAATATAGAGTGTTACCTACTGTTTTATACCATGCTGTAATATAAAGTGTTACCTACTGTTTTATACCATGCTGTAATATAAAGTGTTACCTACTGTTTTATACCATGCTGTAATACAGTGTTACCTACTTTTTTATACCATGCTGTAATATAGAGTGTTACCTACTGTTTTATACCATGCTGTAATATAGAGTGTAACCGACTGTTTTATACCATGCTGTAATATAAAGTGTTACCTACTGTTTTATACCATGCTGTAATATAGAGTGTTACCTACTGTTTTATACCATGCTGTAATATAGTGTGTTACCTACTGTTTTATACCATGCTGTAATATAGAGTGTTACCTACTGTTTTATACCATGCTGTAATATAAAGTGTTACCTACTGTTTTATGCCATGCTGTAATATAGAGTGTTTCCTACTGTTTTATGCCATGTTGTAATATAAAGTGTTACCTACTGTTTTATACCATGCTGTAATATAGAGTGTTACCTACTGTTTTATACCATGCTGTAATATAAAGTGTTACCTACTGTTTTATACCATGCTGTAATATAAAGTGTTACCTACTGTTTTATACCATGCTGTAATATAGAGTGTTACCTACTGTTTTATACCATGCTGTAATATAAAGTGTTTCCTACTGTTTTATACCATGCTGTAATATAGAGTGCTACTGTAATAATATCAATGGATTCTCAGAAGAACAATACAGCCATTAGTATGACCTCCTTGATGCTGCTGTCACAAAACAGGTCATTTAAGATGGGTTAACCTGATTACAGATCAGACCAGTGAGCGTCTATGGTGGCTACTCCTGTTCAGGCCCTGATCAACAGAGGGGACTAATAGAGACAGTCTGAAGAGAAGCAAGGGTCTTCAGTCTGCCAGGAAGAGAAGGCTCCGGAGTCCTGCTTTCTTTCTCTCTTTTCACAAAAACACACACACAAACACACACACACAGACACACACAAGCATGCACGCACACATAGAGAGAGATAGAGAGAGAGAGGGAGAAAAGGTGAGAGAGCACACACACACACACACACACACACACACACACACACACACACACACACACACACACACACACACACACACACACACACACACACACACACACACACACACACTGTTTGGAGCCTGCCAAGAAACAGGGAATTATCATTTAGTATGACCAGCCAGACATATCCTCCTGGTTCACAGGAACAAGGCCATCTATAGTCTTTGAAATCACAATGCAACTTAAATGACAGTGTTTCTTTGATGCTATGCTCTGTCTCTAGTTTGTTGCTGTAGGGAGATGACACATGGGCTGTTACAGGGCCAACATGTTCTTTTTGTGCTATACTTTTTAAAACAATGTTATGGCAGGACACTGAAGGCTCTTACCATACAGAGTAGAGACATGTAGATAACCATTGACATGTTCCTGTCTTGTTATATTTGCTACTCTATCTAACAGTTCATTCCCCAACTCCCTTTTATTATTGGAACAACACAATAGTTACTTACTCTCAGCTCCAGACTGCGTAGGGCAGTTTAGTTAACAGTAACCCAGGGCCGGGCTTCCAATGTTCATTTTTACCCTTTTTGACATAAGCATAGTCAAAAATGAAATGTCTCTTGAGTGTCTTTACTGTACATGTCAAACCTAATTAATGCATTGCTTTTAAATGTGACCATGGATTGGAGAAATTAAACAATATCCTTACGAATGGTTTACCCATCGTCGGATGGGGCCACAGTGTCTCCTGACCCCTCCTGTCTCAGCCTCCAGTATTTATGCTGCAGTAGTTTATGTGTCGGGGGGCTAGGGTCAGTCTGTTATATCTGGAGTATTTCTCCTGTCTTATATGGTGTCCTGTGTGAATTTAAGTATGCTCTCTCTAATTCTCTCTTTCTCTCTTTCTTTCTCTCTCTCGGAGGACCTGAGCCCTTGGACCATGCCTCAGGACTACCTGACATGATGACTCCTTGCTGTCCCCAGTCCACCTGGCCGTGCTGCTGCTCCAGTTTCAACTGTTCTGCCTGCGGCTATGGAACCCTGACCTGTTCACCGGACGTGCTACCTGTCCCAGACCTGCTGTTTTCAACTCTCTAGAGACAGCAGGAGCGGTAGAGATACTCTCAATGATCGGCTATGAAAAGCCAACTGACATTTACTCTTGAGGTGCTGACTTGTTGCACCCTCGACAACTACTGTGATTATTATTATTTGACCATGCTGGTCACTTATGAACATTTCAACATCTTGGCCATGTTCTGTTATAATCTCCACCTGGCACAGCCAGAAGAGGACTGGCCACCCCTCATAGCCTGGTTCCTCTCTAGGTTTCTTCCTAGGTTTTGGCCTTTCTAGGGAGTTTTTCCTAGCCACCGTGCTTCTACACCTGCATTGCTTGCTGTTTGGGGTTTTAGGCTGGGTTTCTGTACAGCACTTTGAGATATCAGCTGATGTAAGAAGGGCTATATAAAGACATTTGATTTGATTTTGATTTGATTTGATTTACCCTATAAGCTAAACTTAGAAAAAAATGTGCTATCTAGAACCTAAAAGTGTAGAGGTCATTTCTCCAATGGAAGGTCCATGTTTAGTAGGATTGACCATAAGGGACTATATCTATGCTCAGGGAAACCCAGAACCACTGAAGCCTAGCTGCATAATTATCACCAGTGCAATGTTATATGTAAAAGCAGCCGGTGTGTCAGCTAAGGGTCTCCCAGGACAGCTACAGGGCTCTCGTGGGTCATTACTTCACCCCTCTAAAAGGCCAAAATATATGAGTGTCCCAAATGATACCCTGTTCCCTATATAGTGCTCTATTTATGTAGTGCACTACGTGGGGAATAGGGTACTACCAGGGCTGCAGCCATCTTCTGCTGCCACTGGGCACAAATCACCGTATGCTGATGTCCGAGGGATTGTGGGTACTGGCCAGTTGGGCTATCTGGGCACATTCTTCTACTACTGTAGCAGGTCTGAAAAGTACTAGCCTCATGCTAGCTTAAATTCCATCCCTGGCCACAGCCATAGCATCCAGTAAAAAAAGGGACAGTCCCTTTGCTTAACATAATGGATTTTACTACAGAATAAAATCAACTCTTTCATGAATCAAAGATCAAGCAGTCAGACTATCTTAACACATGAAATCCATGTAGAATTTAGAGGTCAAAGGCCAGATTTGATGTCACATGGTTTTCACACCTAATAACCAGTCCTGTGTGAGGACGAAAGACCACGCTTTCCTCACATGGCAACCATGCAAATCTCTTACCATGTGACCCTGACACCCACTCCCCCACTTTGAAACCCCAAACTGAAAAACCTTTATTCATAGAAATTCCTCAAGAGTTGAGCTATAAATGAACAAACAGTATGTCTCCAGTGGTCTGTTCCGGGGCCAGATTACATTATTCTACCATTCACAAACATCTGAATCTGAACAACTCTGCAGTTCATCTAAATACCCAGGGCCCCATACTGCTTTGCTGATGGACCTGCCATATCTCTTTCTGCTTCCTCCCTTCCCATTTCTTCTTCTGCTCTCTCTCTCTCAATACTGAAGTTGTTCCGTTCTCCTGTCGTTGTGCTTTTAACCATCCCCAATCCAAATCGATGAGTATTTGAGCCTTTACACAACTGACACTCAAAAAGATATGCCATTGGCTAACATCTTGAGGAGAATGTTTGAAACGATATGCATTTCATCAGCCCATCCCCTGCCCTGCCCCTTAACAGTAGCTCTAGTATATTACATTGTCACGTCCTGACCATAGAAAGCTTTTATTTTCTATGGTAGAGTAGGTCAGGGCGTGACTGGGGGGCTAGTCTAGTTTATTATTTCTATGTGGGGGTTCTAGGTTTGTTTTTCTATGTTGGTGATTGTGTATGATTCCCAATTAGAGGCAGCTGGTAATCGTTGTCTCTAATTGGGGATCATACTTAAGTAGCTTGTTTTCCACTTGTGGGTTATGGGATATTATTTATTTTTAGTTGCCTGGTAGCACTGCATTGTCATTCGTTTCTTCTTTATTTGTTTTGTCTTTGCTTAAGTTTCACTATTAATAAATTATGTGGAACGCTACGCTTCTGTCACGGGCGTCGTAGTGATTAGACCAAAATGCAGCGGGTACGTGAATGCTCATTATCTTCTTTATTAAATAAAAATGAACACTGAACAAAAAAGAACGACGAAAACAGTCCTGTCAGGCACACAGCTAAACAAGAAACAACTACCCACAAAACCCATAGAAAAACACCCCTACTAAATAGGACCTTCAATAAGAGGCAATGAGTAACAGCTGCCTCCAATTGAAGGTCAAAACAATAAAGTAGACATAGAAATAGAAAAAATAGAAAATAGAACATAGAAATACAAAACATAGAACACCACCCAAAAACCCCGACAACACAAAACAAACACACCCCTGCCACATCCTGACCAAACTACAATAACAAATAACCCCTTATACTGGTCTGGACGTGACAGCTTTGGTCCGATCATTCTAACGAATGTGACATACATAGAGAAATTAGAGTTGTGGAGTTTGGAGACTGTTTGAAATACATGTATTAACTTAACTGTTTTTGCTAATTTAAGGCATTTAACTCCACGCATCGCTGAAATTTACATTTAAATTAAATTGGCTTGGGGCCAGTAGATGAGCGTGAGTCCCCAGACACAATGTGGTGGGCGCTGCTGTGGTTCTTATTTACTGATCTGTGGTCTCACACGCTGTCCCAAATGGTACAGTATTCCCTATATAGTGCACTACTTATATCCAGATCCTTATTGGGCCCTAGAAATGATTAGTTTCTGCAAATAGGTTGGGAAATGCAAGATGTCTGGCAGAAAAAATGGCAAGGGAACTCTTCACTCGGTGCAAAAGTGGATATAATATCTTTCTGAATATTCTCTGGTTTTTGGAGTACCACCTGCAACTGGACACAGACGTTTATAAAACACCGGTGCCTTCTGAATTGAGAACAAAAAGTATCACCAAGTAAAGGTTGGTCAAAAATAAGCTGATTGCAGCTGAACAGGAGCCTCGTATCAACAGCTAATTAAATGAATAAGCTAACAATGATAGTTGTTTGATTTAAATTGGCTACACCGTGACAGGCTGTGGGTTCATAGCTATGTCAAACGTACAGGTACAGTAATTGCCAAAATAAAGGAAACACTTGAGTAAATGAAGGATACAACGTATATTAGAAGCAGGTGCTTCCATACAGGTGTAGTTCCTGAGTTAATTAAGCAATTAACATCCTCAGGGTCATGTATTAAAATGCCCAGTTGCCCATTATTTGGCTACCATGGCTAGAATAAGAGATCTCAGTGACTTTGAAAGAGGGGCCTCAAAGGAGCATAGGGGGTTTAAAGTGTGTGTGTGTCAGTCACCAGATCTCAGCCCAATTGAACACTTAATGGGAGATTCTGGAGTGCGCCTGAGACAAAGTTTTCCACCACCATCAACAAAACACCAAATTATTGAATTTCTCCCTCCAATAGAGTTCCAGACACTTGTAGAATCTATGCCAAGGTGCATTGAAGCTGTTCTGGCTTGTGGTGGCCCAACACCCTATTAAGACACTTTATGTTGGTGTTTCCTTTATTTTGGCAGTTACCTGTAGGCTATAATAAACAATTTATATAGCCTATAATAAAGGTATAACCGTTCATCGTAGATTACAAATGCATGTTAGAGTCTGAGTAAAGCAGAATCTTTAATGAATGAGTGAGCTATAACTCATGCGCATGCACAATTTAACTGAGTTATTAAGCTTTGTGGATAATTATGGGGTAACGGTAGGTTATTAGATGGCGACATGGTGTGGTGTGGGTCTAGAGAGGTACAGTGCCTTGCAAAAGTATTCATCCCCCTTGGCGTTTTTCCTATTTTGTTGCATTACAACCTGTAATTTAAATGGATTTTTATTTGGATTTCATGTAACGGACATACACAAAATAGACCAAATTGGTGAAGTGAAATGAACAAAATAAATTGTTTAAAAAAATTATTCATAAAATAAACGGCAAAGTGTTGTGTGCATATGTACACCGCTCAAAAAAATAAAGGGAACACTTAAACAACACAACCTAGATCTGAATGAAAGAAATAATCTTATTAAATACTTTTTTCTTTACATAGTTGAATGTGCTGACAACAAAATCACACAAAAATAATCAATGGAAATCCAATTTATCAACCCATGGAGGTCTGGATTTGGAGTCACACTCAAAATTAAAGTGGAAAATCACACTACAGGCTGATCCAACTTTGATGTAATGTCCTTAAAACAAGTTAAAATGAGGCTCAGTAGTGTGTGTGGCCTCCACGTGCCTGTATGACCTCCCTACAATGCCTGGGCATGCTCCTGATGAGGTGACGGATGGTCTCCTGAGGGATCTCCTCCCAGACTTGGACTAAAGCATCCGCCAACTCCTGGACAGTCTGTGGTGCAACATGGCGTTGGTGGATGGAGCGAGACATGATGTCCCAGATGTGCTCAATTGGATTCAGGTCTGGGGAAAGGGCGGGCCAGTCCATAGCATCAATGCCTTCCTCTTGCAGGAACTGCTGACACTCCAGCCACATGAGGTCTAGCATTGTCTTGCATTAGGAGGAACCCAGGGCCAACCGCACCAGCATATGGTCTCACAAGGGGTCTGAGGATCTCATCTCGGTACCTAATGGCAGTCAGGCTACCTCTGGCGAGCACATGGAGGGCTGTGCGGCCCCCCAAAGAAATGCCACCCCACACCATGACTGACCCACCGCCAAACCGGTCATGCTGGAGGATGTTGCAGGCAGCAGAACGTTCTCCACGGCGTCTCCAGACTCTGTCACGTCTGTCACATGTGCTCAGTGTGAACCTGCTTCATCTGTGAAGAGCACAGGGCGCCAGTGGCGAATTTGCCAATCTTGGTGTTCTCTGGCAAATGCCAAACGTCCTGCACGGTGTTGCACTGTAAGCACAACCCCCACCTGTGAACGTCGGACCCTCATACCACCCTCATGGAGTCTGTTTCTGACCGTTTAAGCAGACACAAGTGCACATTTGTGGCCTGCTGGAGGTCATTTTGCAGGGCTCTGGCAGTGCTCCTCCTGCTGAGGTAGCGGTCCTGGCGGAGGTAGCGGTCCTGCTGCTGGGTTGTTGCCCTCCAACAGCCTCCTCCATGTCTCCTGATGTACTGGCCTGTCTCCTGGTAGCGCCTCCATGCTCTGGACACTACGCTGACAGACACAGCAAACCTTCTTGCCACAGCTCGCATCGATGTGCCATCCTGGATGAGCTGCACTACCTGAGCAACTTGTGTGGGTTGTAGATTCCGTCTCATGCTACCACTAGAGTGAAAGCACCGCCAGCATTCAAAAGTGACCAAAACATCAGCCAGGAAGCATAAGAACTGAGAAGTGGTCTGTGGTCACCACCTGCCAAATCACTCCTTTATTGGGGGTGTCTTGCTAATTGCCTATAATTTCCACCTGCTGTCTATTCCATTTGCACAACAGCATGTGAAATGTATTGTCAATCAGTGTTGCTTCCTAAGTGGACAGTTTGATTTCACAGAAGTGTGATTGACTTGGAGTTACATTGTGTTGTTTAAGTGTTCCCTTTCTTTTTTTGAGCAGTATATTTACCCCATTTGCTTTGAAGCCCCTAAATAAGATTTGGTGCAACCAATTACCCTCAGAAGTCACATAATTAGTTAAATCAAGTCCACCTTTTTGCAATCTAAGTGTCACATGATCTGTCACATGATCTCAGTATGTATACACCTGTTCTGAAAGGCCCCAGAGTCTGCAACACCACTAAGCAAAGGGCACCACCAAGCAAGCGGCACCATGAAGACCAAGAAGCTTTCCAAACAGGTCAGGGACAAAGTTGTGGAGAAGTACAGATCAGGGTTGGGTGATAAAAAAAATATCAGAAACTTTGAACATCCCACGGAGCACCATTAAATCCATTATTAAAAAATGTAAAGAATATGGCAACACAACAAACCTGCCAAGAGATGGCCGCCCACCACTCACGGATCAGGCAAGGAGGGCATTAATCAGAGAGGCAACAAAGAGACCAAAGATAACCCTGAAGGAGCTACAAAGCTCCACAGCGGAGATTGGAATATCTGTCCATAGGACCACTTTAAGCCATACACTCCACAGAGCTGGGCTTCTACAGAAGAGTGGCCAGAAAAAAGCCATTGCTTATACCTATACCTACCTGACATGATGACTCCTTGCTGTCCCCAGTCCACCTGGCCGTGCTGCTGCTCCAGTTTCAACTGTTCTGCCTGCGGCTATGGAACCCTGACCTGTTCACCGGACGTGCTACCTGTCCCAGACCTGCTGTTTTCAACTCTCTAGAGACAGCAGGAGCGGTAGAGATACTCTCAATGATCGGCTATGAAAAGCCAACTGACATTTACTCTTGAGGTGCTGACTTGTTGCACCCTCGACAACTACTGTGATTATTATTATTTGACCATGCTGGTCACTTATGAACATTTCAACATCTTGGCCATGTTCTGTTATAATCTCCACCTGGCACAGCCAGAAGAGGACTGGCCACCCCTCATAGCCTGGTTCCTCTCTAGGTTTCTTCCTAGGTTTTGGCCTTTCTAGGGAGTTTTTCCTAGCCACCGTGCTTCTACACCTGCATTGCTTGCTGTTTGGGGTTTTAGGCTGGGTTTCTGTACAGCACTTTGAGATATCAGCTGATGTAAGAAGGGCTATATAAAGACATTTGATTTGATTTTGATTTGATTTGATTTACCCTATAAGCTAAACTTAGAAAAAAATGTGCTATCTAGAACCTAAAAGTGTAGAGGTCATTTCTCCAATGGAAGGTCCATGTTTAGTAGGATTGACCATAAGGGACTATATCTATGCTCAGGGAAACCCAGAACCACTGAAGCCTAGCTGCATAATTATCACCAGTGCAATGTTATATGTAAAAGCAGCCGGTGTGTCAGCTAAGGGTCTCCCAGGACAGCTACAGGGCTCTCGTGGGTCATTACTTCACCCCTCTAAAAGGCCAAAATATATGAGTGTCCCAAATGATACCCTGTTCCCTATATAGTGCTCTATTTATGTAGTGCACTACGTGGGGAATAGGGTACTACCAGGGCTGCAGCCATCTTCTGCTGCCACTGGGCACAAATCACCGTATGCTGATGTCCGAGGGATTGTGGGTACTGGCCAGTTGGGCTATCTGGGCACATTCTTCTACTACTGTAGCAGGTCTGAAAAGTACTAGCCTCATGCTAGCTTAAATTCCATCCCTGGCCACAGCCATAGCATCCAGTAAAAAAAGGGACAGTCCCTTTGCTTAACATAATGGATTTTACTACAGAATAAAATCAACTCTTTCATGAATCAAAGATCAAGCAGTCAGACTATCTTAACACATGAAATCCATGTAGAATTTAGAGGTCAAAGGCCAGATTTGATGTCACATGGTTTTCACACCTAATAACCAGTCCTGTGTGAGGACGAAAGACCACGCTTTCCTCACATGGCAACCATGCAAATCTCTTACCATGTGACCCTGACACCCACTCCCCCACTTTGAAACCCCAAACTGAAAAACCTTTATTCATAGAAATTCCTCAAGAGTTGAGCTATAAATGAACAAACAGTATGTCTCCAGTGGTCTGTTCCGGGGCCAGATTACATTATTCTACCATTCACAAACATCTGAATCTGAACAACTCTGCAGTTCATCTAAATACCCAGGGCCCCATACTGCTTTGCTGATGGACCTGCCATATCTCTTTCTGCTTCCTCCCTTCCCATTTCTTCTTCTGCTCTCTCTCTCTCAATACTGAAGTTGTTCCGTTCTCCTGTCGTTGTGCTTTTAACCATCCCCAATCCAAATCGATGAGTATTTGAGCCTTTACACAACTGACACTCAAAAAGATATGCCATTGGCTAACATCTTGAGGAGAATGTTTGAAACGATATGCATTTCATCAGCCCATCCCCTGCCCTGCCCCTTAACAGTAGCTCTAGTATATTACATTGTCACGTCCTGACCATAGAAAGCTTTTATTTTCTATGGTAGAGTAGGTCAGGGCGTGACTGGGGGGCTAGTCTAGTTTATTATTTCTATGTGGGGGTTCTAGGTTTGTTTTTCTATGTTGGTGATTGTGTATGATTCCCAATTAGAGGCAGCTGGTAATCGTTGTCTCTAATTGGGGATCATACTTAAGTAGCTTGTTTTCCACTTGTGGGTTATGGGATATTATTTATTTTTAGTTGCCTGGTAGCACTGCATTGTCATTCGTTTCTTCTTTATTTGTTTTGTCTTTGCTTAAGTTTCACTATTAATAAATTATGTGGAACGCTACGCTTCTGTCACGGGCGTCGTAGTGATTAGACCAAAATGCAGCGGGTACGTGAATGCTCATTATCTTCTTTATTAAATAAAAATGAACACTGAACAAAAAAGAACGACGAAAACAGTCCTGTCAGGCACACAGCTAAACAAGAAACAACTACCCACAAAACCCATAGAAAAACACCCCTACTAAATAGGACCTTCAATAAGAGGCAATGAGTAACAGCTGCCTCCAATTGAAGGTCAAAACAATAAAGTAGACATAGAAATAGAAAAAATAGAAAATAGAACATAGAAATACAAAACATAGAACACCACCCAAAAACCCCGACAACACAAAACAAACACACCCCTGCCACATCCTGACCAAACTACAATAACAAATAACCCCTTATACTGGTCTGGACGTGACAGCTTTGGTCCGATCATTCTAACGAATGTGACATACATAGAGAAATTAGAGTTGTGGAGTTTGGAGACTGTTTGAAATACATGTATTAACTTAACTGTTTTTGCTAATTTAAGGCATTTAACTCCACGCATCGCTGAAATTTACATTTAAATTAAATTGGCTTGGGGCCAGTAGATGAGCGTGAGTCCCCAGACACAATGTGGTGGGCGCTGCTGTGGTTCTTATTTACTGATCTGTGGTCTCACACGCTGTCCCAAATGGTACAGTATTCCCTATATAGTGCACTACTTATATCCAGATCCTTATTGGGCCCTAGAAATGATTAGTTTCTGCAAATAGGTTGGGAAATGCAAGATGTCTGGCAGAAAAAATGGCAAGGGAACTCTTCACTCGGTGCAAAAGTGGATATAATATCTTTCTGAATATTCTCTGGTTTTTGGAGTACCACCTGCAACTGGACACAGACGTTTATAAAACACCGGTGCCTTCTGAATTGAGAACAAAAAGTATCACCAAGTAAAGGTTGGTCAAAAATAAGCTGATTGCAGCTGAACAGGAGCCTCGTATCAACAGCTAATTAAATGAATAAGCTAACAATGATAGTTGTTTGATTTAAATTGGCTACACCGTGACAGGCTGTGGGTTCATAGCTATGTCAAACGTACAGGTACAGTAATTGCCAAAATAAAGGAAACACTTGAGTAAATGAAGGATACAACGTATATTAGAAGCAGGTGCTTCCATACAGGTGTAGTTCCTGAGTTAATTAAGCAATTAACATCCTCAGGGTCATGTATTAAAATGCCCAGTTGCCCATTATTTGGCTACCATGGCTAGAATAAGAGATCTCAGTGACTTTGAAAGAGGGGCCTCAAAGGAGCATAGGGGGTTTAAAGTGTGTGTGTGTCAGTCACCAGATCTCAGCCCAATTGAACACTTAATGGGAGATTCTGGAGTGCGCCTGAGACAAAGTTTTCCACCACCATCAACAAAACACCAAATTATTGAATTTCTCCCTCCAATAGAGTTCCAGACACTTGTAGAATCTATGCCAAGGTGCATTGAAGCTGTTCTGGCTTGTGGTGGCCCAACACCCTATTAAGACACTTTATGTTGGTGTTTCCTTTATTTTGGCAGTTACCTGTAGGCTATAATAAACAATTTATATAGCCTATAATAAAGGTATAACCGTTCATCGTAGATTACAAATGCATGTTAGAGTCTGAGTAAAGCAGAATCTTTAATGAATGAGTGAGCTATAACTCATGCGCATGCACAATTTAACTGAGTTATTAAGCTTTGTGGATAATTATGGGGTAACGGTAGGTTATTAGATGGCGACATGGTGTGGTGTGGGTCTAGAGAGGTACAGTGCCTTGCAAAAGTATTCATCCCCCTTGGCGTTTTTCCTATTTTGTTGCATTACAACCTGTAATTTAAATGGATTTTTATTTGGATTTCATGTAACGGACATACACAAAATAGACCAAATTGGTGAAGTGAAATGAACAAAATAAATTGTTTAAAAAAATTATTCATAAAATAAACGGCAAAGTGTTGTGTGCATATGTACACCGCTCAAAAAAATAAAGGGAACACTTAAACAACACAACCTAGATCTGAATGAAAGAAATAATCTTATTAAATACTTTTTTCTTTACATAGTTGAATGTGCTGACAACAAAATCACACAAAAATAATCAATGGAAATCCAATTTATCAACCCATGGAGGTCTGGATTTGGAGTCACACTCAAAATTAAAGTGGAAAATCACACTACAGGCTGATCCAACTTTGATGTAATGTCCTTAAAACAAGTTAAAATGAGGCTCAGTAGTGTGTGTGGCCTCCACGTGCCTGTATGACCTCCCTACAATGCCTGGGCATGCTCCTGATGAGGTGACGGATGGTCTCCTGAGGGATCTCCTCCCAGACTTGGACTAAAGCATCCGCCAACTCCTGGACAGTCTGTGGTGCAACATGGCGTTGGTGGATGGAGCGAGACATGATGTCCCAGATGTGCTCAATTGGATTCAGGTCTGGGGAAAGGGCGGGCCAGTCCATAGCATCAATGCCTTCCTCTTGCAGGAACTGCTGACACTCCAGCCACATGAGGTCTAGCATTGTCTTGCATTAGGAGGAACCCAGGGCCAACCGCACCAGCATATGGTCTCACAAGGGGTCTGAGGATCTCATCTCGGTACCTAATGGCAGTCAGGCTACCTCTGGCGAGCACATGGAGGGCTGTGCGGCCCCCCAAAGAAATGCCACCCCACACCATGACTGACCCACCGCCAAACCGGTCATGCTGGAGGATGTTGCAGGCAGCAGAACGTTCTCCACGGCGTCTCCAGACTCTGTCACGTCTGTCACATGTGCTCAGTGTGAACCTGCTTCATCTGTGAAGAGCACAGGGCGCCAGTGGCGAATTTGCCAATCTTGGTGTTCTCTGGCAAATGCCAAACGTCCTGCACGGTGTTGCACTGTAAGCACAACCCCCACCTGTGAACGTCGGACCCTCATACCACCCTCATGGAGTCTGTTTCTGACCGTTTAAGCAGACACAAGTGCACATTTGTGGCCTGCTGGAGGTCATTTTGCAGGGCTCTGGCAGTGCTCCTCCTGCTGAGGTAGCGGTCCTGGCGGAGGTAGCGGTCCTGCTGCTGGGTTGTTGCCCTCCAACAGCCTCCTCCATGTCTCCTGATGTACTGGCCTGTCTCCTGGTAGCGCCTCCATGCTCTGGACACTACGCTGACAGACACAGCAAACCTTCTTGCCACAGCTCGCATCGATGTGCCATCCTGGATGAGCTGCACTACCTGAGCAACTTGTGTGGGTTGTAGATTCCGTCTCATGCTACCACTAGAGTGAAAGCACCGCCAGCATTCAAAAGTGACCAAAACATCAGCCAGGAAGCATAAGAACTGAGAAGTGGTCTGTGGTCACCACCTGCCAAATCACTCCTTTATTGGGGGTGTCTTGCTAATTGCCTATAATTTCCACCTGCTGTCTATTCCATTTGCACAACAGCATGTGAAATGTATTGTCAATCAGTGTTGCTTCCTAAGTGGACAGTTTGATTTCACAGAAGTGTGATTGACTTGGAGTTACATTGTGTTGTTTAAGTGTTCCCTTTCTTTTTTTGAGCAGTATATTTACCCCATTTGCTTTGAAGCCCCTAAATAAGATTTGGTGCAACCAATTACCCTCAGAAGTCACATAATTAGTTAAATCAAGTCCACCTTTTTGCAATCTAAGTGTCACATGATCTGTCACATGATCTCAGTATGTATACACCTGTTCTGAAAGGCCCCAGAGTCTGCAACACCACTAAGCAAAGGGCACCACCAAGCAAGCGGCACCATGAAGACCAAGAAGCTTTCCAAACAGGTCAGGGACAAAGTTGTGGAGAAGTACAGATCAGGGTTGGGTGATAAAAAAAATATCAGAAACTTTGAACATCCCACGGAGCACCATTAAATCCATTATTAAAAAATGTAAAGAATATGGCAACACAACAAACCTGCCAAGAGATGGCCGCCCACCACTCACGGATCAGGCAAGGAGGGCATTAATCAGAGAGGCAACAAAGAGACCAAAGATAACCCTGAAGGAGCTACAAAGCTCCACAGCGGAGATTGGAATATCTGTCCATAGGACCACTTTAAGCCATACACTCCACAGAGCTGGGCTTCTACAGAAGAGTGGCCAGAAAAAAGCCATTGCTTATAGTTCGCCAAAAGGCATGTGGGAGACTCCCCAAAATATGGAAAAAGGTATTCTGGTCAGATGAGACTAAAATTGAGCTTTTTGGCCATCAAGATAAACACTATGTCTGGCACAAACCCAACACCTCTCACAACCCCGAGAACACCATCCCCACAGTGAAGCATTGTGGTGGCAACATCGTGCTGTGGGGATGTTTTTCATCAGTAGGGACTGGGAAACTGGTCAGAATTGAAGGAATGATGGATGGCGCTAAATACAGTGAATTTCTTGAGGGAAACCTGTTTCTGTCACGTCCTGACCAGTATAAGGGGTTATTTGTTATTGTAGTTTGGTCAGGACGTGGCAAGGGTGTGTTTGTTTTGTGTTGTCGGGGTTTTTTGGGTAGTGTTCTATGTTTTGTATTGCTTTGTTCTATTTTCTATTTTTTCTATTTCTATGTCTAGTTATTGTTTTGACCTTCAATTGGAGGCAGCTGTTCCTTGTTGCCTCTAATTGAAGGTCCTATTTAGTAGGGGTGTTTTTCTATGGGTTTTGTGGGTAGTTGTTTCTTGTTTAGCTGTGTGCCTGACAAGACTGTTTTTGTCGTTCTTTTTGTTCAGTGTTCATTTTATTTAATAAAGAAGAAAATGAGCATTCACGTACCCGCTGCATTTTGGTCCAATCATTACGACGGCCGTGACAGTTTCAGTCTTCCAGAGAGTTAAGACTGGGACGGAGGTTCACCTTCCAATGATTCTAAGCATAATGCTAAAGCAACACTCAAGTGGTTTATGGGGAAACATTTAAATGTCTTGGAATGGCCTAGTCAAAGCCCAGACCTTTTCAGTTTTTTTGTCTTATTTCTTGCTTGTTTCACAATACAAAATATTTTGCTTCAAAGTGGTAGGCATGTTGTGTAAATCAAATGATACAAACCCCCCAAAAATCTATTTTAATTTCAGGTTGTAAGGCAACAAAATAGGAAAAATGCAAATGGGAGTGAATACTTTCACAAGCCACTGTACACAGGCCACAGTAGACCGTTTCAGACACCGAGAGTTCACAGCACCAGACAGCGGTCCTGTGTGGCAACAACAAGGTTCAGCAAGGTTCAATTCCTGCAGATATCACATACTGTACACATAAAATATACGCATGCACTGAACTGTAAGTTGCTTTGTATAAAAAGTGTTTTCTACTGTATATGGCATATTGGATTGTTCAGATGTCCCAGTACAGGCAATAAAGTGATGACACCCTTAGTTTTCTCCATAACTGGTTTCCGTCTCAGTGGTTGAACTATTACAGCTAGTTTATCCCCATCTTGTGTTCATTTGGAGAATTATCTCACACTCCATCCCAGGCTGTTTGGCTGCTTGAAACAGTCCTCTTCCTCTTCATTTGTCTGTCAGTTAAAGGTATTGTGGTAATATTCAGAGAGTTATAGTCTTGTGAGTCTTCAGTTACCTGATCAGGAATAATTGTGTGTTAGGTAGAGCCTTGCTTCCGTAAAGGGGCACTAGGCGGCAGAGGTGGGCTGAATGTAAGCTAATTGACAACAGTGATTGAATATGTTCAGATACATAATCTCAATAGCACTTATCTGAGACATATGGTAGCTCAGTTGATAGTGGGTTTGATTCCCAGGACCACCTGTGCCTAAAATGTACGCACGCATGACTGTAAGTAACTTTGAATAAAGAAGTCTGCTAAATGGCATATACACTGAGTGTATAAAACATTAGGAACACCTTTTTAATATTGAGTTGCACCCTATTCTACCCTCAGAACAGCCTCAATTCGTCAGGGCATGGACTACAAAGTGTCGAAAGCGTTCTACAGGTATGCCGGCTCATTTTGACTCCAATGCTTCCCAGAGTTGGGTCAAGTTGTCTGGATATCCTTTTGGTGATGGAACATTCTTGATACACACAGGAAACTGTTGAGCGCCTTGACTCAAACCAGTGCACCTGGCACCTACTACCATACCCATTTCAAAGGCACTTAAATCTTTTGTCTTGCCCATTCACCCTCTGAATGGCACATATACACAATCCTTGGCTCAGTTGTCTACAGCTTTAAACATCTTTCTTTAACCTGCCTCCTCCCCTTCATCTACACTGATTGAAGTGGATTTAACAGGTGACATCAATAAGGGATCATAGTTTTTACCTGGATTCACATGGTCAGTTTATGTCATGGAAAGAGCAGGTGTCCTTAATGTTTTGTACACTCAGTGTATAGGCTATATTCATTTCTGGTCACTGCCGATACACAGACATGTCTGGCTTGTTTCTTCATAAGTTATTCACCCTGGTGTACTACAGTGAAATATGTCCTGTTATGACTGAATCTACACTAATAACTACAAGGTTACAAACAGTAGACTGATTTCTGAAGGAGTGCTATTATCCCACTGCCCACAATCATTTTAAATCATAGTGATCAAATTAAACTGATGCAGAAATAAACAGAAGCATAAATGGGTTATTGCAATTGTACATTGTGACATCCAGAAAGCGAAAGGGGAAGGAAACAGGTGGTGTGATAGCGGGAAGTGGGATTGGGACCATGGGGAGTTGTGATTACATGATTACCTCACCAGTTCAGTTCAGTCAGCTTGGAGAGGAGGATGACTGTGAAGAGGAAGAAAAATTGAGAAAAGAGAGAAAGGAAGAAAAACACGCCTAACAACAGAGGGAACAGAGAATGTGACTGGGTTTTGTACAGGTTCATCGTTAAACATGTTGACATTTCAAATGACAAAAGAAAAAAGCATATGGCCACTTTAGCCTAGCTGTTTGTCAGTGTGCTGGTTGCTAGAAAAACACCTCTTTTAGTGGTTGTTTTTTTCTCTTCTTCCCCCACAGTGCACGTGTGTGTGTGTGGTGTGTATGCGTGTGGTGTGTGGTGTGTGTGGTGTGAGGTATGTGTGTAGTGTATGTGTGTGGTGTATGTGTGTGTGTGTGTGTGTGTGTGTGTGTGTGTGTGTGTGTGTGTGTGTGTGTGTGTGTGTGTGTGTGTGTGTGTGTGTGTGTGTGTGTGTGTGTGTGTGTATGTGTGTAGTGTATGTGTGTGGTGTATGTGTGTGGTGTATGTGTGTGTGTGTGTGTGTGTGTGTGTGTGTGTGTGTGTGTGTGTGTGTGTGGTGTGTGTGCGTAGTGTATAACACCTCAGCTTTAAATAGCTCAGAGCTAATTAGACTAAACACTCAGGCCAAAGTGTGGGAGAAGAAAAATAACAGCATTTTATAACCGCCATTTTATAACTGCCATTTTATAACTGCCATTGAAAAATATTAGTTTGTCGTTGGCTCCTGTGAGTGTGTGTGTATTTGTGCACCTGCATGTAGGCAGGTAGCCTGGCGTGTAGGAAAATTGGGCCAGTAACCATACTTTTGGATCGAATCCCTGAGCCGACAAGGTAAAAATCTGTCGTTCTGCCCCTGACCAAGGCAATTAACCCCCAACAACAACTGCTCCCTGAGCGCCAATGAAGTGGATGTCCGTTAAGGCAGCCCCCCGCACCTCTCTGATTTAGAGGTGTTGGGTTATTAAATGAGGAAAACACATTTCAGTTGAATGCATTCAGTTGTAGAACTGACTAGGTATCCCTTTCCTTCCCCTCTCTGGCTCTCCTCCCTCCAATTCCTCATTGATACTTGCTGTTGGAGACAAACTGGGGTACTGGAGGGATGTTGAGCTGACTGAGCTGTGGACCTGTCTCTGTTGTTACAGGAGGAATGTTGAGCTGTCTGAGCTGTGGACCTGTCTCTGTTGTTACAGGAGGGATGTTGAGCTGACTGTGTCTGAGCTGTGGACCTGTCTCTGTTGTTACAGGAGGAATGTTGAGCTGACTGAGCTGTGGACCTGTCTCTGTTGTTAGAGGAGGAATGTTGAGCTGACTGAGCTGTGGACCTGTCTCTGTTGTTACAGGAGGGATGTTGAGCTGACTGTGTCTGAGCTGTGGACCTGTCTCTGTTGTTACAGGAGGAATGTTGAGCTGACTGTGTCTGAGCTGTGGACCTGTCTCTGTTGTTACAGGAGGGATGTTGAGCTGACTGAGCTGTGGACCTGTCTCTGTTGTTACTGGAGGAATGTTGAGCTGACTGTGTCTGAGCTGTGGACCTGTCTCTGTTGTTACAGGAGGAATGTTGAGCTGACTGTGTCTGAGCTGTGGACCTGTCTCTGTTGTACCATAAATCTGAGGGTCATGGTGTTGGTTAATCTCCAGAGTTATTCTTCACCCAGACACACACACACACACACACACACACACACACACACACACACACACACACACACACACACACACACACACACACACACACACACTGAGTGGGACTCAATTCCTCCTCTTCCTCGACCCAGCGCTGTACTCCTCTCAGCGCAGTATAGGGAATAGGGTGTTATTTTGGATACAGAACAGAATCAAGATATATGACCAGTAAATTCAGTGGGCTCTGCCACAGCCTCGGAGCCAGAGTCACTCCACTCCCTAACTCTTCTCATAGCTGCCTGTCCTGTGTGTTTAACGGGCCAGGGGACGGGCTGAAAACTACCTGATGACAGAGAGGAGACGAGGGGAGTGGAAGAGTTAGCATCGGATCCTAGAGTCCCAGATCTGTTTGTGCTATCTTGCCAACTCCTATGACATTGTCACACCGGCTAGTGAGTGGTGGGGGAGAGGAACAAAACACAGAGCCAGTTAAAGTTGTCCAT
This sequence comes from Salmo salar, assembly GCF_965601325.2. Lineage (NCBI taxonomy): Eukaryota > Metazoa > Chordata > Actinopteri > Salmoniformes > Salmonidae > Salmo > Salmo salar. The sequence goes on from NC_138299.1 coordinate 37,800,276, forward strand.
TGGAACTGGAAGGAAACTGGAAGGATGTGCTGGATACATGATGGAACGTCTCTTCACACACACACACACCACACACACACACACACACACACACACGCACACGCACACATACAGTACACACACACATTCTGGAGCTGGAACTGGAAGGAAACTGGAAGGATGTTCTGGATACATGATAAAACGTCTCCTCTAAGTGCTCTGTGCTCTCTGCTCGTCTATCCTGTTCTTATTAAATCATTCAGATGAAGTCTATGATTCACATACTAACTCCCTCACACACAGGCTTGGATTCAATCCCATTGCGCTTTGTCAGCAATGTATGGTTTAAAGGCAATTTTCCCACTTTTGCGGAGAACTGTAAACGCTGCATATGTCAGCTCAATCGGAAATGACCTTTAAGTGGGGCATTGTCCAAATCCCCTCTCTCTCTCTCTCTCTCTCTCTCTCTCTCTCTCTCTCTCTCTCTCTCTCTCTCTCTCTCTCTCTCTCTCTCTGTCATATACATTAATCCTGTCAGTCAGTATTATGGTTCCCTCCCTCCACTCCATCCAGCGGTAGCTGTCACAGCAGACACAGCAATCTCTGATCCTTCTTTAATAATAAAAGGCCACTGCTCCATCTCTCTGATGAGCCAAGCCAACCACAGGAAGCCAGCCACACAGCATCTGTGCATTCCTACAGGGCATCGTCAACAACAGACATAGGGTACATTTGACCAGATACCAATAGGCCCTGACCTATTCCCTACAGCCCCATAGGGTGCTGGTCTAAAGTAATGCATTAAATAGAGGATAGGGTGCCATTTATGACGTAGGCATTACGTTCTCAAACCTCTCCATCTAAATCAAATCAAAATCAAATCAAATGTATTTATATAGCCCTTCTTACATCAGCTGATATCTCAAAGTGCTGTACAGAAACCTTGCCTAAAACCTTGCCCAAACAGCAAGTAATGCAGGTGTAGAAGCACGGTGGCTAGGAAAAACTCCCTAGAAAGACCAAAACCTAGGAAGAAACCTAGAGAGGAACCAGGCTATTAGGGGTGGCCTGTCCTCTTCTGGCTGTGCTGGGTGGAGATTATAACAGAACATGGCCAAGATGTTCAAATGTTCATAAATGACCAGCATGGTCAAATAATAATAATCACAGTAGTTGTCGAGGGTGCAACAAGTCAGCACCTCAGGAATAAATGTCAGTTGGCTTTTCATAGCTGATCATTGAGAGTATCTCTACCGCTCCTGCTGTCTCTAGAGAGTTGAAAACAGCAGGTCTGGGACAGGTAGCACGTCCGGTGAACAGGTCAGGGTTCCATAGCTGCAAGCAGAACAGTTGAAACTGGAGCAGCAGCATGGCCAGGTGGACTGGGGACAGCAAGGAGTCATCATGCCAGGTAGTCCTGAGGCATGGTCCTAGGGCTCAGGTCCTCCGAGAGAGAGAAAGAAAGAAAGAGAGAAAGAGAGAATTAGAGAGAGCATACTTAAATTCACACAGGACACCGGATTAGACAGGAGAAATACTCCAGATATAACAGACTGACCCTAGCCCCCTGACACATAAACTACTGCAGCATAAATACTGGAGGCTGAGACAGGAGGGGTCAGGAGACACTGTGGCCCCATCCGATGATACCCCCGGACAGGGCCAAACAGGCAGGATATAACCCCACCCACTTTGCCAAAGCACAGCCCCCACACCACTAGAGGGATGTCTTCACCCACCAACTTACCATCCTGAGACAAGGCCGAGTATAGCCCACAAAGATCTCCGCCACGGCACAACCCAAGGGGGGGCGCCAACCCAGACAGGAAGACCACGTCAGTGACTCAACCCACTCAAGTGACACATCCCTCCTAGGGACAGCATGGAAGAACAACAAGTAAGCCAGTGACTCAGCCCCTGTAATAGGGTTAGAGGACAAGAATCCCAGTGGAGAGAGGGGAACCGGCCAGGCAGAGACAGCAAGGGCGGTTCGTTGCTCCACAGCCTTTCCGTTCACCTTCACACTCCTGGGCCAGACTACACTCAATCATAGGACCTACTGAAGAGATGAGTCTTCAGTAAAGACTTAAAGGTTGAGACCGAGCCTGCGTCTCTCACATGGGTAGGCAGAACATTCCATAAAAATGGAGCTCTATAGGAGAAAGCCCTGCCTCCAGCTGTTTGTTTAGAAATTCTAGGGACAATTAGGAGGCCTGCGTCTTGTGACCGTAGCGTACGTGTAGGTAGGTATGGCAGGAACAAATCGGAAAGATAGGTAGGAGCAAGCCCATGTAATGCTTTGTAGATTAGCAGTAAAACCTTGATATCAGCCCTTGCCTTAACAGGAAGCCAGTGTAGGGAGGCTAGCACTGGAGTAAAATGATCACATTTTGGGGTTCTAGTCAGGATTCTAGCAGCCGTATTTAGCACTAACTGAAGTTTATTTAGTGCTTTATCCGGGTAGCCGGAAAGTAGAGCATTGCAGTAGTCCAACCTAGAAGTAACAAAAGCATGGATAAATTTTTCTGCATCATTTTTGGACAGAAAGTTTCTGATTTTTGCAATGTGACATAGATGGAATAAAGCTGTCCTTAAAACAGTCTTGATATGTTCTTCAAAAGAGAGATCAGGGTCCAGTGTAACGCCGAGGTCCTTCACAGTTTTATTTGAGATGACTGTACAACCATCAAGATTAATTGTCAGATTCAACAGAAGATCTCTTTGTTTCTTGGGACGTAGAACAAGCATCTCTGTTTTGTCTGAGTTTAAAAGTAGAAAGTTTGCAGCCATCCACTTCCTTATATCTGAAACACAGGCTTCTAGCAAGGGCAATTTTGGGGCTTCACTATGTTTCATTGAAATGTACAGCTGTGTGTCATCCGCATAGCAGTTCAATTTAACATTATATTTTCAAATGACATCCCCAAGAGGTAAAATATATAGTGAAAACAATAGTGGTCCTAAAACAGAACCTTGAGGAACACCAAAATATACAGTTGATTTGTCAGAGGACAAACCATTCACAGAGACAAACTGATATCTTTCCGACAGATAAGATCTAAACCAGGCCAGAACATGTCCGTGTAGACCAATCTACTGTACAATAACAGTACCATCACCCTAGATTTAGAGGTGCCTCGGTTTTTCTGGGTCAGTGGTATTGCAGCCAGGTCACTCCATATCCAAAGTGATATTTGACTTCGTCCAGGTCCCCAGGGCGTCAGGGGATGCCTTCAAAACCGGACACTAGGGGCAACGGTGAGCGCTATTAGCATCAAGTAGGCTTTCTAGGGCGTTGTGGACGGGGATGGTGGACTGGCGTAAGCCAATAGCTCCAGCTCTGAGGGACGTGTGCTCTATCCCAGTGCTAGACAATCGTTTTAACCTTTACCTTAACCCTTACCTTAACCCTTCAATCGTTTTAACCCTATGCCAAACATTAACACTTACCTTAACCCTTTGATCGTTTTTGTAAGGACAGACGCTGGAGACGAGAAGCAAGTACAGAGAGTGAACATTTAATGAAACACAGACAGGAACAGAATACGAACAGCGTCTGGACAGGGGAAAACAAAAACAACAATAATGCTGACACAGGGATCTAACCGAGAAACAGACAGATATAGAGGGGCAATCAACAAACGTGAAGGAGTCCAGTTGAGTCTAATGAGCGCTGATGCGCATAATGATGGTGACAGGTGTGTGTAATTATGGGCAGCCTGGCGCCCTTGAGCGCTAGAGAGGGGAAGCGGGAGCAAGCGTGACAGTTTTAACCCTATGCCAAACCTAGAGCCTTAACCATTACCTTAACCCTTACCTAACATTACATTACATTACATTACATTTAAGTCATTTAGCAGATGCTCTTATCCAGAGCGACTTACAAATTGGTGCATTCACCTTATGATATCCAGTGGAACAACCACTTTACAATAGTGCATCTAAATCTTTTAAGGGGGGGGGGGGGGATTAGAAGGATTACTTTATCCTATCCTAGGTATTCCTTAAAGAGGTGGGGTTTCAGGTGTCTCCGGAAGGTGGTGATTGACTCCGCTGTCCTGGCGTCGTGAGGGAGCTTGTTCCACCATTGGGGTGCCAGAGCAGCGAACAGTTTTGACTGGGCTGAGCGGGAACTGTGCTTCCTCAGAGGAAGGGGGGCCAGCAGGCCAGAGGTGGATGAACGCAGTGCCCTTGTTTGGGTGTAGGGCCTGATCAGAGCCTGAAGGTATGGAGGTGCCGTTCCCTTCACAGCTCCGTAGGCAATCACCATGGTCTTGTAGCGGATGCTATGATCTCTCTCTCTAACCATTATCTTAACCCTTACCTTAACCATTCGGAATTAATGCGTAAACTTAACCTTTGAAATTAACTTCAAATTGAATACTGAGGTCAAATTGTGCCAAACCGTGAGATCTTCTTGCAGCATTGATGGTGCTTCTTGAATAAAAAATGGTTGTTGTGCAGAGGGTTCCTGGTTCGAGCCCAGATCAGGACAGGGACTGAATCTACTATGGAACACAGAATCAATCTCATTCCAACACACTTCCCTTTAAAAGCCTCAATAACTTACCACCAAAACAAACATAAATCAACTCAACCAACATAACACACCTTTCCAAAATACATCACAGTTTAATCTCATTTGAAAGAGCAAAGAACAAATCTGTGCCTGAGAATTTAAAAAAAAAAACTTTTTAACATTAAACATAGGATTAGCTATTAAATATGTACCATGTGAAGTATAAAAGCGCACTCCCCTGAGTCACACCTTTTGTTCATGGCCTTGTACCTCCCTTGGCCCTGAGGCCTGGACTCTCAGGGTGCATCCCAAATGGTACCCTATTCAATGCACTATGGACTCTGGTCTAAAGTGCTGCACTATATAGGGAATTGGGCTCCTGTCTAAAGTAGTGCACTGTATAGGGAATAGGGCTCCATTTGGGAAGCATCCTCTCTCTCTCAGGGAAGAAAAGCCTATTTACCAGAATAATTAATGCAGCTTTGCCTGGCTAATGAAGATAGAGATTAGTTATTATTGTATTACACAGACAGTGCGGTTGTAACCTGCTGTATGGAGGTACCTGCTGTAATTATGAAGGCTTTTTTCTCACGTTTTTTTCTTCTTCTTCTCCCTGTGTTCTTTATTGCATTTCAATTTGAGGAAGAGAGACTGACTGGCTCTCCCCACTGACACTCCATGATCTCTCACGCTCCCTCTCTCTCTCTCTCTCTCTCTCTCTCTCTCCCTCTCTCTCTCTCTCTCTCTCTCTCTCTCTCTCTCTCTCTCTCTCTCTCTCTCTCTCTCTTATATCTCTCGCCACTGACATTCCATGATCTCTCTCTCTCTCTCTCTCTCTCTCACTCTCTCAATTCAATTTCAATTTAAGGGGCTTTATTGGCATGGGAAACATATCTGTACACAGCCAAAGCAAGTGAAATAGATAATAAACAAAAGTGACATAAACAATAAAAAATGAACAGTAAATAGCATTCTAGTTTGCTCTGTTTTTTGTAAATTCTTTCCAATGTGTCAAGTAATTATCTTTTTGTTTTCTCATGATTTGGTTGGGTCTAATTGTGTTGCTGTCCTGGGATTCTGTGGGGTCTGTTTGTGTTTGTGAACAGAGCCCCAGGACCAGCTTGTTTACGGGACTCTTCTCCAGGTTAATTTATCTGTAGGTGATGGCTTTGTTATGGCCTGGCTTTGTTATGGCCTAATTCTGCTCGGCATGCATTATTTGGTGTTTTACGTTGTACACAGAGGATATTCTTTGCAGAATTCTGCATGCAGTCTATCTCACTCTCTCTCTCGCTCTCTCTCTCTCTGAGAAGAGTAAAAGAGAGCAGGGGTAGAGGCAGACTCAAAGCAGTACAATACTCATCATCAATCTCCCTGTACCATAAACGATGAACCAGATGTGTAATGTCTTTCTGTTACTTGGTACTCTGTGCTCTGTGTGAATTATGTTACTATGGAGACAACCAAATCAAATCAAACCAAAGTGTATTTGTCACGTGCGCCGAATACAACAGGTGTAGACCTTACAGTGAAATGCTTACTTAACCAATAGTGAAAAAAAGGTATGTGTGTGTGTGTGTAGGTAAGTAAAGAAATAAAACAACAGTAAAAAGACATTTGAAAATAACAGTAGCAAGGCTATATACAGACACCGGTTAGTCAGGCTTATTGAGGTAGTATGTACATGTAGGTATGGTTAACCTCTCTGGGCTAGGCGGGACGAATTCATCCCACCTACGCAACAGCCAGTTGAATCCCGTGGCGCGATTTTCAAATACCTTAGAAATACTATTACTTCAATTTCTCAAACATATGACTATTTTACAGCATTTTAAAGACAAGACTCTCGTTAATCTAACCACACTGTCCGATTTCAAAAAAGGCTTTACAACGAAAGCAAAACATTAGATTATGTCAACAGAGTACCCAGCCAGAAATAATCACACACCCATTTTTCAAGCTAGCATATAATGTCACAAAAAACCAAACCACAGCTAAATGCAGCACTAACCTTTGATGATCTTCATCAGATGACAACCCTAGGACATTATGTTATACAATACGTGCATGTTTTGTTCAATCAAGTTCATATTTATATCAAAAAACAGCTTTTTACATTAGCATGTGACGTTCAGAACTAGCATACCCCCCGCAAACTTTCGGGGAATTTACTAACAATTTACTAAATTACTCACGATAAACGTTCACAAAAAGCATAACAATTATTTTAAGAATTATAGATACAGAACTCCTCTATGCACTCGATATGTCCGATTTTAAAATAGCTTTTTGGTGAAAGCACATTTTGCAATATTCTAAGTACATAGCCCAGCCATCACGAGCTAGCTATTTAGACACCCAGCAAGTTTAGCCTTCACCAAAATCAGATTTACTATTACAAAAGTTTGATTACCTTTGTTGTCTTCGTCAGAATGTACTCCCAGGACTGCTAATTCAATAACAAATGTTGGTTTGGTCCAAAATAATCCATCGTTATATCCAAATAGCGGCGTTTTGTTCGTGCGTTCCAGACACTATCCGAAATGGTAAATCAGGGTCGCGAGCATGGCGCAATTCGTGACAAAAAAAATCTAAATATTCCATTACCGTACTTCGAAGCATGTCAACCGTTGTTTAAAATCCATTTTTATGCTATTTTTCTCGTAAAAAAGCGATAATATTCCGACCGGGAATCTCCTTTTAGGTAAACAGAGGAAAGAAAACAAAGCTTTCGGTCGACGCGGGCACGAGCCTGAGTCTCACAGTACTGTAACCAGCCACTACCCAAACGCGCTACTTTGTTTCAGCCAGAGCCTGCAAAGCCACGATTCAGCTTTTTGCCGCCTTCTGAGAGCCTATGGCAGCCATAGGAAGTGTCACGTAACAGCAGAGATCCTTTGTAATGGATAGAGATGGCAAAGAAGGCCAAGAAATGGTCAGACAGGGTACTTCCTGTACAGAATCTTCTCAGGTTTTGACCTGCCATTTGAGTTCTGTTATACTCACAGACACCATTCAAACAGTTTTAGAAACTTTGGAGTGTTTTCTATCCAAAGCCAATAATTATATGCATATTCCAGTTACTGGACAGGAGTAGTAACCAGATTAAATCGGGTACGTTTTTTATCCAGCCGTGTCAATACTGCCCCCTAGCCCTAACTGGTTAAAGTGACTATGCATATATGATGAACAGAGAGTAGCAGTAGCATAAAAAGAGGGGTTGGCAGGTGGTGGGACACAATGCAGATAGACCGATTAGCCAATGTGCGGTAGCACGGGTTGGTCGGCCCAACTGAGGTAGTATGTACATGAATGTATAATTAAAGTAACTATGCATGTAAGATAAACAGAGAGAAGCAGCAGCGTAAAAGAGGGGTTGGGGGGCACACAATGCAAATAGTTCAGGTAACCATTTGGATACCTGTTCAGGAGTCTTATCGCTTGGGGGTAAAAACTGTTGAGAAGCCTTTCTGTCCTAGACTTGGCACTCCGGTACCGCTTGCCATGCGGTAGTAGAGAGAACAGTCTATGACTGGGGTGGCTGGGGTCTTTGACAATTTTTAGGACCTTCCTCTGACACCACCTGGTGTAGAGGTCCTGGATGGCAGGCAGCTTTGCCCCAGTGATGTACTGGGCCGTACGCACTACCCTCTGAAGTGCCTTGCAGTCGGAGGCCGAGCAATTGCCGTACCAGGCAGTGATGCAACCGGTCAGGATGCTCTCGATGTTGCAGCTGTAGAACCTTTTGAGGATCTGAGGACCCATGCCAAATCTTTTTAGTTTCCTGAGGGGGAATAGGCTTTGTCGTGCCCTCTTCACGACTGTCTTGGTGTGTTGGACCATTCTAGTTTGTTGGTGATGTGGACACCAAGGAATTTGAAGCTCTCAACCTGCTCCACTACAGCCCTGTTGATGAGAATGGGGACGTGCTCGGTGCTCCTTTTCCTATAGTCCACAATCATCTCCTTGGTCTTGGTTACGTTGAGAGATAGGTTGTTATTCTGGCACCACCCGGCCAGGTCTCTGACCTCCCCCCTATAGGCTGTCTCATCGTTGTCGGTGATAAGGCCTATCACTATTGTGTCGTCACAAACTTAATGATGGTGTTGGAGTCGTGCCTGGCAATGCAGTCGTGGGTGAACAGGGAGTACAGGAGGGGACTGAGCACGCACCCCTTGGGAGCTCCAGTGTTGAGGATCAGCGTGGCAGATGTGTTGCTACCTACCCTCACCACCTGGGGGTGGCCCGTCAGGAAGTCCAGGATCCAGTTGCAGAGGGAGGTGTTTAGTCCCAGGGTCCTTAGCTTAGTGAGGAGCTTTGAGGGTACTATGGTGTTGAACGCTGAGCTGTAGTCAATGAATAGCATTGTCACATAGGTGTTGCTTTTGTCCAGGTGGGAAAGGGCAGTGTGGAGTGCAATAGAGATTGCATAATCTGTGGATCTGTTTGGGCGGTATGCAAATTGAAGTGGGACTAGGGTTTCTGGGATAATGGTGTTGATGTGAGCCATGACCAGCCTTTCAAAGCACTTCATGGCTACCGACGTGAGTGCTACGGGTCTGTAGTCATTTATGCAGGTTGCCTTTGTGTTCTTGGGCACAGGGACTATGGTGGTCTGCTTGAAGCATGTTTGTATTACAGACTCAATCAGGGACATGTTGACAATGTCAGTGAAGACACCTGCCAGTTGGTCAGCACATGCCCGGAGCACACGTCCTGGCAATCCGTCTGGCCCCGCAGCCTTGTGTATGTTGACCTGTTTAAAGGTCTTACTCACGTCGGCTACGGAGAGCGTGATCACACAGTCGTCCGGAACAGCTGATGCTTTCATGCATGCCTCAGTGTTGCTTGCCTCGAAGCAAGCATAGAAGTGATTTAGCTCGACTGGTAGGCTCGTGTCACTGGGCAGCTCGCGGCTGTGCTTCCCTTTGTAGTCTGTAATAGTTTGCAAGCCCTGCCACATCCGACGAGCGTCAGAGCCGGTGTAGTATGATTCAGTCTTAGCCCTGTATTGACGCTTTGCCTGTTTGATGGTTCGTCGCAGGGCATAGTGGGATTTCTTGTAAGCTTCGGGTTAGAGTCCCGCACCTTGAAAGCAGCATCTCTACCCTTTAGCTCAGTGCGAATACTGCCTGTAATCCATGGCTTCTGGTTAGCAATAAGGCACAAACCTGGATAACACTAGGCCAATTGTGTACCGCCCTATGGGACTCCCAATCACAGCCAGATGTGATACAGGCTGGATTCTGAACCAGGGACTGTAGTGACTTTTGCACTGAGATGCAGTGACTTAGACCGCTGCACGACCCGGGAGCTGGTTCCCTAATTAATTGACTGGAGAGAGGGGTAAGATGGGGAGAGAGGGGTGAGATGGGGAGCGAGGGCAAACTAACTTTGACACCCACATGAAAAAGTACTATAGTATACTTAAGCAATAAGGCCCAAGGGGGTATGGTATATGGCCAATATACCACAGCTATGGGATGTTGTTATGCACTATACAGCCCTTAGCCGTGGTATATTGGCCATAAACCACAAACCCCCAAGGTGCCTTATTGCTATTATAAACTGGTTTCTAACATAAATAGAACAGTAAACAAGCATTTGTGCATCACACCTGTGGTATATTTTATGATAGACACATGACTGAAATGCTGTTTCAGCCAATCAGCATCCAGGACCCAAACTACCCAGTTTATAATATGGTATAAATACTGTAGTTTCACTATATTCACTGCTGTGTTTTTGCGAACACTACTGTAGTATTTACTATAGTATTCTACAGTATACTACAAAATTCTATAGTAAGCAAGACTCAATCAAGGGAAACTACAGTGTGTAGTATAGTATTCTGTAGTATACTACAGAATTCTATAGTATGTACAGTAGTATTCTATAGTAAACTGTAGTATTTTTTATGTGGGCACTGTTACTGGTTTTCCACTTGGCTGCTGGTGGAAAACGTTTATCTTTCCCCGTTCTCTCCCCTTCTGTCTTGTGCCTCTGCTGGTTTCCAGTCAGAGGACAGCTGGTTTCCAGTCAGAGGACAGCTGGGTTCCAGTCAGAGGACAGCTGGTTTCCAGAGGAGAGTGACAGTGAGATTAGCCTCTGCTGGTTTCCGGTCAGAGGACAGAGACAGTGAGATTAGCCTCTGCTGGTTTCCAGTCAGAGGACAGAGACAGTGAGATTAGCCTCTGCTGGTTTCCAGTCAGAGGACAGAGACAGTGAGATTAGCCTCTGCTGGTTTCCAGTCAGAGGACAGAGACAGTGAGATTAGCCTCTGCTGGTTTCCAGTCAGAAGACAGAGACAGTGAGATTAGCCTCTGCTGGTTTCCAGTCAGAGGACAGAGACAGTGAGATTAGCCTCTGCTGGTTTCCAGTCAGAAGACAGAGACAGTGAGATTAGCCTCTGCTGGTTTCCAGTCAGAGGACAGAGACAGTGAGATTAGCCTCTGCTGGTTTCCAGTCAGAGGACAGAGACAGTGAGATTAGCCTCTGCTGGTTTCCAGTCAGAAAACAGAGACAGTGAGATTAGACTCTGCTGGTTTCCAGTCAGAGGACAGAGACAGTGAGATTAGCTCACAGTTTAACCGCTGGAGAGTGTCAGCCTCACTGACAGACAGACAACAGTGTGATCCTTGTGTGGTCTGTGTGGGTGAGGCCAGTAGAATCTCAGGTTCCTTCTCCAGGTGATTTAATATTGGTCTAATGACAGCATGGTATACTCTGATAAATGTCAGCTGCTTTCCTTCCTCAGTTTGGGACATTAGAGATGCCTCATTGCTTTCTCTGATGTATGTGCATATCTGCCACACACACACACACACACACACACACACACACACACACACACACACACACACACACACACACACACACACACACACACACACACACACACACACACACACACTCTATCTCTGTATGGACTGGTTGTCCAGCTCAGTTCCTTTGATCTTCTGTCCTCCCTGGGCAACTGTGGTGGTTAAGGGACCCTACACTAGCATACACACATACACACGCCACACACACACACACACACACACACACACACACACACACACACACACACACACACACACACACACACACACACACACACACACACACACACACACACACACACACACACACACCACTCAGGAGATAAATGTCCAATTAAACTTCAAAGGTTGGAGGAAATGGGAACGTTTTTGAAGAGATCACCTCTGGGTCACCTTACAGCTCCTCACATCTCTCCTTCTCCCTACATCTCTCTCTCTCCATCTCCTGTCATATCTCTCTCTCTCCCTCTGTTTCTCTCTCTTTAACACACACATCATGCATGCACTTACGCACACACACACACACACACGCATGCACACACACACAAACACACACACACAAACATGCACACACACACACGAACACACGCATGCACACACATGCACACACGCACACACAAACACACGCATCCACACACACACCCACACACGCATGCACACACACACACAAACGAACGCAGATGCACGCACACACACACACACACTCACACACACACACACACACACACACACACACACACACACACACACACACACACACACACACACACACACACACACACACACACACACACACACACACACACACACACACACACACACACACAGAGAGAGAGAGAGAACTCTATAAATCTCAGTGGTGCATGTTGCTTCTCTTTGGGATTAACCTAGCCCTAGCTGCTAATTTAAAGTTAAACTATCCTCACTCACTGTAACTGCTAACCGAAAACAGTTAGGAACATCTTTATCGCAGTCGTTTGAATATCAAAATAAGACCAGATAGCGGTTTCCTGATTACTGCATGCAAATTTTCGACCGCAAAATGCAAAACTGTTGTTGCAGCTCGGCCGTGACACTGCAGCATGTCCACTTGGAAATCAGATGAAATGAAAAAAGATGATATCCCATATGGAATACTACACATTACAACTAGCAAATAGGTCACTTCTTCTTCCACCATAGTGAAAAGCATTTAAAAAATCATGGTTTAGAGGACTTATTTTGGACAGAGTACGCTGCAAGGGTTTTGGAGAAGCTACCGTCTCCATAAAGTTTTAACAGACTTAATCAGTTTCCAAGAAATGGACACTCATGGTCAATCTGTAACTGAGCGCCAAGTCTGGGACCAAAACGCTTCTTAACAGCTTCTACCCCCAAGCCATAAGGCTGCTGAACAGACTGCTCTCCAGGACTATTTACATTGACAACTTTTTTTGCACTGACTCTCTTGTATTGGCTCTATGCACACTCACTGGACTCTAGCCACACACTCACACATACTACACTGACACTCCAGCACACACATACTGTACACATGCATATTGACGCAACACACACACTCACATATAGACACACTTTCACACTCTTTTATACGCTTCCATACACTGCTGCTACTCTGTTTATTATCTATCCTGATTGCCTTGTCACTTTACCCCTACCTACATGTGCATAATTACCTCAACTACCTCGTATCCCTGAGTATTGAATCAGTACCAGTAGTCCTTGTTTATAGTCACGTTATTGTTATTTTGTTGTGTTACTATTTCCTTTTTTATTGAGCAAAAATGTGTCATACTTTTTAACTCTGCATTGTTAGGAAAGAGCTCAGAAGTAAGCATTTCATGGTAATGTCTACACCTGTTGTATTCGGCGCATGTGACAAATACAATTTGATTTGATTTGATTAAGTCCAACTTTGTAGGACGTTTCAAATGATCCACTGTGCTTGATTAAAAACTGCTGGCTGAAAACAATCTCTCTGATGTATGACAAAGCCAGGGATTTTAGTTATTCATCTGTTTCATCTGCACCGCATGATATAAATTAGCCAGAAGAAGCCGACAGTAAGTTAATGCAAGAGAAAGGAGAGACATCCAACTCTTATTCAGCTGTTGGAATGATTTAAAACCAAATACTTAAATTCTTGTCGTCTCCTCAGGCAAACAAACAGACTACAGATTACAGCAACTACAAACTAGGATTGTGTCCCAAATGGAACCTCATTTGGCACACAGAGAGGACGACGCTCGACAAGCTTAGAGACCCACATAGGAGCAGTATAATGTAAAATATGTCTTCTTAATTGCCTTCAAGTTTACTTATATACAGTTGAAGTCGGAAGTTTACATACACTTAGGTGGAGTCATTAAAACACCTTTTTCAACCACTCCACTAATTTCTTGTTAATTAACAAACTATAGGTTTTGGCAAGTTGGTAAGGACATCTACTTTGTGCATGACACAAGTAATTTTTACAACAAATGTTTACAAACAGATTATTTCACTTATAATTCACTGTATGACAATTCCAGTGGGTCAGAAGTTTACATACACTAAGTTGACTGTGCCTTTAAACAGCTTGGAACATTCTAGAAAATTATGTCATGGCTTTAGAAGGTTCTGATGTGCTAATTGACATCATTTGAGTCAATTGGAGGTGTACCTGTGGATGTATTTCAAGGCCTATCTTCAAACTCAGTGCCTCTTTGCTTGACATCATGGGGAAATCAAAAGAAATCAGCCAAGACCTCAGAAAGAATTGTAGACCTCCACAAGTGTGATTCATCCTTGGGAGCAATTTCCAAATGCCTGAAGGTACCACGTTCATCTGTACAAACAATAGTACGCAAGGATAAACACCATGGGACCACGCAGCCGTCATACCGCTCAGGAAGGAGACGCGTTCTGTCTCCTAGAGATGAACGTACTTTGGTGCAAAAAGTGCAAATCAATCCCAGAACAACAGCAAAGGACCTTGTGAAGATGCTTGAGGAAACAGGTACAAAAGTATCTAAATCCACAGTAAAACGAGTCCTATATCGACATAACCTGAAAGGCTACTCAACAAGGAAGAAGCCACTGCTCCAAAACCGCCATAAAAAAGCCAGACCATGGTTTGCAACTGCACATGGGGACAAAGATCGTACTTTTTGGAGAAATACCCTCTGGTATGATGAAACAAAAATAGAACTGTTTCTCCATAATGACCATTGTTATGTTTGGAGGAAAAAGGGGGACGCTTGCAAGCTGAAGAAAACCATCCCAACCATAAAGCATGGGGGTGGCAGCATCATGTTGTGGGGGTGCTTTGCTGCAGGAGGGACTGTTGCACTTCACAAAATAGATTGCATCATGAGATAGGAGAATTATGTGGCTATATTGAAGCAACATCTCAAGACATCAGTCAGGAAGTTAAAGCTTGGTCGTGTCACGTCCTGACCAGCAGATGGAGCTGTTGTTGTAGTTTTGGGGTCAGGACGTGGCAGTCTTGTGTTCTGTGTTGGTCTTGTGACTCCTAATCAGGAACAGCTGGGGATCGTTGTTCCTGATTGGGAGTCATATATGTAGGAGTATGTTTGTCACTTGGGTTTGTGGGTAGTTGTTTTTACACTGCGTGTATAGCCTGTAAAACTGCTACTGTTGTCACCGTCATTGTTTTTTCAAGTGGATGCTTTACTCTTTTTTTGGTAATAAAATAACCATGAGTATTCACATACCTGCTGCGCCTTGGTCCATTCATGAAGACAACCGTTACAGAACTACCCACCACCAAAGGACCAAGCAGCAGAAGAGGAGGAAGCCACAGGAGAAGGAAATGGAAGAATGGACCTGGCAGGACGAGAGAAAATTCTGGGCGGACAAGTTAAGGGAGCTAAGGGAACCCGAGAGGCAGCCCCAAGATTTTTTTGGGGGGGGGCACACGGGTAGTTTGGCCAGGCCAGGGAAGAGCCGTAAGCCAGCTACCCGTGACTACAGGGAGGTGCGTACGAGGTGGAGGGCGTCATGTTACGCTGAGGTGCGCACCATCTCGCCTATACGGACGCACAGCCCAGTGCGCCCAGTACCAGCGCCCCGCAGGTGCCAGGGCAAGGGGAGCATCGAGCCGGAAGGGGTGATGCCAACCCTGCACTCAAGACCGCCAGTGCGCCCTTTCGGTCCGGTGTTTCCCGCTAGACACACTAGCATGGAGGTGCGTGTCTCCAGGCTGGTACGTCCAATACCTGCCCCACGCATCAGGAGTCAACAGTCGTCAACGGAGCTGCCCGCCAGTCAACAGTCGTCAACGGAGCTGCCCGCCAGTCAACAGTCGTCGGAGCTGCCCGCCAGTCAACAGTCGTCGGAGCTGCCCGCCAGTCAACAGTCGTCGGAGCTGCCCGCCAGTCAACAGTCGTCGGAGCTGCCCGCCAGTCAACAGTCGTCGGAGCTGCCCGCCAGTCAACAGTCGCCGGACTGCGCTGAACTGCCGGAGTGGTCGGACTGCGCTGAACTGCCGGAGTGGTCGGACTGCGCTGAACTGCCGGAGTGGCCGGACTGCGCTGAACTGCCGGAGTGGTCGGACTGCCCTGAACTGCCGGAGTGGCCGGACTGCCCTGTTCTGCCGGAGTGGCCGGACTGCCCTGTTCTGCCGGAGTGGCCGGACTGCCCTGTTCTGCCGGAGTGGCCGGACTGCCCTGTTCTGCCGGAGTGGCCGGACTGCCCTGTTCTGCCGGAGTGGCCGGACTGCCCTGTTCTGCCGGAGTGGCCGGACTGCCCTGTTCTGCCTGAGTGGCCGGACTGCCCTGTTCTGCCAGAGTGGCCGGACTGCCCTGTTCTGCCAGAGTGGCCGGACTGCCCTGTTCTGCCAGAGTGGCCGGACTGCCCGGTTCTGCCAGAGGTGCCCGCCTGCCCTGATCTGCCAGGGTGCCCGGCCTGTCAGGATCAGCCCGAGGGGTCCTCCTGCCCTTCGGTCCAGCCCGAGTGGTCCTCCTGCCCTCCGGTCCAGCCCGAGTGGTCCTCCTGCCCTCCGGCCCAGCCCGAGTGGCCCGCATGCCTTCCGGCCCAGCCCGAGTGGCCCGCATGCCTTCCGGCCCAGCCCGAGTGGCCCGCATGCCTTCCGGCCCAGCCCGAGTGGCCCGCATGCCTTCCGGCCCAGCCCGAGTGGCCCGCATGCCTTCCGGCCCAGCCCGAGTGGCCCGCATGCCTTCCGGCCCAGCCCGAGGGGCCCGCATGCCTTCCGGCCCAGCCCGAGGGGCCCGCATGCCTTCCGGCCCAGCCCGAGGGGCCCGCATGCCTTCCGGCCCAGCCCGAGGGGCCCGCATGCCTTCCGGCCCAGCCCGAGGGGCCCGCATGCCTTCCGGCCCAGCCCGAGGGGCCCGCATGCCTTCCGGCCCAGCCCGAGGGGCCCTCCTGCTCTCCGGCCCAGCCCGAGGGGCCCTCCTGCTCTCCGGCCCAGGCCGAGGGGCCCTCCTGCTCTCCGGCCCAGCCCGAGGGGCCCTCCTGCTCTCCGGCCCAGCCCGAGGGGCCCTCCTGCTCTCCGGCCCAGCCCGAGGGGCCCTCCTGCTCTCCGGCCCAGCCCGAGGGGCCCTCCTGCTCTCCGGCCCAGCCCGAGGGGCCCTCCTGCTCTCCGGCCCAGCCCGAGGGGCCCTCCTGTCCCCCGGCCCAGCCCGAGGGGCCCTCCTGTCCCCCGGCCCAGCCCGAGGGGCCCTCCTGTCCCCCGGCCCAGCCCGAGGGGCCCTCCTGTCCCCCGGCCCAGCCCGAGGGGCCCTCCTGTCCCCCGGCCCAGCCCGAGGGGCCCCCCTGTCCCCCGGCCCAGCCCGAGGGGCCCTCCTGTCCCCCGGCCCAGCCCGAGGGGCCCTCCTGTCCTCCGGCCCGGCTCGAGGGGTCCGTCTGCCTGGCGCAGCTATCGGCTCCACCGAAGTGGGCGACGCCGAGGGTGGAGCAGGGTCCACGTCCTGCACCGGAGCCACCTCCAGGATAGGTGGGTTGGGGAGGGAGGGTGTAGCACAGTGCCGTCGGTGACGGCAGCCACCCTCCCTTCCCTCCCTTATTGTTTAGGGGTTATTGTTTATGGGTTTTGTTGGGGATTTTTGTTTGTTGGTGTTTTTTCATTGTTAGGTGCATTCCGGGGTCTGCACCTTGAGGGGGGGGTACTGTCACGTCCTGACCAGCAGATGGAGCTGTTGTTGTAGTTTTGGGGTCAGGACGTGGCAGTCTTGTGTTCTGTGTTGGTCTTGTGACTCCTAATCAGGAACATCTGGGGATCGTTGTTCCTGATTGGGAGTCATATATGTAGGAGTATGTTTGTCACTTGGGTTTGTGGGTAGTTGTTTTTACACTGCGTGTATAGCCTGTAAAACTGCTACTGTTGTCACCGTCATTGTTTTTTCAAGTGGATGCTTTACTCTTTTTTTGGTAATAAAATAACCATGAGTATTCACATACCTGCTGCGCCTTGGTCCATTCATGAAGACAACCGTTACAGGTCGCAAATGGGTCTTCCAGATGGACAATGACCCCAAGCATACTTCCAAAGTTGTGGCAAAATGGCTTAAGGACAACAAATTCAAGGTATTTGAGTGGCCATCACAAAGCCTTGACCTCAATCGCAAAGAAAATGTGTGGGCAGAACTTAAAAAGCGTGTGCGAGCAAGGAGGCCTACAAACCCGACTCAGTTACACCAGCTCTGTCAGGAGGAATGGGGCAAAATTCACCAGCTTATTGTGGAAAGCTTGTGGAAGGCTACCCGAAACATTTGACCCAAGTTAAACAATTTAAAGGCAATGCTACCAAATACTAATTGTGTATATAAACTTCTGACCCATTGGGAATTTGATGAAAGAAATAAAAGCAGAAATAAATCATTCTCTCTACTATTATTCTAACATTTCACATTCTTAAAATAAAGTGGTGATCCTAATTGACCTAAAACAGGGATTTTTTTTACCAGGATTAAATGTCAGGAATTGCGAAAAACTGAGTTTAAATGTATTTGGCTAAGGTGTATGTAAACTTCCGACTTCAACTGTATATATATATATATATATATATATATATATATAATATATATATATATATATACGGGGGATTGGAAATGATGCAGACAATTACATTGATAGAAGCCACAATCTGTCTGCAATATTAAAGTTGACCCCCCCCCCAATGAAAAAAAAGGAACATTGGAGTAAAACATGTTTATTTGGGGTTCTGTTGGGGTGTAACAGTTGAACTAACTCATTTACAAATAACATTCAATAATCAATAGGTATTCTGTATCAATAGGTATTATTTTTTTTGGGTGGGGGGGGTCAGATTTAATATTGCAGATAGTTTGTGACTTCTATCAATGTAATTGTCTGCATCATTTCCAATCCCCAATATATTATTTTGTAAACATACATATAATTTTAAATAAATATTTGTTACATTTTTTTTCTTCTTTATTATTTTCCCCTAACCCTACCACTCCTCCCCTAATTGGAGTAAACTAATTGATCACAATACTTAGACTACTCCAATGTTGGTAAATTTACAAACATTGGAGTAGCCTAAGTATTGTTGTCCATTGAAAGTGGTTACATTTCTCCAGACCTGTCCATTAGCTTTTTACCAAAACAGAGGGGCAGTGCCTGCTTTGGTATTGTTTCATTAAAATGTATATAGCAACTGCCCATTGCCCCTTTAAAGAGCCCATAGAGAATCACCTTTTACTGCAGTGGGCTAAATCAGGGTCACATATGGTTATGGGCTTACAAAACAGAAGACACCTGTACCATGTCAGATATAGAGTTGAAATGTATTACATTTGTTGTTGTATATTGTAACGATCGTCTGGAAGAGGGGACCAAGATGCAGCATGGTAAGTGGTCATAATGATTTTTAATGAGACACTTCAAAAACAAACAGGGAAAACGAAAGCCAACAGTTCTGCCAGGTGAACACACACAAGACAGAAAACAACTACCCACAAAACCCCAAAGGAAAACAGGCTGCCTAAGTATGATTCCTAATCAGAGACAACGATAGACAGCTGCCTCTGATTAGGAACCCTACTCGGCCCAAAACAAAGAAATACAAAAACATAGAAAAAGGAACATAGAACTCCCACCCAATGTAACACCCTGGCCTAACCAAAATAAAGAACAAAAAAACCCTCTCTATGGCCAGGGCGTTACATATATACATCACAGGAGACTGAAATATAACAAAACTGTTAGACAAAGAAACATTGGGGTTTAAAAATATATATGTTTATTCATTATGAAATTATAACATTCCACCCATGAGGCCACTAGGTCATTTGACTGCAGGAAACGGCTACGAGAAGGGAGACCGACTCTCCTCTCTTTATTGCTCTCTATGCCCGTTGGAATACATTAAGATTAAGATGAAATTCAAATTATTCCCACTTCAAATTATACCCACTTCTAGATGGATTTACATTGTGACATTTCGAAATGACTCACAATGGCCCTCAGAAGCTTTTAAAATGGCGAATTCTCCATCTCGTCTCGTTTCTGGGTTCTACCGTCTGACAATGAGGTTTTAGAGATGCTTTGAAATGACAAACGACATCGTCAGACGACTAAATAGGAAAGCGGTGAACCAGACCAGATGGAAAATGTGATCTGTCAATGTAAAAGGCTTTCTGAGGGGCTTTGCTGCCATTTAATAAACGTTCAGGGGAAGGTCTGAACGACCATCTACCAATTGCTAGATGGAACCAAGTGTTCAGTGCTATTGTGTTATGTGCAACTTTATCAGTCACTCTTCTCTCTAGCCACTGTCTCCGTGGAAACAGCTGCAGTGTTCTGGCAACTGCTTCGGTGAAGTTTGAGTTTGTTTCAGTTATTTATCAACACATAGCTACACTGCTATCTTCACCTTTCCCCTTCCATTCCACCTCATGATAATCTTTGTTACCTGTATACAGTGGGTCTGTCCGTCTATCACTTTTGTTCTGTCTTTTGTTACAGACAGACAGAGGGGATGAGGGAAAAAGGGAGATCGGGAGGGAGAGAATAAGGCAAGGAGGGAGGGATGGTGAGAGAGAAGCAGGGAGAGAACAAGGGAAGGAGAGAAGTGAAAAAGAGATCTGTAAGGTTTACAGAGGAGGTGTCAGGAAGTTGTGAAGGCTGTATTCCCTCTTCATTCACTGTTCTGTAATTAAGGTGTCACTATGTGACATTTAAATAAATATGTGATGAGCTCATACTCTGGAAACACTGTCCTCCTCCTGGAACTGCAGACAGAGAGGTAGGGAGGGAGGTGTGGGGAGTGAAGGAGGGAGGAAGACAGATACATCATGGAGAGATAAAGAGAAAGAGACAGGCAGAGGGAAAGGAAAGATAAGTGTACTAATACAAAAAAAGGTGCCATCTGGAACCAACAAGGGTTCTTCAGCTGTCCCAACTGGAGAACAGCTACATGGAACCTAAAATAGTTATACCTGGAACCAGAAAGGGTTTTCCCATGTGAACAGCCGCAGAACCTCTTTGGAACCCTTTTGTCTAAGAGTGTGGTGTACAGATATTGAGAAAGTTATAAATGACCTGGAAGGAGAGAGGAGGTGACATAAAAGCATAATATGCCGTTTACAATGTTTATCAGGAAAACAAGACAGAGACTAAGAAGACTAAGTCCAACTGGCAATAGCTGTTTCCATTAACTTGTCCAGTCATTTTATTCTCAACATTTAGAAACTGACTATAATACTTAATGGAAAGACTGGTAAATAGAGAAACAAGGACACTTCCTCTTTTGCTACACATTGACTCAGAGAACAATCTTGCCCATCCAACTTCTTTTTTTATGTATTTGCCTGCCTGACTTCTTTACACGGCCAACCAGACAAATCCTGAATAATAATCTATCCACCTCGACAAGTTCCAGACCCATTAGCAGGACAGTAATATGGTAGATTTCCACATCCGGCGCCGACAGAGATGGCCGCCTCGCTTCGCGTTCAGTATTTTGTTTTTTTTATGTATTATTTCTTACACTGTTACCCCAGGAAATCTTAAGTCTTATTACATACAGCCGGGAGGAACTATTGGATATAAGGGCAAAGTCAACTTACCAACATTACGACCAGGAATACCACTTTCCCGAAGCAGATCCTCTGTTTGGTCCACCACCCAGGACAATGGATCGGATCCCAGTAGGCGACCCAAAACAACGGCGCCGCAGAAGGAGCAGACGGTAGTGGTCTTCTGGTCAGGCTCCGTAGACGGGCACATTGCCCTCCGCTCCAGAGTATACTACTTGCCAATGTCCAGTCTCTTGACAACAAGGTAGACGAAATCCGAGCAAGGGTTGCCTTCCAGAGAGACATCAGAGATGGCAACATTCTCTGCTTCACGGAAACACGGCTCACTTGTGATACGTTATCAGAGTCGGTACAGCCACCTGGTTTCTTCACACATCGCGCCGACAGAAACAAACATCTCTCTGGTAAGAAGAAGGGCGGGGGTTTATGCCTTATGATTAACGAGTCATGGTGTGATCATAACAACATACAGGAACTCAAGTCCTTTTGTTCACCTGACCTAGAATTCCTTACAATCAAATGACGACCGCATTATCTACCAAGAGAATTATCTTCAATTATAATCACAGTCATGTATATCCCCCCCAAGCAGACACCTCGACGGCCCTGAAATAACTTCATTGGACTCTATGTAAACTGGAAACCACAAATCCCGAGGCTGCATTTATTGTAGCTGGGGATTTTAACAAGGCTAATCTGAAAACAAGGCTCCCTAAAATTAATCAGCATATCTATTGCGCAAACCGGGCTGGTAAAATCCTGGATCATTGTTACTCTATCTTCCGTGATGCATACAAAGCCCTCCCTCGCCCTCCTTTCGGCAAATCTGACCACGACTTCATTTTGTTGCTCCCAGCTTGTAGACAGAAACTAAAACAGGAAACGCCTGTGCTCAGGTCTGTTCAACGCTGGTCCGACCAATCTGATTTCATGCTTCAAGATGGCTTCGATCACGTGGACTGGGATATATTCCGGATAGCGTCGAACAACAACATTGATGTATACGCTGATTTGGTGAGCGAGTTTATTAGCAAGTGATGTTGTACCCACGGCGACCATTATAACCTTCCCCAACCAGAAACCGTGGATTGATGGCAGAATTTGCGCAAAACTAAAAGCGCAAACCACTGCTTTTAATCAGGGCAAGGCGACCACCAACATGACCGAATACAAACACTGTAGCTATTCCGTCCGCAAGGCAATCAAACAAGCTAAGCGTCAGTATAGAGACAAAGTAGAGTCACAACTCAATGGCTCAGACTCGAGAGGTATGTAGCAGGGTCTACAGTCAATCACGGACTACAAAAAGAAAACCAGCCCCGTCGCGGACCCCGATGTCTTGCTCCCAGACAAACTAAACAGCTTCTTTGCTCGCTTTGAGGACAATACAGTGCCACCGACACGGCCCACTACCAAAACCTGTGGGCTCTCCTTCACCGCAGCCAACGTAAGTAAAACATTTAAACGTGTTAACCCTCGCAAGGCTGCCGGCCCAGACGGCATCCCTAGCCGCATCCTCAGAGCATGCGCAGACCAGCTGGCTGGTGTGTTTACGGACATATTCAATCAATCCCTATCCCAGTCTGCTGTTCCCACATGCTTCAAGAGGGCCACCATTGTTCCTGTTCCCAAGAAAGCTAAGGTAACTGAGCTAAACGACTATCGCCCCGTAGCACTCACTTCCGTAATCATGAAGTGCTTTGAGAGACTAGTCAAGGATCCTATCACCTCCACCCTACCTGACACCCTAGACCCACTCCAATTTGCTTACCGCCCCAATAGGTCCACAGACGACGCAATCGCAATCACACTGCACATTGCCCTAACCCATCTGGACAAGAGGAATACCTATGTAAGAATGCTGTTCATCGACTACTGTTCAGCATTTAACCTGTTGGGTCTAGGGGGCAGCATTTGCACGTCTGGATAAAAAAAATGTACCCGATTTAATCTGGTTACTAATCCTACCCAGTAACTAGAATATGCATATACTTATTATATATGGATAGAAAACACTCTAAAGTTTCCAAAACTGTTTGAATGGTGTCTGTGAGTATAACAGAACTCATTTGGCAGGCAAAACCCTGAGACATTTTCTGACAGGAAGTGGATACCTGATGTGTTGTATTGACTTTAAACCTATCCCATTGAAAAACACAGGGGTTTAGGAATATTTTGGCACTTCCTATTGCTTCCACTAGATGTCACCAGCCTTTACAAAGTGTTTTGAGTCTTCTGGAGGGAGATCTGACCGAACAAGAGCCATGGAACGGTGATGTCCCATTAGACACCTGGCGCGCTACTTCATGTTGGGTACCCTCGTTCCAATACGTTATAAAAGACTATGCATTCGTCCACCTTGAATATTATTCATGTTCTGGTTAAAAAAGGCCCTAATGATTTATGCTATACAACGTTTGACATGTTTGAACGAACGGAAATATATTTTTTCCCCTCATTCATGACGAGAAGTCCGGCTGGCTTACATCATGTGCTAACGAGACGGAGATTTTTGGACATAAATGATGAGCTTTTTTGAACAAAACTACATTCGTTATGGACCTGTGATACCTGGAAGTGACATCTGATGAAGAGAATCAAAGGTAATGGATTATTTACATAGTATTTTCGATTTTAGATCTCCCCAACATGACGTCTAGTCTGTATCGCAACGCGTATTTTTCTGGGCACAGTGCTCAGATTATTGCAAAGTGTGATTTCCCAGTAAGGTTATTTTTAAATCTGGCAAGTTGATTGCGTTCAAGAGATGTAAATCTATAATTCTTTAAATGACAATATAATATTTTACCAATGTTTTCTAATTTTAATTATTTAATTTGTGACGCTGACTTGACTGCCGGTTATTGGAGGGAAACGATTTCCTCAACATCAATGCCATAGTAAAACGCTGTTTTTGGATATAAATATCAACTTGATAGAACTAAAAATGCATGCATTGTCTAACATAATGTCCTAGGAGTGTCATCTGATGGAGATTGTAAAAGGTTAGTGTATCATTTTAGCTGGTTTTATGGTTTTGGTGACCCTGTCTTTGACTTGACAAAACATTACACACAACTCTTGTAAATGTACTGTCCTAACATACTCTAAATTTATGCTTTCGCCGTAAAACCTTTTTGAAATCGTAAAACGTGGTTAGATTAAGGAGATGTTTATCTTTCAAATGGTGTAACATAGTTGTATTTTTGAAAAATTTGAATTTTGACATTTATTTGGATTCAAATTTGCCGCTCTTGAAATGCACCTGCTGTTGATGGAGTGCACCACGGGTGGCACGCTAGCGTCCCACCTAGCCCCAAGAGGTTAACACCATAGTACCCTCCAAACTCATCATTGAGCTCGAGACCCTGGGTCCTGGACTTTCTGACGGGACGCCCCCAGGTGGTGAGGGTGGAAACAACATCTCCGCCCCGCTGATCCTCAACACTAGGGCCCCACAAGGGTGCGTTCTCAGCCCTCTCCTGTACTCCCTGTTCACCCCTTCACTGCGTGGCCATGCACGCCTCCAACTCAATCATCAAGTTTGCAGACGACACGACAGTGGTAGGCTTGATTACCAACAACGACGAGACGGCCTACAGGGAGGAGGTGAGGGCCCTCGTAGTGTGGTGTCAGGAAAATAACCTCACACTCAACGGCAACAAAACAAAGGAGATGATTGTGGACTTCAGGAAACAGCAGAGGGAGCAACACCCTATCCACATCGACGGGACAGTAGTGGAGAAGGTGGAACGTTTTAAGTTCCTCGGCGTACACATCACAGACAAACTGAAATGGTCCACCCACACAGACAGCGTGGTGAAGAAGGCGCAACAGCGCCTCTTCAACCTCAGGAGGCTGAAGAAATTCGGCTTGTCACCAAAAACACTCACAAACTTTTACAGATGCACAATCGAGAGCATCCTGTCGGGCTGTATCACCACCTGGTACGGCAACTGCTCCGCCCACAACTGTAAGGCTCTCCAGAGGGTAGTGAGGTCTGCACAACGCATCACCGGGGCAAACTACCTGCCCTCCAGGACACCTACACCACCCAATGTCACAGGAAGGCCAAAAAAGATAATCAAGGACAACAACCACCCGAGCCACTGCCTGTTCACCCCGCTATCATCCAGAAGGCGAGGTCAGTACAGGTGCATCAAAGCTGGAACCGAGAGACTGAAAAACAGCTTCTATCTCAAGGCCATCAGACTGTTAAACAGCCATCACTAACATTGTGTGGCTGCTGCCAACATACTGACTCAAATCTCTAGCCACTTAATAATTAAAAATTGGATGTAATAAATGTATCACTACTCACTTTAAATAATGCCACTTTAATAATGTTTACATACCCTACATTACTCATCTCGCATGTCTATACTGTACTCTACCATTTACTGCATCTTGCCTATGCCGTACGGCCATCGCTCATCCATATATTTATATGTACATATTCTTATTCATTCCTTTACACTTGTGTGTATAAGGTAGTTGTTGTGAAATTGTTAGATTACTTGTTAGATATTACTGCACGGTCGGAACTAGAAGCACAAGCATTTCGCTACACTCGCATTAACATCTGCTAACCATGTATATGTGACCAATAAAATTTGATTTGATTTGATTTGATTTTGTCATGCTACATCAGCATGGATTTCTAGTGGCGGTGCATATGAATTATGATAATGCGCGAGCACGGAGGAAGTTGAATCCATTGTTTCCGCGTTTGGCATTTTGCTTCTGTGTTTTTTAAAAGTGTTGGAAAATAAGGTGGATAGGCCATTTTGACAGCTTTGCGGTCCCGTGCGGTTCTGTTGATAGAGCATGGCACTTGCATCGCCAGGGTTGAGGGTTCGATTCCCATGGGAGACCAATGAAAATGTATCCACACACTACTGTAAGTTGCTCTGGATAAGAGCGTCTGCTAAATTTCTAAAATGTAAAAGAAATCTCTCTCTGTAGGCCATAAAAACATCTGTTCAATGGATAACACAGTTAGAAAGCAACACTGTCAGCCTGTCTTCATCAAGATAGTTAGTTCCTGACCTGACCCCAGTCCAGACAGAGAGGCAGACTAACTGCTTATCTTCTTGGGGCTATGTGGGACGCTAGCGTGCCACCCGTGGTGCACCCTATCAACAGCAGGTGCATTTCAAGAGCGGCAAATTTGAAACCAAATAAATGTCAAAATTCAAATTTTTCAAACATACAACTATCTTACACCCTTTGAAAGATAAACATCTCCTTAATCTAACCACGTTGTCCGATTTCAAAAAGGTTTTACGGCGAAAGCATAAAGTTAGATTATGTTAGGAGAGTACATTGACAATAGCTGTGTGTAATGTTTTGTCAATTCAAAGACAGGCGTCACCAAACCATAAAACCAGCTAAAATGATGCACTAACCTTTTACAATCTCCATCAGATGACACTCCTAGGACATTATGTTAGACAATGCATGCATTTTCAGTTCTATCAAGTTCATATTTATATCCAAAAACAGCGTTTTACTATGGCATTGATGTTGATGAAATCGTTTCCCTCCAATAACCGGCAGTCAAGTCAGCACCACAAATTAAATAATTTAAATTAGAAAACATTGGTAAAATATTATATTGTCATTTAAAGAATTATAGATTTACATCTCTTGAACGCAATCAACTTGCCAGATTTAAAAATAACCTTACTGGGAAATCACACTTTGCAATAATCTGAGCACTGCGCCCAGAAAAATATGCTTTGCTATACAGACAAACGGCCATGTTGGAGAGATCTAAAATCGAAAATACTATGTAAATAATCCATTACCTTTGATTCTCTTCATCAGATGTCACTTCCAGGAATCCCAGGTCCATAACGAATGTAGTTTTGTTCAAAAAAGCTCATCATTTATATCCAAAAAGCTCCGTGTTGTTAGCACATGATCTAAGCCAGCCGGACTTCTCGTCATGAACGAGGGGAAAAAATATATTTACTTTCGTTCAAACATGTCAAACGTTGTATAGCATAAATCATTAGTGCCTTTTTTAACCAGAACATGAATAATATTCAAGGTGGACGAATGCATTCTCTTTTATAACGTATTGGAACGAAATCGGCCATCACCGTTCCATGGCTCTTGTTCGGTCAGATCTCACAGTAAAAGACTCAAAACACTTTGTAAAGGCTGGTGACATCTAGTGGAAGCAATAGGAAGTGCCAAAACATTAATCAACCCCTGTGTGTTTCAATGGCATAGGCTTAAAGGTCATTCAACACATCAGGTATCCACTTCCTGTCAGAAAATGTCTCAGGGTTTTGCCTGCCAAATGAGTTCTGTTATACTCACAGACACCATTCAAACAGTTTTAGAAACTTTAGGGTGTTTTCTATCCATATATAATAAGTATATGCATATTCTAGTTACTGGGTAGGATTAGTAACCAGATTAAATCGGGTACGTTTTTTTATCCAGCCGTGAAAATACTGCCCCCTAGCCCCAACAGGTTATTATTGTTTTATTATATTATTATTATGACCTCTGTGACCCAACATTCTCTCTGTTCTCAACATCAAGCTGCAGGTTCATGATGAGACTTCCTACATTACCAGATGTTGTCATCTCTATACTGTGACAACATCTCTCTCTGTGTGTGTGTGTGTGTGTGTGTGTGTGTGTGTGTGTGTGTGTGTGTGTGTGTGTGTGTGTGTGTGTGTGTGTGTGTGTGTGTGTGTGTGTGTGTGTGTGTGTGTGTGTGTGTGTGTGTGTGTGTGTGTGTGTGTGATTGTTTGTGTGTGTGACAGCCATCCAACTCTGTTACCAGATGTTCATTTAGTCTACACTGCTACAACTTCTCTCTCTCTCTCTCTGTGTGTGTGTGTGTGTGTGTTTGTATGTGTGTGTGTGTGTGTGTGTGTGTGTGTGTGTGTGTGTGTGTGTGTGTGTGTGTGTGTGTGTGTGTGTGTGTGTGTGTGTGTGTGTGTGTGTGTGTGTGTGTGTGTGTGTGTGCATTTGAGGAGTATTATAAAACTAGTTGTTTGGATTTTAGATGTTAATTGGACGAGCAGCGTTCCAAGCCGTGCTCTACTGTATATGTAGATTCATGGCTCTGTACAGTACAGCTCCAATGCACATACACGTTTAAACAAAACCACAGAGGCCCAGTAACTAATTCTGTCCAGTTCTGTCCTCTCTCCCTCTCTCTCTCTCTCTGTCGCTCTCTCTCTTTCCCTCTGTCCCACTCTCTCCCTCTAACAGAGCAACCCACCAGACCCCCATAGTGCTCAGTAAGCACATCACAACCCATTATAGCTGTCACCACGAGGATGGTTATGCTACGTCTCAGCACAGAGCCCTGGCTGCCTCAGTGGCACCACATCCACCCACATGCTGCCAATCAGTCAGGTCCAATCAGACCCCATTGTCCACACTATAACCACGCTAACCAGGCCCTTCAGGGCTTCCAGAACAGTCGCAGCGGGAAGAGTTGGTCCACTACACCAAGCCTCTTGCACACGTGCGCACACACACACACACACACACACACACACACACACACACACACACTCACACACACACACACACACACACACACACACACACACACACACACACACACACACACACACACACACACACACACACACACACACACACACACACACATGCTGTCTCCTCTCTCTCACGGTAGCTTAGTGGCTCTGGAACAAAACGCTAATCTAAAGGGTTTTTTTGTACACCAAATTGGTTTGGAGCGGTTTTTCTGAAGTCTGGTACGTTTACCCCCTTAGTTCGGTTCATTTGGACTGGTGTGAACACTTTATCCGCATTCAGGAGCACACTAAACAACGCACTGTGGTTCACTCAAAAAGGGTAGTCTCTGTCCGATTCAATTCAATTTGCACCATAGTGCTGTCATGTCTTTGGGCATCATTAAAACCGAACACTTATTTTTATCAAATAACGCTCTGTAATTATTATTACGCGATTAACTGATTAATCGTGTAACTGTAATTAACTAGGAGGTCGGGGCACCAAGGAAAATATTCAGAATACACAGTTATAATTTTCCTAATATAACTGTCAGATATTATAACATTATATATTATATTATAAGATCTGATCTATTATCTTCTTGTTTTAATGATGTGTTATTACCTTGCGTCCAGTCTCATTCCAAACGTCGTAAATTGTTGTTATCTGCACGAACCCAGTCTTCACTAAGTCATCCATACATCAATTGTCTTAAAATAATTTATTTACTAAACTTAGTAATTCACAGAAAGCATACAAAACAGTAGGTATCGTTACAAAGCAATGGTAGAGGAATGTGCCCTAGTGGGCTAAACCGGCATGGCGGCTTGTTAAACAAAGGGTGATAAAGGGCAGCTGAGGAGGCACAACAGAGTTGATAAATATTAACAATTGATATGCTAATCCTTTGCGCATGAACACTCACTCATTCGGGAACAATTGCAATCAATATATATTTACGCTCAGTGTGTCGTCGGGATCCTTGTTGGAGAGTTTGGTTCTGTTGGAGAGTTTTGTCCGCGTTCTCTCTCTCTCTCTCTCTCTCTCTCGGTTAGAATGGATCTTTCAAAGCGACATTTGTTCATGTTGTTATAGGATAGATGTTTCGTCGGTCTTCGCATTCAATGATATCGAATATCTAGCTGCAGACTAGTAATTAATATCAAAGACTTGTTATTATTCTGTGTCGATAGTTTAACCACGTGATATGTTTAAAGGTCAGTAGAGGAATGCATGGTCAAACCTTGGCTCTCTCTTCTCGAGGTAAGCTGGTCTAAAGAAAGAAACCCTGGGTGGCGGTTTATATACTGAACGTAGAAAAGGCTGTCACATGACGCCTTGTCCTGTCTGTGTCCCTGGGGGCATGCCGATGACTTAGTTAAGCTTTGAACAGAAATACAATTCTCTCACATTAACATCAGTACATAGCATCTCAACATATTCCAAATAGCTTCATCCTTATTAATACATTTTATACAACCATTTAGATGTAAGTCCCATAGCTGAGGCTATTATATAAACATTATTATGGTAATATGGCAATATTGTCTCTCCTGAGTTTCATAAAATTGTACCAAGCGGACCAGTTCGTAGCTGGATTCTTCACCGATCTTTTATACCTTCTCCAGAACATAAATGTCATTCGGTTCCCCCGTCCTGTGAGGTGGAAGAATTCCTTTGTCTCTCTATGAAACCCCTCTCTCTCCATACTGTGGCCATGAGGCAGGACATTCCCTTTGGAATTTACGATCGCCTTCTGACCACAGCAGCCTGGGTAGGGGGAGGCAGGTAGGGGGATGGTGCATAGAAAAGGCATGGTGCAGAGGGAGGGGGTTCAACTGTGCTCGCTGTACCCAGAGAGAGGGCAACGTCATGACAGTGCTGTTCGCTGCAGATGAGAACACAGTCCAGACCAAACACAGGAAAAGAACCAGAGTCGTGCATTATTATTGGTTGTTTGACTGCGAGCATTTGATGAAATGCACGCAACATCATAACTTGAGATCTCTGAAACATTTTGTGAGTAGCAGTGCATTTATGAGTGCATCCGATGCAGACAAGTGACGGGGGCTATTCCGGGGATATAGACTGCTGAATATAGCCTATCCAGGTCAGAGTTAGAGAGGCTATTGCCATTCAATAAACAAAGGACATGTATTTTTGTTCAGGAATTTTTGTTCGTTTGACATTTGGCAATATGAAACCAACTGAACCAAATGTAAATAATACAATGTAACAAATACTTTAACTCATGTAACAAATGATCCGAAATGAAGCTCAAAACTATGTGTGAAAACCCTAATATTCATCAGACTAAGACAGAGTTTGTGTGTGTATGTGATCATCAGACAGAGAGAGGAGACAGGAATGAGGTTAGGATGGATGGAGGGAGGGATGGATGGATGGATGGATGGATGGAGGGATGGAGGAATGGATGGATGAATAAAATAGAAGTACTTTAAGCTCTTCAAATAAAACTATCCTGTTAAGAGAAAGGCACGGAGAGAGATGAAGGTAGTACTGCTGTCTGTCTGTCTGTCTGTCTTCCCTATGCAGCACTCACTTTGTTCTCAGGCATCCTTCAGATAGTTTGAGACTCGTATTCCCATGAACCCCCCCCCCCCATCTCAGCAGGTACATTTTCTCACCGTCTCAGCGGGGGCCATTTTCTCTCCATCTCAGGGGGGCAGAGGAGAGTAGAGGAGCTCTGTTTCTCTGAATTATTTAGATATAGTCTCCTCAGCTTCATCAGTGGTTTCTGCTACTTAGTCCTCCTTCAGAAGGAGTCTCAGCTTCATCAGTGGTTTCTGCTGGTTAGTCCTCCTTCAGAAGGAGTCTCAGCTTTATCAGTGGTTTCTGATGGTGAGTCCTCCTTCAGAAGGAGTCTCAGCTTCATCAGTGGTTTCTGCTGGTTAGTCCTCCTTCAGAAGGAGTCTCAGCTTTATCAGTGGTTTCTGCTGGTTAGTCCTCCTTCAGAAGGAGTCTCAGCTTTATCAGTGGTTTCTGCTGGTTAGTCCTCTTTCAGAAGGAGTCTCAGCTTTATCAGTGGTTTCTGATGGTTAGTCCTCCTTCAGAAGGAGTCTCGATCTGCACCTCAAATGGCTCCCTATTCCCTAAATACTGCACTATGTTGGGAATAGGGTGCCATTTGGGACACCGTCTCGGTCTTAATATGACCATTAGAAAATTACAGAGCCAGTCCACTTCACTGCATCACCCCGTGGTCACTGCATAATCCTCATCACCACCCTCATCATCACCCCAGTGCTCACTGCGAAATCCTCATCACGATCCTCATCATCACCCCCATGGTCACTGCGAAATCACCAACCTCATCATCACCCCCATGGTCACTGCGTAATCCTCATCACCATCCTCATCATCAGCTGCTGGGTCTCTGTGTGTCCTCATCAATATTGATGCAGACGTCAAGACCACTGATCTGGTTAGCTAGGTCTCGCACTGATATGGAGCCTCTGTGTTCAGTAATTTAATGCCCACACACACACACACACACACACACACACACACACACACACACACACACACACACACACACACACACACACACACACACACACACACACACACACACACACACACACACACACACACACACACACACACACACATGTCCCTTCCACAGGACACATTTATTCAACTAAAAGGATTTCACTACTACAGTATTCCACAGTGGCATGTCTTGAGGTTGACATGAAAGAGACTGTGAAATGAGTCACAAACCATTTGCTTTGAAAGATCTAGTTGAAGGCTGAAAATAGGTGATTTATTCATAATTATATATTAATAATACACTACTTCACTTATCTGTAACGACATGCTTTTAAGGATTGGATTCTATGCCTTGAAGTAATCCTAGAT
This sequence comes from Salmo salar, assembly GCF_965601325.2. NCBI lineage: Eukaryota > Metazoa > Chordata > Actinopteri > Salmoniformes > Salmonidae > Salmo > Salmo salar. The sequence continues at coordinate 37,833,020 of NC_138299.1, forward strand.
TTATACTCACTCGATTGACTCTCTGCACATAACTTGATGACAAATATTAGGGTTTAAACTGGTGTGTGTGTGTGTGTGTGTGTGCGTGTGTGTGTGTGTAGGTGCGTGCGTGTGCTTGCGTGTGTGTGCTTGCGTGCGTGTGTGTGTGTGTGTGGGTAGGTGTGTGTGTGTGTGTGCTTGTGTGTGTGTGTGTGTGTTTGTGTGTGTGTGCTTGCGTGCGTGTGTGTGTGTATGTGTGCAGGTGCATGTGTGTGTGCGTGTGTGTGTGTGTGTGTGTGTGTGTGTGTGTAGGTGTGTGTGTGTGCGTGCATGTGTGAATGCTTGCGTGCGTGTATGTGTGTGTTGTAGGTGTGTGTGTATGTGTGTGTTGGTGCTTGTGTGTGCGTGCGTGCGTGTGTGAATGCTTGCGTGCGTGTGTGTGTGTGTTGTAGGTGTGTGTGTGTGTTTGTATGTAGGTGTGTGTGTGCTTGCGTGTGTGTGTATGTGTGTAGGTGCGTGTGTGTGCTTGTGTGTGTGTGTGTGCTTGCGTGTGTGTGTATGTGTGTAGGTGCGTGTGTGTGCTTGTGTGTGTGTGTGTGTTTGTGTGTGTGTAGGTGTAGGTGCGTATGTGTGTGCGTGTGTGTAGGTGTGTGTGTGTGTGCTTGCGTGCGTGCGTGTGTGCATGTGTGTAGGTGTGTGTGTGTGCTTGTGTGAGTGTGTGTTTGTGTGTAGGTGTGTAGGTGTGTGTGTAGGTGTGTGTGTGCTTGCGTGCGTGTGTGTGTTTGTGTGTAGGCGTGTGTGTGCTTGCATGCGTGCGTGTGTGCATGTGTGTAGGTGTGTGTGTGTGCTTGTGTGCGTGTGTGTGTGTGTGTGTGTGTAGGTGCGTGCGTGTGTGTGCTTGTGTGCGTGTGTGTGTGTGTGTTTGTGTGTGTGTGTTGGTGCAGCATTGCTTCTTGCTTCATGGTTTTGCAACAGTCTCTCCATTGACATTTGATGAAAAGGATACTGCAGTGCATCCACCAAGGGAACAGCAGCGATAGCAAACTGGAGCTGGTCACTACGACGGAGCCAAATGCACACATTTAAATGGCTTGTTGGAATGTATGAGACATCAATTCAATGAATAATTTCTCAGTTTTCACATATGGGTGAGGAAAATCAGACACACACACACACACACACACACACACACACACACACACACACACACACACACACACACACACACACACACACACACACACACACACACACACACACACACGCACGCACACACTCCCTCTATCTCTGTATGGACTGGTTGTCCAGCTCTGTTCCTTTGATCTTCTGTCCTCCCTGGGCAATTGTGGTGGTTAAGGGACCCTACACTAGCAGACACACATACACATACACATGCACACACACACACACACACGCACACACATATGCACACACACACATATGCACACACACACAGTTGCTAAGAGAGGCAGCTGGTCTATTCCTGCCACCCACCATGCAGAGTCCAGGTGGTGGGTATAAGGAAATGGTAAACACATGGTCCAGACTCAACCATGAAGAGTCCAGGTGGTGGGTATAAGGAGATGGTAAACACATGGTCCAGACTCACCATGCAGAGTTCAGGTGGTGGGTATAAGGAGATGGTAAACACATGGTCCAGACTCAACCATGCAGAGTCCAGGTGGTGGGTATAAGGAGATGGTAAACACATGGTCCAGACTCACCATGCAGAGTTCAGGTGGTGGGTATAAGGAGATGGTAAACACATGGTCCAGACTCACCATGCAGAGTTCAGGTGGTGGGTATAAGGAGATGGTAACCACATGGTCCAGACTCACCATGCAGAGTTCAGGTGGTGGGTATAAGGAGATGGTAACCACATGGTCCAGACTCACCATGCAGAGTTCAGGTGGTGGGTATAAGGAGATGGTAAACACATGGTCCAGACTCACCATGCAGAGTTCAGGTGGTGGGTATAAGGAGATGGTAACCACATGGTCCAGACTCACCATGCAGAGTTCAGGTGGTGGGTATAAGGAGATGGTAACCACATGGTCCAGACTCAACCATGCAGAGTCCAGGTGGTGGGTATAAGGAGATGGTAAACACATGGTCCAGACTCACCATGCAGAGTTCAGGTGGGTATAAGGAGATGGTAAACACATGGTCCAGACTCAACCATGCAGAGTTCAGGTGGTGGGTATAAGGAGATGGTAACCACATGGTCCAGACTCAACTATGCAGAGTCCAGGTGGGTTTAAGGAGATGGTAACCACATGGTCCAGACTCAACTATGCAGAGTCCAGGTGGGTATAAGGAGATGGTAACCACATGGTCCAGACTCAACCATGCAGAGTCCAGGTGGTGGGTATAAGGAGATGGTAAACACATGGTCCAGACTCAACCATGCAGAGTTCAGGTGGTGGGTATAAGGAGATGGTAACAACATGGTCCAGACTCAACTATGCAGAGTCCAGGTGGGTATAAGGAGATGGTAACCACATGGTCCAGACTCAACCATGCAGAGTCCAGGTGGTGGGTATAAGGAGATGGTAAACACATGGTCCAGACTCAAATATGCAGAGTCCAGGTGGGTATAAGGAGATGGTAAACACATGGTCCAAACTCAACCATGCAGACTCCAGGTGGTGGGTATAAGGAGATGGTAAACACATGGTCCAGACTCAACCATGGGACAGACCTACTGGAACTGCATCATCCTGATATTATCGAGGCGTAGCACACCAGACCATCCAGAACCAACACAGATACATAGCACACCAGACCATCCAGGACCAACACAGACACATAGCTCAACAGACCATCCAGGACCAACACAGACACATAGCACAACAGACCATCCAGGACCAACACAGACACATAGCACACCAGACCATCCAGGACCAAGACAGACACATAGCACACCAGACCATCCAGGACCAAGACAGACACATAGCACAACAGACCATCCAGGACCAACACAGACACATAGCACAACAGACCATCCAGGACCAACACAGATACATAGCACACCAGACCATCCAGGACCAACAGAGACACATAGCACACCAGACCATCCAGGACCAAGACAGACACATAGCACACCAGACCATCCAGGACCAACACAGACACATAGCACACCAGACCATCCACGACCAACACAGACACATAGCACACCAGACCATCCAGGACCAAGACAGACACATAGCACACCAGACCATCCAGAATCAAGACAGACACATAGCACACCAGACCATCCAGGACCAAGACAGACACATAGCACACCAGACCATCCAGGACGAAGACAGATATTTAACTGTGTCCGTTCTGGATCGTCTTGTGTCCTGAATTGTCACATATCTCACACAGCACACAAGATGATCCAGGACCGACAGAGTCATAGAACACGATATGAGACCAAGATATTTCTGCATCTGCGTCCAGACATGAGTCTGATTGTGGTCCAGGTATGAGTCTGATTGTGGTCCAGGTATGAGTCTGATTGTGGTCCAGGTATGAGTCTGATTGTGGTCCAGGTATGAGTCTGATTGTGGTCCAGGTATGAGTCTGATTGTGGTCCGGGTATGAGTCTGATTATGGTCCAGGTATGAGACTGATTATGGTTCAAATATGAGTCTGATTATGGTCAAGGTATGAGTCTGATTGTGGTCCAGATATGAGTCTGATTATGGTCCAGGTATGAGTCTGATTATGGTTTAGATATGAGTCTGATTATGGTCCAGGTATGAGTCTGATTGTGGTCCAGATATGAGTCTGATTATGGTCCAGGTATGAGTCTGATTATTGTCCAGGTATGAGTCTGATTATGGTTCAGATATGAGTCTGATTATGGTTCAGGTATGAGTCTGATTATGGTCCAGGTATGAGTCTGATTATGGTCCAGGTATGAGTCTGATTATGGTTCAGGTATGAGACTGATTATGGTCCAGATATGACTCTGATTATGGTTCAGATATGAGTTTGATTATGGTTCAGATATGAGTTTGATTATGGTTCAGGTATGAGTCTGTGTCACGACACCGACAGATGGTGGCGCCCCTCCTCGGCCGGGCGGAGCTCGGCGGTCGTCGTCGCCGGCCTACTAGCTGCCATCGATCCTTTTTTGTTTCACTTTCTGTTGGTTAGGTCTAGGTAGGCACGCACCTGTTTTGAGTTAGTTATTAGTAGGGAGGGTTATTTAGTTTAGCGTAGGATGTCTGTGTTTGTGCGTGATTATGTTTCTTGTCCGTTTTGTGTGCTTGAGGAACGTGTGCTGGTTTTCCTCTGCCTGTGGTTGGTTTCTTTGTGTTCACCACCGCAGAAGTATTTAAGGGCTGCGTCCCTATTTTTGGCGACCACATCTATTTTTCTGGAATAAAGAAGTGTGGTCAAGAATTCTCTGTCTCCTGCGCCTGACTCTACCTCTCCTGCTTTCTTGAGCCAGCTCGTGACAGAAATCACGCACCAAACTTGATGGAGTCAGCAGGAGCTTCAGCGCCAACCCTGTCCATGGAGGAAAGAGTTGACCAACACTCCACCCTGCTCCACCGTCTGGGGACCGCCATGGATCAGGTGTTGGCGCGCATGGAGAGCTGGGACTGAAGCGCTCTCGGCCCCCTGAACGCAACAGGTCAACAGCCTGCGCCCCCACCAGCACCCACAGCACCCAGTACCAGTGGGGTGAAACTCGCTCCCCCCAGGGAGTACGATGGGACGGCCGCTGGGTGTAAGGGCTTCTTACTCCAGTTGGAGTTATACCTGGCGACCGTTCGTCCCTCTCCCTCGGGGGAGGAGAGCGTCAGCGTCCTCGTCTCCTGTCTCACGGGTAAGGCCCTGGAATGGGCAAACACCGTGTGGGACAGTCCGGACTCAGCCAGGGACAACTACCCAGAGTTCACCCGCCGCTTTCGGGCAGTTTTCAATCATCCCCCGGAGGGGAGAGCGGCGGGTGAGCGGCTGTTTCACCTGAGGCAGGAGACGAGGAGCGCGCAGGATTTTGCTCTCGAGTTCCGGACCCTGGCCGCGGGAGCAGGGTGGAATGAGAGGGCCCTTATAGATCCCTACTGTTGTAGTTTGAGGGAGGACGTCCGCCAGGAATTAGCATGTCGGGACACGACCATCACCCTGGACCAACTGGTGGATCTGTCCATCCGACTGGACAATCTGCTGGCCACCCGCGGACGTCCGACCCGGGCCCTGCTCATTCCACCCTCCAGCCCTCCTGCTCCCACGCCTATGGAGATAGGGGGGGGGCAGCAGCCAGGAAGACTGGAGGGGGAGTTCGCTCCTGCACCTCATGTGGTCGCAGAGGGCACACTGTGGACCGGTGCTGGAGAGACTCACCTGGGAGTCCAGAAGGCAGGCAGAGTGCTCCTTTGACACCTCAGGTGAGTCAGCACCAGCCTCACCCAGAGCCCCCTGTCCGTCACATGTATGTGTCAGTGTCTTTTCCTTGTTTCTCCCCTCACTCCCGGTTTAAGGCGCTAGTCGATTCAGGCGCGGCGGGGAGTTTTATGGACCGTGGGGTCGCGGCTAAGTTAGGGATTCCCCTGGTCCAGTTGGACCAACCCTACCCCGTGCACGCCCTAGACAGTCGACAACTAGGGTCAGGGCTGGTCAGGGAGGTCACTGTGCCACTGGTCATGGTAATGCGGGGGGGTCATGAGGAGCGGATTAGTCTTTTCCTCATTGATTCCCCAGCGTTTCCAGTGGTTCTAGGGATTCCCTGGCTAGCCACTCACAACCCTAAGATTTCGTGGGGACAGAGGGCTCTTAAGGGGTGGTCAAATGAGTGCTTGGGCAGGTGCATAGGAGTTTCCATCGGTGCGACCACGGTGGAGAGTCCAGACCAAGTCTCCACCGTGCACATTCCCTCAGAGTATGCCGATTTGGCTATCGCCTTCAATAAAACGAAGGCGACCCAATTACCACCTCATCGACGAGGAGACTGTGCGATAAACCTCCAGGTGGGCGCTGCACTTCCTCGTCGTCACGTTTATCCCCTGTCTCAGGAGGAAACAGCGGCTATGGAAACATACGTCACTGAGTCTTTGAGGCAGGGATACATTCGGCCATCTAATTCACCCGTCTCCTCGAGCTTCTTTTTTGTGAAGAAGAAGGAGGGAGGTCTGCGCCCGTGCATTGACTATAGAGGTCTAAATGTCATTACAGTGGGTTTCAGTTACCCACTACCTCTCATCGCCTCGGCGATAGAGTCATTTCACGGGGCGCGCTTCTTCACGAAATTGGATCTCAGGAGTACATATAATCTGGTGCGTATCCGAGGAGGGGACGAGTGGAAAACGGCATTTAGTACCACATCTGGCCATTATGAGTACCTCGTCATGCCGTATGGGTTAAAGAATGCTCCTGCAGTCTTCCAATCATTTGTGGACGAGATTCTCCGGGACCTGCTCGGTTAGGGTGTAGTGGTGTACATCGATGACATTCTGGTCTACTCCGCTACACGCGCCGAGCATGTGTCTCTGGTGTGTAAAGTGCTTGGGCGACTGATGGAGCATGACCTATACGTCAAGGCTGAGAAATGTGAGTTTTCCAAACCAGCCGTCTCTTTCTTGGGGTATCACATTTCCACATCAGGGGTAGCGATGGAATGTGACCGCATATCAGCCGTGCGTAATTGGCCGACTCCCACCACCGTGAAGGAGGTGCAGCAGTTTTTGGGATTTGCCAATTACTACCGGAGGTTTATCCGGGGCTTTGGGCAGGTGACGGCTCCCATTACCTCATTGATGAAGGGGGGGCCCGGTGCGGTTGCGGTGGTCCGCGGAGGCGGACAGGGCCTTTAGTCGTCTGAAGGTTTTGTTCACCGACGCTCCGGTGCTGGCGCACCCGGACCCCTCTTTGCCCTTCATAGTGGAGGTGGATGCGTCAGAGGCTGGGGTAGGAGCCGTGCTGTCCCAGCGCTCGGGCGCCCCCCCCAAGCTCCGCCCCTGCGCCTTCTTCTCTAGGAAGTTGAGTCCGGCGGAGCGTAACTATGATGTGGGGGACAGGGAGTTGTTGGCTGTGGTCAGAGCCCTGAAGGTTTGGAGACATTGGGGGCGCGTCAACCTTTTCTCATCTGGACTGACCACCGCAATCTGGAGTACATCCGGGCGGCGAGGAGACTGAACCCGCGTCAAGCCAGGTGGGCGATGTTCTTTAATAGATTTCAGTTTAACATCTCGTATATCCCAGGTTCCCGGAACACTAAGGCCGATGCACTGTCTCGTCTCCATGACGCCGAGGAACGGTCCACCGATCCCACTCCCATACTTCCAGCCTCCTGCCTGGTGGCACCGGTGGTCTGGGAGGTGAACGCGGACATCGAGCGGGCATTACAGACGGAGCCTACTCCTCCGCAGTGTCCAGTGGGTCGTAAGTACGTTCCGCTCGGTGTTTGCGATCGTCTGATTCGGTGGGCTCACACACTTCCCTCCTCGGGTCACCCAGGGGTTGAGCGGACAGTGTGTAGTCTTAGTGGGAGATACTGGTGGCCCACCTTGGTGAGGGACGTGAGGCACTATATCTCCTCCTGTTCGGTGTGCGCTCAGAGTAAGGCTCCCAGGCACCTGCCTAGGGGGAAATTACAGCCCCTCCCGGTTCCACAACGACCATGGTCCCACCTGGCGGTGGATTTCCTGACCGATCTCCCGCCGTCTCAGGGCAACACTACGATTCTGGTCGTTGTGGACCGATTCTCTAAGTCCTGCCGTCTGCTTCCGTTACCCGGTCTTCCTACGGCCCTGCAGACCGCGGAAGCCTTATTCACCCACGTCTTCCGGCACTACGGGGTGCCCGAGGATATCGTCTCAGATCGAGGCCCCCAGTTCACGTCCTGAGTGTGGCGGGCGTTTATGGAGCGACTGGGGGTTTCGGTCAGTTTGACCTCGGGGTTTCACCCCGAAAGTAATGGGCAGGTAGAAAGGGTAAACCAGGAGGTGGGCAGATTTCTGCGGTCCTACTGCCAGGACCGGCCAGGGGAGTGGGCAAGGTTCGTGCCTTGGCCCGAAATGGCTCAGAACTCTTTGCGCCACTCCTCTACCAACATGTCGCCATTCCAATGTGTGTTGGGTTATCAGCCGGTCCTGGGGCCATGGCATCAGAGCCAGACGGAGGCCCCTGCAGTGGAGGAATGGGTTCAGCGCTCAAGGGAGACCTGGGACGCTGTGCAGGAATCCCTGGAACGAGCCAGGGAGCGACAAAAGGCGAGCGCTGACTGGCACCGCAGCGAGGCCCCCGTGTTCACCCCAGGGGAGAGAGTCTGGCTCTCGACCCGGAACCTGCCCCTCCGCCTGCCCTGCCGGAAGCTGGGTCCGCGGTTTGTGGGGCCATTTAAAGTCCTGAGGAGAATAAACAAGGTGTGTTACAGGTTACAACTTCCTTCTTATTATCGTATTAACCCCTCGTTTCATGTGTCTCTCCTCAGGCCGGTGGTAGCTGGTCCGCTGCAGGAAAATGAGGTATGGGAGGTCCCTCCACCCCCCCTGGACATCGGGGGGCCCCCGGCGTACACAGTCCGGTCCATCTTGGACTCCAGACGCCGGGCGAGGGGCCTGCAGTACCTCGTGGACTGGGAGGGGTACGGCCCGGAGGAGAGGTGCTGGGTACCGGTGGAGGACATATTGGACCCAGCGCTCATCCGGGAGTTCCACAGCCTCCATCCGGATCGCCCTGCGCCTCGCCCTCCGGGGCGTCCTCGAGGCCGGCGTCAGCGCGCTGCAGGAGCCGCGCGTCAGGGGGGGAGTACTGTCACGACACCGACGGATGGTGGCGCCCCTCCTTGGCCGGGCGGAGCTCGGCGGTCGTCGTCGCTGGCCTACTAGCTGCCATCGATCCTTTTTTGTTTCACTTTCTGTTGGTTAGGTCTAGGTAGGCACGCACCTGTTTTGAGTTAGTTATTAGTAGGGAGGGTTATTTAGTTTAGCGTAGGATGTCTGTGTTTGTGCGTGATTATGTTTCTTGTCCGTTTTGTGTGCTTGAGGAACGTGTGCTGGTTTTCCTCTGCCTGTGGTTGGTTTCTTTGTGTTCACCACCGCAGAAGTATTTAAGGGCTGCGTCCCTATTTTTGGCGACCACATCTATTTTTCTGGAATAAAGAAGTGTGGTCAAGAATTCTCTGTCTCCTGCGCCTGACTCTACCTCTCCTGCTTTCTTGAGCCAGCTCGTGACATTCTGATTATGGTCCAGGTATGAGTCTGATTATGGTCCAGGTATGAGTCTGATTATGGTTCAGGTATGAGACTGATTATGGTTCAGATATGAGTCTGATTATGGTCCAGGTATGAGTCTGATTGTGGTCCAGATATGAGTCTGATTATGGTCCAGGTTTGAGTCTGATTATGGTCCAGGTATGTGTCTGATTGTGGTCCAGGTATGAGTCTGATTGTGGTCCAGGTATGTCTGATTGTGGTCCAGGTATGAGTCTGATTGTGGTCCAGGTATGAGTCTGATTATGGTCCAGGTATGAGACTGATTATGGTTCAGATATGAATCTGATTATGGTCCAGACATGCGTTTGATTATAGTCCAGGTATGAGTCCACCTATCCCCTTCTTCCTCTTGCCAGGTTGGTTTGATCCATCCTCTCATCCATCCTCTCAATCATCCTCCCCTGGCTGAGTGTTCTCTCTTTGACACGTCCACTCATTACCCCCCCAGGTTAACGACAGTCAGGATAACGATACACACATTGGCATTTATGGGAAATAGATTGAGAGTAATACTCAGAATTGAATCCCTTAAATTCCCTGGGCCATTTTGCATAAAGCTGATTCCATAATCTTGTCTGGTGATTAATCAGATGAAGGATCGTTGTCTGGGGTGTCCCCCAAATGGCACCCTATTCCCTATACAGCGCACTATTTTTGACCAAATCCTTATAGGCTCTGGTCAAATGTAGTGCACTATATGGGGAATAGGGTGCCATTTGGGACGCACATCAGTTTCTTAATCAGATGGGGCAAGAATTATGGGGTCGGCTATAAAACATGACGGATGATATGGTCCGGTTGGGCTCCTGTTTCAAAAAGAGTAACTTTCAACCCTGTTGCCACTGCTCTGGCTGCTCTTCATCTGAAGACTTAACTGAGCTTTGGGAGTGATTAGTGTGCTTAGCTTGATCTAATAGTGGGAGAGAGAGAGATGGAGAGAAGATGGGTGAGAGAAAGAGAGAGAAAGAGAGAGAGAGAGAGAGAAGAGGGGAGAGAGAGAGAGAGCGAGAGAGCGAGAGAGAGAGATAGAAATGGGGTGGCGAGAGAAAGAGAGAGAGAGGTAGAGAAATGGGGTGAGAGAGAGAGAGAGAGAGAGAGAGAAAGAAATGGGGTGGCGAGAGAAAGAGAAAGAGATAGAAATGGGGTGAGAGAGAGAGAGAGAGAGAGAGAGAGATGAGATGAAGAGAAAAGAGACTGTGGTTGAGTCAGAGATAAAATGACTGTGATAACAACTTTTAAAATGTCAACACGCGTTGAAAGAGCAGAAAGACAGATGAGGACAAATAGAAAGAGAGGAAAAAGGTAGAGAAGCAGGATATAAGACAGACGGAGATGAACTGAGCTGAAGAAAGTGGTTTAGAATGTGAGTAAGGGTTCTGGCTTGAGAAGAAAAGAAAATGCCAGACCAGACTAGTCTAGATCTCCAAAAATAATTAATCTGTAATATTATATAATTATATACATACAGTACCAGTTCAAAGTTTGGACACACCTTCTCATTCAAAGGTTTTTCTTTATTTTTACTATTTTCTACATTGTAGAATAATAGTGAAGACATCAAAACTATGAAATAACACATATGGAATCATGTAGTAACCCAAAAGTTGTTAAACAAATCTAAATATATTTGAGATTTGAGATTTTTCAAAGTAGCCACCTTTTGCCTTGATGACAGCTTTGCACACTCTTGGCATTCTCTCAACCAGCTTCATGAGGTAGTCACCTGGAAAGCATTTAAATTAACAGGTGTGCCTTGTTAAAAGTTAATTTGTGGTATTTCTTTCCTTCTTAATGCGTTTGAGCCAATCAGTTGTGTTGTGACACAGTAGGGTTGGTATACAGAAGATAGCCCTATTTGAGGTTAAGACGATAAGGGGATGAGGTTAGGAGGATGAGGGGATGAGGTTATGAGGATGAGGGGGTGAGGTTAGGAGGATGAGGGGGTGAGGTTAGGAAGATGAGGGGATGAGGTTAGGAGGATGAGGGGGTGAGGTTAGGAGGATGAGGGGATGAGGTTAGGAAGATGAGGGGATGAGGTTAGGAGGATGAGGCTATGAGGATGAGGAGATGAGGTTAGGAGGATGAGGAGGATGAGGTTATGAGGATGAGGGGATGAGGTTAGGAGGATGAGGCTATGAGGATGAGGAGATGAGGTTAGTAGGATGAGGCTATGAGGATGAGGAGATGAGGTTAGGAGGATGAGGGGGTGAGGTTAGGAGGATGAGGGGGTGAGGTTAGGAAGATGAGGGGATGAGGTTAGGAGGATGAGGCTATGAGGATGAGGAGATGAGGTTAGGAGGATGAGGCTATGAGGATGAGGAGATGAGGTTAGGAGGATGAGGGGGTGAGGTTAGGAGGATGAAGGAATGAGGTTAGGAGGATGAGCGGATGAGGCTAGGAGGATGAGTGGATGAGGCTAGGAGGATGAGGGGATGAGTCTAGGAAGATGAGGGGGTGGCTGGAGAGGTGGAGAGCTGGGTATAAAAGTGAGGATGTGTGACATGTGAAGTGATAGGAGTCACGCTGCAATCCCTCTCCAGCCGCCAGTGTAGCGATGCAGCCATTAAATCACTAACACTATCTCATCCTGCTGCAACAGCAGACACTAAATCACTAACACTATCTCATCCTGCTGCAACCTCAGACACTAAATCACTAACACTATCTCATCCTGCTGCAACCTCAGACACTAAATCACTAACACTATCTTATCCTGCTGCAACATCAGACACTAAATCACTAACACTATCTCATCCTGCTGCAACCTCAGACACTAAATCACTAACACTATCACATCCTGCTGCAACCTCAGACACTAAATTACTAACACTATCTCATCCTGCTGCAACCTCAGACACTAAATCACTAACACTATCTCCTCCTGCTGCAACCTCAGACACTAAATCACTAACACTATCGCATCCTGCTGCAACAGCAGACACTAAATCACTAACACTATCTCATCCTGCTGCAACCTCAGACACTAATTAATGGCCCATTCTGAGAGGAGGAGGAGGAGGCGGAGGATGAAGAGGGGAGATGAGGAGGACCAGGGCTTAGAGAGAGACAGACAGGAGTGATCCAGCCACAGACACTGATGTCACCAGCTGTGTTGTGATGAGCCTGAGATGATCTATTATATACCAGTGGAGTGACAGTGGTGATGTCATTGACAGAGCTGGAATGGTACTAAGAGATCTAATGATGGCTACTGATGTCACTGACAGAGGTTTCATATTCCAACTACCAAAATGCCCTAGGTGGTACATGCACTGTACATGAACACTTGAACATAGGAGTCATATTGCTACTACCATGGATATATTTCATCCGCCTCACATAATATGATAGCCTGCAGGTCCTTTAGAAGGATCATCGATCTCAAATTGGAATCAGCCTGGTTGTTCTATTTGCTGTGTGAGATAACTAGGTGTGTGGGCATACTGCAGACAGAGGGAGCATACCAGCTGCCAATCTGGCCACATGTCTCATTAACATTAACAGTGTCATAGTCCTCTGAAACACACACAGGGGCATCACCAACTTTATCACTGACCGGGACAGAGAAGAACAAATTAATCAAGAAGAGAATGAGAAAATGAAGCTGCCAGATTGTCTCTGTTTCTCCCTTCTTTCTGTGAGAGAGAACAGCTCAGTGGTGGTTAATTAGCAGAATAATTGAGTGAAGAGACTGTTTAAATGAGAGTTTAAGACACGCTGCTCACTCATCATGTCTCTCTGTGGGGTTTAATTAAAGTAACCTTTGCGTGGCCTCAGCTTCCGTTCTCTTATTTTTTAAAGAAAAGCAATCTCTCTCTGGTAAACAGCTATGGGGGAGGGGATGGAGAGAGTGAGCGCTGGGGGGCGGTTGATGGAGAGAGACAGGGTAAGGATGGAGAGAGTGAGCGCTGGGGGGCAGTTGATGGAGAGAAACAGGGTAAGGATGGAGAGAGTGAGCGCTGAGATGCGGTTGATGGAGAGAAACAGGGTGAGGATGGAGAGAGTGAGCGCTGGGGGGCGGTTGATGGAGAGAAACAGGGTGAGGATGGAGAGAGTGAGCGCTGAGATGCGGTTGATGGAGAGAAACAGGGTGAGGATGGAGAGAGTGAGCGCTGGGGGGCGGTTGATGGAGAGAAACAGGGTGAGGATGGAGAGAGTGAGCGCTGGGGGCGGTTGATGGAGAGAAACAGGGTGAGGATGGAGCGAGAGAGATTTCTTCTTTTGATGAGTCATTCTGGGTCTGAAGACCTAATTTGCTTTTGCTTGCTGACAGAAAATAGCAACAATTACCTCTCTCTCGCACTCTCTTTCTCTGTCTGCATACACACGTACACAGACAAATTACCACTCACACAAAGCTTCACAGGCTCACCAATAGCCTGTCAAAAGGCAGTTTGACAGTGCAGCTGGTAATGACACGTTCAAAATGTATTTGAATAATATAAGGCATCTTAAAGTAAACACAAGGATTGGCGCCGGAGGGGATGGCTGCCGTTTTATGTGCTCCTAACCAACTGTGCTCCAAGTCATAGACTGTTCTCTCTGCTACCGCACGGAAAGCGGTACAGGAGCGCCAAGTCTAGGACCAAAAGGCTCCTTAACAGCTTCTACCCCCAAGCCATAAGACTCCTGAACAATTAATCAAATGGCCACCGGATTATTTACATTAACCCCCCCCCCCCATTTGTTTTGTACACTGCCTGCTAATCTCTGTTTATTATCTATGCATAGTCACTTCACCCCTGCCTACATGTACAAATTACCTCAACTAACCTGTACCCCCGCACACTGACTCGGTACCGGTACCCCCTGTATATAGCCTAGTTTTTGTTATGTTATTGTGTTACTTTTTATCATTTTTTACTTTTGTTTATTTGGTAAATATTTTCTTAACTCTTTCTTGAACTGCGCTGTTGGTTAAAGGGTTTGTAAGTAAGCATTTCACTGTAAGGTCTACACCTGTTGAATTCCGCGCATGTGACAAATAAAGTTTTATTTGATGTTAACGTGGCTGCAATAATCAAGGAGGTACAATGTGTGCGAGCGTCAGTCCAACTACTCTGAACAACAAGGCATTTGAGTGGATTGTGGGTACAGACACACAGAGACACAAACAAGTTGAGCCGATCAGTTGATTTCATCTGATTTTATTCAAAGACAATGCCCAGAAACTTGAAATATTAACAATGCTTCATGGTGGACTTAACTGAGTTATGACAATAGTCATAGACTTCATTGTCTTCATCATCATTATCTTCATCAATTGTTATTTCATTATTTGTTGATAATCATTGTTCGTAATCATTTCAAATGTAGATTTTCCTCACTTTTCGTTCTTCTTTTTTCCTTTAGAATTCAATAACATTAAAAAAGTTTTAAAAAATGACATTAACAACAGAAAATGAGTAAGACATAGTTAAGTGAGTCCGGACTGGAGTGTACAGTATTCTGCATGTAGTATTCTGCGTGGTGTATTCTGCGTGCAGTATTCTGCAAGTACAGTATTCTGCATGTAGTACTCTGCATGTAGTATTCTGCATGTATTATTCTGCATGTAGTATTCTGCAAGTACAGTATTCTGCGTGGTGTATTCTGCATGTAGTATTCTGCAAGTACAGTATTCTGGATGTAGTATTCTGCATGTAGTATTCTGCATATGTTGTATTCTGCATATACAGTATTCTGCATGCAGTATTCTGCATATACAGTATTCTGCATGTACAGAATTCTGCATGTAGTATTCTGCATATGTTCTATTCCACATGTACAGTATTCTGCATGTAGTATTCTGCATGTACAGTATTTTGCATGTAGTATTCTGCATGTAGTATTCTGCATATGTTGTATTCTGCATGTACAGTATTTTGCATGTAGTATTCTGCATGTAGTATTCTGCATATGTTGTATTCTGCATGTACAGTATTTTGCATGTAGTATTCTGCATGTACATTATTCTGCATGTACAGTATCTGTATGGCAAGGCCTGGGTCCTTATGGCTCTGATATCACTTTGACACTCTAACAGAGACACTTGGAGAGAAGACGTACAGAAGCCATTTTCCTTTGTAGGCACCATATTTGGACTCACACACAACACACACACACACACTCATACGCTCGAATGCTCACACAGGAGCATGCTCTCACACACACACACCAACAACAAATATTAAAAGATTAAAATCACTTATCCAAAAGCACAATGTGGAGGGGGAAAATTCATAGCAAGTGGAAAAGATAAGATGCATAAGTTGGGGTAAGTTGAAATGGAGTGAGTGAAGAAAGGAGTGAGAGGAGGAGAGGAATGAGAGGCAGGAAGGAAAGAAGGAAGGAAGAAAACATTTGGCTACAACAAGAATGGGAGGTCAATGCAGTCAATGTCCACAAGAAGAGAAGAGAACAGAGAAGAGAACAGAGACGAGAACAGAACAGAGAAGAGAACAGAGAACAGAGAAGAGAACAGAGAAGAGAACAGAGAAGAGAACAGAGACGAGAACAGAACAGAGACGAAAACAGAACAGAGAAGAGAACAGAGAACAGAGAAGAGAACAGAGAACAGAGAAGAGAACAGAGAAGAGAACAGAGAACAGAGAAGAGAACAGAGAAGAGAACAGAGAAGAGAACAGAGACGAGAACAGAGAACAGAGAACAGAGAACAGAGAACAGAGAAGAGAACAGAGAACAGAGAACAGAGAAGAGAACAGAGAACAGAGAAGAGAACAGAGAAGAGAACAGAGAAGAGAACAGAGAAGAGAACAGAGACGAGAACAGAGAACAGAGACGAGAACAGAGAACAGAGAACAGAGAAGAGAACAGCACAGGAGGAGAGGAGAAAGTCAAGAGTTTGTTTGTTGGTTCTTGTAGTTCACAATTGGTTCTCTTTATAATTCTTTGTTTCAGTCATCATTCTGAGGTTTCTCAGTTATTTCAATTATTATTTAAATAAACAGCTGCGATTGGACGATCCCTTCATCATTCCACCGGAGTGCTATCCTTCGTGTATTATTCTTGTATTGTTCATTCATTCGTTCATTGTCATCTTATTAACCATCATGATGGAGGGAACCACTGGAGGGTCCTAGTCCCCGAGGGTCAGGAGGGTGAGGAGTATGTCAGATACCTTGTAGATACTCCTCTGTCACTCACGCACGCACGTGCACACATGCAAGCAAGCATGAACACACTCATACTCACACACGCAAACCCTTCCAACGACAAACACCACCACCCGTGCAAAGTGTTTTCCTCCTCGTCCCCTCTATCGGGCTGAGGGTCTCTCTCCTCTCATAAGTGAGCAGTGTGCGTCTGTATCTCAGTCTGTATCTCAGTCTCTATCTCAGTCTGTATCTCAGTCTGTATCTCAGTCTCTATCTCAGTCTGTATCTCAGTCTGTATCTCAGTCTGTATCTCAGTCTGTACCTCAGTCTGCATCTCAGTCTGCATCTCAGTCTGTATCTCAGTTTGCATCTCAGTCTGTATCTCAGTCTGTATCTCAGTCTGTATCTCAGTCTGTATCTCAGTCTCTATCTCAGTTTGCATCTCAGTCTGTATCTCAGTTTGCATCTCAGTCTGTATCTCAGTCTGTATCTCAGTCTGTATCTCAGTCTGCATCTCAGTCTGCATCTCAGTTTGCATCTCAGTCTGTATCTCAGTCTGTATCTCAGTCTGTATCTGTCTGTATCTCAGTCTCTATCTCAGTTTGCATCTCAGTCTGTATCTCAGTCTGCATCTCAGTCTGCATCTCAGTCTGCATCTCAGTCTGCATCTCAGCCTGTATCTCAGTCTGTATCTCAGTCTGTACCTCAGTCTGTATCTCAGTCTGTATCTCAGTCTGCATCTCAGTCTGCATCTCAGTCTGTATCTCAGTCTGTATCTCAGTCTGCATCTCAGTCTGCATCTCAGTCTGCATCTCAGTCTGCATCTCAGTCTGTATCTCAGTCTGTATCTCAGTCTGTATCTCAGTCTGCATCTCAGTCTGCTCTCAGTCTGCATCTCAGTCTGTATCTCAGTCTGTATCTCAGTCTGTATCTCAGTCTGTATCTCAGTCTGCATCTCAGTCTGTATCTCAGTCTGTATCTCAGTCTGTATCTCAGCCTGTATCTCAGTCTGTATCTCAGTCTGTATCTCAGTCTGTATCTCAGTCTGTATCTCAGTCTCTCTCTACTGATTCAGCATCTTGTCTGCCTCGGGGTACGTAGGATACTTGATGGTCTCGATCTTCTCCTTCACCTTGTAGGACGGGTAGAGGCCGGTACGGCCCGTCTTGCGGTTGATGCCCTTGGAGTTTCCGTCCCAGTGGTTCCCCGCCACCCCGATCAGGTCGCCGGGCTCCAGGGGGATGTCGTCGGGGCTGCGGGGCTGGTGGGCATACACGGCTAGCTGGTTGTGGGCGTTCTGGCCACCGAAGTAGTAGATGTCATCCAGGGAGTGGAAGTGAGACGAGGCGTCCGGGTGGAGGGTCTGCATGATCTCATATGCCACACGACACACCTGGAGGAACACAACAATCATGACAATTTATAGTTCTGAATACCAGGGAATTCTATTACCTATGTTATCTATATTCTGCATGAAGACCTGCAGGACCACATAGGTCATAGTATGGTCCTTAGTGTTCCCTGATCAGTGGGAGACAGGAAAAACAGTGGATGAGAGTGGAAGAGAAGGTGAGAGGTTAAAGGTCACCTGTGAGGAGAAGGTGCAGACCAGGAAGTTGGTCTGTGACAGGAAGTGAATGTCCAGGATGACTCCTCTCAGTGAATTCTCAGTGTAGCGGTTATGTAGCCCCGCAGACCATGAGATGGAGTTATCACTGATGAACTCATAGTCTGGGTACCTGAGACACACACAGACCGAGGCAGTCAGATATAGACTGCCTAAAGTATCACACAGATATCAACGGGAAGAAGGCAACATGGGAGTGTAATTCATTCTTGTGTCCTTAGTACTTTATCATAACTCTAAACTGATATTGACAAACATCAATTACAGCTTTCCGTCGTACACACAAACATCTCCAAATACATGTCCATAATAGTCATTTAGCAGACACTCTTATCCAGAGACTTACAGTTAGTGCATTCATCTTAAGTTAGGTGAGACAACTTCATATCTCAGTCAAAGTCAGTACATTTATACCACAAGACCTTCCTGCAGACACACACACACACACACACACACACACACACACACACACACACACACACACACACTGCCAGTGGCACACACACACACACACACACACACACACACACACACACACACACACACACACACACACACACACACACACACACACACACACACACACACACACACACACACACACACACACACACACACACACACACACTGCCAGTGACACACACACAGCCAGGCATACGTACTTAGCCTTGGCCTCCTTTAGTAGTGCGGGGTCGTCGGTGGCCAGGTAGACTCTCTTCTTGTCCACCAGCATGCGTCTAGCCAGATGTTGGAAGTGGTCTTCTACATGAACCATGTACTCCTCTATAGGGTGGAAGGCTGCCTCTGTCCCCACTTTATCTGTCCGCCGCACATGGACCCTACAGGAGAGAACACACAAAGGAGATGGGTCAGAGGAGTTGGGTTGGGAGAGTCTGTCTGTGTGTGTGTGTGTGTGTGTGTGTGTGTGTGTGTGTGTGTGTGTGTGTGTGTGTGTGTGTATGTGTGTGTGTGTGTGTGTGTGTGTGTGTGTGTGTGTGTGTGTGTGTGTGTGTGTGTGTGTGTGTGTGTGTGTGTGTGTGTGTGTCCAAATGTGTGACTGATTATGTGTGAATCAGAGAGCTCCTCTCCTAAAGTGATGGATGATAGAGAGAGTGGGTTGTTTGGAGAGTGGCTGGAGAAAGCATCCCCCTCTCTCACTCAATTTCAATTCAATTTAAGGG
The DNA here is from genome assembly GCF_965601325.2 of Salmo salar. Taxonomy (NCBI): domain Eukaryota; kingdom Metazoa; phylum Chordata; class Actinopteri; order Salmoniformes; family Salmonidae; genus Salmo; species Salmo salar. The sequence goes on from NC_138299.1 coordinate 37,852,116, forward strand.
GATTTATTGGCATGGGAAACATATGTTTACATTGCCAAAGCAAGTGAAATAGATAATAAACAAAAGTGAAATAAACAATAAAAAATGTACAGTAAACATTACACTCACAAAAGTTACAAAAGAATAAAGAGATGTCAAATGTCATATTATGTATATATACAGTGTTGTAATGATGTGAAAAAAGTTAAAGTACAAAAGGGAAAATAAATAAACATAAATATAGGTTGTATTTACAATGGTGTTTGTTCTTCACTGGTTGCCCTTTTCTTGTGGCACTCACTCTCCCTCCCCCCTCCCTCCCTCCCTCCCTCCCTCCCTCCCTCCCTCCCTCCCTCCCTCCCTCCCTCCCTCCCTCCCTCCCTCCCTCCCTCCCTCCCTCCCTCCCTCCCTCTTTTTCTTAATCTCTCTCTGTCTGACTCTCTCCCTCTCTTTACAGGTCTCTCTCTCTATCACACACAGGAATCACAGTGCTAAGAGCAGCGCAGGTCTTTGGAGATCATCTGCCTACTCAGCCACTTCAACTGGCCTCTCAGTTCACACCAGTCTATCTACAGGCTCTATAGAGCTCAGGCATCACAGACTTGGTCCCAATGCTCTTAAATGTCTCCCTCAGTTCAGAATATTTGGATGTATCCATAGCCTTCTGTACAGTAGGGGTACATGTATTTCCACTCCTTACAGTTTGTTACTTCCTGAGAAGGTCTGAGAGGATATCCCACTGCTCACTACAAACCACGGAGACAGACAACCCAGCACTTCACAGCATTCTACCTGCACCCTTCCACCCTCCCTCCCTCTCTCCCTCCCTCCCACAACATAAAGGGAAAAGAGCTGCTTTCACATTTCATTCGCATCACTCAGTGGAGATAGAGAGAGATGGAGAGTATGTGGTGTGTGTGTGTGTGTGTTTGAGTGTGCAGGTGTTTCCCTTGGGAGAGAGATAAGTATATAGAAAGAGAAATAGATAAAGAGAGGGAGAAAAAAGAACGGTGTGTACATACAGGGCATTCGGAAAGTATTTGGGGAGTTTCTCCCATTCTTCTCTGCAGATCCTTTCAAGCTCTGTCAAGTTGGTTGGGGAGCATTGCTGCACAGCTATTTTCAGGTCTCTCCAGAGATGTTCAATCGGGTTCAAGTCCAGGCTCTAGCTGGGCCACTCAAGGACATTCAGAGACTTGTCCTGAAGGCACTCCTGCATTGTCTTGGCTGTGTGCTTAGGGTCATTGCCCTGTTGGAAGGTGAACCTTCGCCCCAGTCTGAGGTCCTGAGCTCTCTGGAGCAGGTTTTCATCAAGGTGTCTATGTAATTTGCTCCATTCACCTTTCCCTCGATCCTGACTAGTCTCCCAGTCTGGCCACTCTACAATAAAGGCCTGATTGGTGGAGCGCTGCAGAGATGGTTGTCCTTCTGGAAGGTTCCAGTGACCATCGGGTTCTTGGGCACCTCCCTGATCAAGGCCCTTCTCCCCTGATTGCTCAGTTTGTCCGGGTGGCGGGCTCTAGAAAGAGTCTTGATTCCAAACTTTTTCCATTTACGAATGATGGAGGTCACTGTGTTCTTGGGGGCTGTGATCTGTGCCTCAACACAATCCTGTCTCTGAGCTCTACGACCTCATTGCTTGGTCTCTGACATACACTGTCCAATCAATTTACTTTACCACAGGTGGACTCCAATCAAGTTGTAGAAACATCTCAAGGATGATCAATGGAAACCGGATGCACCTGAGCTCAACTTTGAGTCTCATAGCAAAGGCTCTGAATACTTATGTAAATAAGCTATTTCCTTTTTTTTTCTTTTTTTTTACATTTGCAAAAAACTCTCAAAACCTGTTTTCACTTTGTCATTATGGGGTATTTTGTGTAGATTGATGAGGAAAACAATTCATTTAATCAATTTTAGAATAAGGCTGTAATGTAACAAAATGTTGAAAAAGGGAAGGGGTCTGAATACTTTCAGAATGCACTGTATGTGTGCTCATGCATGTGTGTGGTAGAGTCCTGCATCGGGTCAGATACCCACGGTTCCCCGCGGGTGAGCCGCAAAAAAAATGAAAACATTATTTCAACCCGTGGGTCGTCTCGCGGTTCAGAACAATTACAATGCGGGTCGGTAACATTTCAAATCAAGATTCAACACTTTTTAAAAACCAAGGAGCTTGTTGTGTTGCATTGTGTTGTGAATTCCATCCTGTCAGCAGAGGCAGACATAAGGCTACCAGCCACGCACACATTTAGAGTGTGGAGCTGGGAACTGTCTCTTACTGTATTCATGTGGTGCTTAGGTTCCCTCTCCACATATGAGAATATTACCAAGTTTACTTTCCCTGGATAGTCTAGCTCATGAAAAAATGGCTGACGTAGGCCTAGAAATAAAAAGAAAGGCTATGATAAGGTAATAGGCTACAACCATCACCGTGGAAACAGGCGCTGCGCGAGTAAAATCCCCAGTTTGGAAGGACAACAACGTGGTAGATGGATATACAGCCGGCACAAAGAACAAGCAGCCTATTTGTTTTTGATTATTCCGTTAATTATCAGTTAATTAGACAATACGCAGACCAGACACAGGCCATATAAAGTGTAAACGGGAGCGGCTGGTTTGAGCAGACTACTAAAGAATATTTTTCAATTCTGGGAATGGTTTATTTAAATTTGAATTAGGCCTAAACTATTTGATTATCTAAACGATATTGAATGTATCGTTTTGTCAGCTATAGGCTTAATTATGTAAGATGGCTATTTTTATTGTTTTAATTTATTTTATTTAACCTATATTTAACTAGACAAGTCAGTTAAGAACAAGTACTTATTTACAATGATGGACTACCAAAAGGCAAAAGATCTCCTGCGGGGCTGGGGCTGGGATTAAAAACACAAATGTAGGACAAAACACATCACAACAAGAGAGACACCACAACACTACATAAAAAGAGACCTAAGACAACATAGCATGGAAGCAACACATGACAACACAGCATGGTAGCAATGCAACACGACAACAACATGGTAGCAACACAACATGGCAGCAGCACAACACGGTAGAAGCACAAAACAGGGTACAAACATTATTAGGCACAGACAACAGCACAAAAGGCAAGAAGGTACAGACAACAACAAATGTCAGTAAGAGTGTCCATGATTGAGTCTTTGAATGAAGAAGGCTATTTTTCATGGCATTGTTTCCTTTCATAATTAATGCAGGGAAGGGGAATAGTAATAATAGCCTAATAATAATAATACTATTAATAGTAATAATAGCCTAACAATAATACTATTAATAGTAATAACAGTAATAATAATGACAATAATAATAACAGTAATAATAACAGTAATAATAACCTTATAATAATAATAGTAGCAATAATAATAGTAATAATAATAACAGTAATAATAATAGTACTAATAATAACAATAAAAATAATAATAGTAATAATAAATGCAATAATAACCAAATAATAATAATAGTAATAACAGTCTAATAGCAACCACAATAATAATAACAGTAATAATAGCAATAATAGTAATAATACTACTACTACATAATAATAGTAATAATACTACATAATAATAATAATAATAATAGGAGCAATAGTAATAATAATACATAATAATAATAATAGTAAAAATCGTAATAATACATAATAATAATAGTAATAATAATAATAGTAATAATAATACATAATAAGAATAGTAATAATAATAATACATAATAATAATAATATATGATAATAATAGCAATAATAATACTTAATAATAGTAGTAATAATAATAACAATAATAATAATATTAATAGTACTAACAGCCTAATAACAATAGTAATAATAACAGTAATAATAACCTAATAATAATAATAGTAATAGTAATAGCAGCCTAATAATAACAATAATAATAATAATAGTAATAATAATACATAATAATAATACAAATAACAACAATAATAGTAATAGTAAGTAATAATAGTAATAATAATAATAATAATACAAAATAATAATAACAATAACAATAGTAATAATAATACATTATAATAATAACAATAATAATAATAAAAGTAATAATAATAGTAATAATAATACATAATAATAATAGTAATAATAATACATAATAATAGTAGTAATAATAATAATAACAATGATAATAATATTAATAGTACTAACAGCCTAATAATAATACTAATAATAATAGTAATAATAACCTAATAATAATAATAGTAATAGCAGCCAAATAATAATACATAATAATAACAATAACAATAGTAATAATAATACATAATAGTAATAATAATACATAATATTAATAGTAATAATAGTCATAATAATAATAGTAATAATAATACATAATATTAATAGTAATAATAGCCTAATAATAATAATAATGGTAACAATAATAGTAATAATAATAGTCATAATAATACAAGTAATAATAATACATATTAGTAATAACAGCATAATAATAATAGCCTTATATTAATAATAGTAATAGTAATAATAATAATACTAGTAGTAATAGTAATAATAATAATAGTAATAATAATAACAATAATAATAACATAAATAATAATATAAATAATAATAATAATAGTAATAATAATAATAGTAATACTAATAGTAGCAATACTCATAATAATAATAACAGTAATAATACAACTACTAATAATAGTAATACTAGTAATAATAATAACAATAATAATAATAATAGTAATAATAAAAAAACAATAACACTACTACTAATAATACTAGTAGCAATAGTAATAATAATAATAGTAGTAGTAATAGTAATAATAGCAATAATAATAATATTAATAATAATAGTAAAAGTAATAATACTAATAATAATAATAATAGCAATAATAATAATACTACTACTACTAATAATAGTAATAATAATAATAGCAATAATAATACTACTACTAATAATAATATTATTAATAATAATAGTAATAATAATAATACTAATATAGTAATAGGAAAAATAATAATATTAATAATAGTAATAGTAATAATAATAATAGTAATAATAGTAATAATAACCTAATAATAATAGTAATAAAGCCTAATATTCTGGAGTCCTAAACACAATTAATTAATAATTTATGTTATATGGCTACTAACGTATCTGCTTTCAGAACAATTTTACGTGCGTAGATCAGGTTGGTGGGGTTGTGGACAGAAATCTGTCCTGATGTCGGGTATTGGGTGGGCCTGGAATTGATGTGGCCGACGTAGGGCGGGTGCGGTGCCAAAAAACAGATCTGTGTAGGACTCTAGTGTGTATTGCGTCCACCTACCCTATGATGGGGTGGCTGAAGCCCAGTTTGGCGGTAGTATCCTGGATCTCTTTCTCCAGCCAGGCCTGGGGCCGGATCAGGTACTTGACCAACTGAGACACCCACCACACGGACGGGTCTCCATGGAGCCGGTGGAGGCGCTGGGCCAGGTCCTCTGGGATAGCCAGGGGCAGGTAGGGGGGGCGGGGGTGGAGACTATCAACGATGGGTAACTCTACCACCTGGATGTCTCTGTCGTTAGCCTCACCTGGGGGGGAAAGAGGTAGAGAGGGAGAGGGGGGGTTATAAAGGGTGTAAGGGAAGGTAGAGAGGGAGAGGGAAAGAGACAGCAGGAGAGAGTGAGAGACACAGAGAGAGAGAGAGAGAGAGAGAGAGAGAGAGAGAGAGAGAGAGAGAGAGAGGGGGGGGAGGAGAAGACAGACAGAGAGAGAGAGGGGGGGGGTGGGGAGACAGAGAGATAGCGAGAGGGTTGGGGGAGACAGAGAGAGAGAGAGAGGGGGGAGGAGAAGACAGACAGAGAGAGAGAGAGGGGGGGTGGGGAGACAGAGAGAGAGAGGGGGGGGGGGAGACAGAGAGAGAGAGGGGGGGTGGGGAGACAGAGAGAGAGCGAGAGGGTTGGGGGAGACAGAGAGAGAGAGAGAGAGGGGGGGATGGGGAGACAGAGAGTGAGAGGGGTGTGGGGGAGTCAGAGAGAGAGGGATGGGAAGACGGAGAGAGAGGGGGTTGGGGAAGACAGAGAGAGAGAGGGGGGGGTGGGGGAGACGGAGAGAGAGAGAGAGAGAGAGAGCAGAACACAGGGAGAAGAAGTGTTCCACTTCACCACAATGTTTTGATTTACAATATTAACATCATTAAAATAATAATAATCAATATTTTCAATGGGACAACATTAATAACAATAATCAAGGGTAAAAATACATTGAAAAATAACAATAAGCATAGAGGACATTTGCAGGTTGATTGGTCTGTCAGACACTGTCCCTCATCTTATGGCAGGCAGTAATGTAGTGTGCTGCCAACACACAGCTCTCTGCGTCCTCCCCCAACAGGACGGGTAGCCTATCCTCATCAGAGAGGTCTTTGAAACCTTGAATAAGGGTTACATTTTTTTTAAACATTTTGTCAGGAAATGCAGCTCTGTCTCGGCTTCTGCTGTGGTTCTATCCATCTCTCCTCTCCCAGTTCAGTTGGCATGGAAACGTATGTTTACATTGCCAAAGCAAGTGAAATAGATAATAAACAATAAAAATTAACAGTAAACATTTCACTCATAAAAGTTCCAAAATAATAAACACATTTCAAATGTCATATGTGGAAATAGTTAAAGTACAAAAGGGAAAATAAATAAACATAAATATAGGTTGTATTTACTATGAAGTTTGTTCTTCACTGGTTTCTCTTTTCTTCTGGCAACAGGTCACAAATCTTGCTGTTGTGAGCCAGCAGCATACCACCCTGCATCCCACTGGTGGGTTGCTTCTGAAGTTAAGCAGGATTGGTCCTGGTCAGTCCCTGGATGGGAGACCAGATGCTACTGGAAGTGGTGTTGGAGGGCCAGTAGGAGGCACCCTTTCCCCTGGTCTATAAATAATATTCTAATACCCCAGGGTAGTGATTGGGGACATTCCCCTGTGAATGGTGCTGTCTTTCAGATGACATGTTAAACAGGTGTCCTGACTCTCTGTGGTCACCAAAGATCCCATGGCACTTGTTGTAAGAGTAGGGATGTAAAGCCCAGTGTCCAGACTAAATTCCCAATCTGGCCTGCATGGCACCTAATCCTCCACAGTTTACAATTAGCTCACTGATCCCTCTCCCCTGTAACTATTCCCCAGGTTGTTGCTGTAAATGAGAATGTGTTTTCAATCAAGTTACCTGGTAAAATGGCACACTGTGGTATTTCACCCAATAGATATGGGAGTTTATCTAAATTGAGTCTGTTATTGAATTCTTTGCGGGTCTGTGTAATCTGAGGGACATATGTCTCTCTAATATGGTTATACATTTGGTAAGTGGTTAGGAAATGCAGCTCAGTTTCCACCTCATTTTGTGGGCATTGTGCACACTGAGTCTGTACATAGTAAAAGCTTTCCTTAAGTTTGGGTCAGTCACAGTGGTCAGGTATTCTGCCACTGTCTACTCTCTGTTCAGGGCCAAATGGCATTCTAGTTTGCTCAGTTTTTTTTCTTCATGTTTTTCTAATTTATCAAGTAATTATATTTTTGTTTTCTCATGATTTGATTGGGTCTAATTGTGTTGCTGTCCTGGGGCTCTGTGGGGTCTGCTTGTATTTGTGAACAGAGCCCCAGGACCAGCTTGCTTATTGGGACTGTTCTCCAGGTTCATCTCTCTGCAGGTTATGGCTTTTTTATGGAAGGTTTAGGAATCACTCCATTTCAGGTGGTTGTAGAATTTAACGTCTCTTTTCTGGATTTTTATAATTAGCGGGTATCGGCCTAATTTGGCTCTGCATGCATTATTCGGTGTTTTACGTTGTACACAGAGGACATTTTTGCAGAATTCTGCATGCAGAGTCTCAATTTGGTGTTTGTCCCATTTTGTGAATTCTTGGTTGGTGAGCGAACCCCAGACCTCACAACCATAAAAGGCAATGGGTTCTATACTGATTCAAGTATTTTTAGCCAGATCTTAATTGGTATGTCAAATGTTATGTTGCTTTTGATGCCATAGAAGGCCCTTCTTACCTTGTCTCTCATACCTCTCTGATCGTTCACAGCTTTGTGGAAGTTACCTGTTGCGCTGATGTTTAGGCCAAGGTATGAATAGTTTGTGTGCTCTAGGGCAATGTTTACTAGATGGAATTTGTATTTCTTGTTCCGGCAACTGGACCTTTTTTGGAGGACCATTATTTCTGTCTTACTGAGATTTACTGTCAAGGTCCAGGTCTGACAGAATCTGTGCAGAAGATCTAGGTGCTGCTGTAGGCCCTCCTTGGATGGGGACAGACGCACCAGCTCATCAGCAAACAGTAAACATTTGACTTCAGATTCTAGTAGGGTGAGGCCGGGTGCTGCAGACTGTTTTAGTGACCTTGCCAATTCGTTGATATATATGTTGAAGAGGGTGGGGCTTAAGCTGCATCCCTGTCTCACCCCACGGCACTGTGGAAAGAAATAGGTGTTTTTTGCCCATTTTAACTGCACACTTGTTGTTTGTGTTGATTGGATTTTATAATGTCGTATGTTTTCCCTCAACACCACTTTCCATCAATTTCTAAAGCAGACCCTCACGCCAAATTGCGTCCCGTGTGGCTCAGTTGGTAGAGCATGGTGTTTGCAACGCCAGGGTTGTGGATTCGATTGCCACGGGGGGCCAGTACGGAAAAGAAAAATGTATGAAATGTATGCATTCACTACTGTAAGTCGCTCTGGATAAGAGTGTCTGCTAAATGACAAAAAATGTAAAGAAAAGCTTTTTTGAAATCAACAAAGCATGAGTAGACATTGCCTTTGTTTTGGTTTGTTTATTTGTCAGTTAGTGTGTGCAGGGTGAACACATGGTCTGTCGTGCGGTAATTTGGTAAAAAGTTAATTTGATGTTTGCTCTGTACATGTTTTCACTGAGGAAATGTACAAGTTTTCTGTTAATGTCAATGCAGAGGATTTTCTCAAGGTTGCTGTTGACGCATATCCCACGGTAGTTACTGGGGTCAAATTTGTTTCCACTTTTGTGGATTGGGGTGATCAGTCTTTAGTTCCAAATATTGTGGAAGATGCCAGAGCTAAGGATGATGTTAAAGAGTTTAAGTGTAGCTAATTGGAATTTGTGGTCTGTATATTTTATCATTTCATTTAGGATACCATCAACACTACAGGCTTTTTTGGGTTGGAGGGTTTGTATTTTGTCCTGAAGTTCATTCAATGTAATTGGAGAATCCAGTGGGTTCTGTTAGTCTTTAATAGTTGATTCTAAGATTTATATTTGATCACGTATATGTTTTTGCTGTTTGTTCTTTGTTATAGGGCCAAAAAGATTGGAGAAGTGGTTTATCCATACATCTCCGTATTAGATAGATAACTCTTCGTGTTGTTTGTTTAGTGTTTTCCAATTTTCTGAGAAGTGGTCAGAGGCTATGGATTCTTCAATTACATTGAGCTGATTTCTGACGTATTTCTGCATTATTTTAGTGATTCACCATCGTGAAAGCATAGTCTCAGGTTTTCTGGGTCTTTATGTTTTTGTTTATATAGGTTTCTGAATTTCTTTCTCAGGTTCTTGCATTCTTCATCAAATCATTTGTCATTGTTTTAAATGTTCTTGGGTTTTCTGCTTGAATACTTTTGCTTTGATAGGGATGCTGGGAGGTCAAATATACTGTTTAGGTTTTCTACTGCCAAGTTTACACCTTCACTATTACATTGAAACGTTTCGTCCAGGAAGTAGTCTAAAAGGGATTACATTTTTTGTTGCCTAATCTGTTTTTTGGTAGGTTTCTGTCTCTCCTCTCCACTGCTCTAGACTACCACTGCTGCTGGCTGGTTCTGCCTGTATCCCCTAGGACAGTGGTTCCCAACCTTTTTCGGTTAGTGTACCACCATCTGAATTTTGCTTTGCCAGTAAAGTACCCCCTCATGTGCATTTTACCAATAGGCCTATGATCTCATGAGTCTTCTAAAGTACCCCCTGTGGATAGGCCAAGTACCCCCAGGGGTCCTAGTACCCCTGGTTGGGAACAAATGCCCTCGGACACCCTGTTTTCCAGTTCTTATTATTTAAACACCACACCACGTTCAAACATACAGTATCTGGAATAACTAGTTTCAGTCTTTATCCATTTAACCATTCTTAAACCAGACAGATAAATACATCTGTTCTCATTACTAACAAGTAAGCCCGGTCGAGAAGCTTCAAAGGATACTGAACAATACAATTACAAACAATCCAAGTAGATATAGTTACAGTGGAAACAATGAAAGTTCCAATACAGCCATGGGCGTTGGGTGTACAAGTACAACAGCTGAAAGCAGATAGATAACACAGTCACACCTGCAGCGCTGCTAGTGGTGGAAATCACTATGACTAAGCCTGTTCCCAGGTGTTAATGACTCTTCTATATCCTGAAGAGCCCTTCTATATCCTAAAGAGTAAATGGCTAGTTAAAGACTGATTGTACTCCTTGACCCTCCTTCTCTGAGCAGGAGTGCTGATGACACATTCTGACAGAGTGTCCAAGAACAGGCCCCAAGAACAGTTTTACTTCACATTTATCAAGTCAATGAAATATGAATGAATTACTTTTACAATGGGACATCCCCACGGAGGGAAGAAAGAGCGAGAGGGTTATAGAGAGAGAAGAGAGGGATGGAGAGAAGACAAGAGAATGTCTGCTTTCTTTTTCATAAAAAAGAACAAATGAAAAGAAGAAATGTCACTTTGAATGAACTGGAATATTTCACCAAACAAAACCATTAAAGACAGTCAAAGCTCTAATCACCATTTTAATCACCATTTTGTGTCACGCCCTGATCTGTGTCACCTGTCCTTATGCTTGTCTTTACCCCTCTGAAGGTGTTGCCCATCTTCCACATTATCCCCTGGGTACTTAAACCTGTGTTTTCTGTCTGTCTGTGCCAGTTCATTTTGTTCAACAAACCTACCAGCATTTTTCCTGTTGCTCCTGTCTTATGCTGTCCCCAGTCCACCTGGCCGTGCTGCTGCTCCAGTTTCAACTGTTCTGCCTGTGGCTATGGAACCCTGACCTGTTCACCGGACGTGCTACCTGTCCCAGATCTGCTGTTTCAACTCTCTAGAGACAGCAGGAGTAGTAGAGATACTCTCAATGATCGGCTATGAAAAGCCAACTGACATTTACTCTTGAGGTGCTGACTTGTTGCACCCTCGACAACTACTGCGATTATTATTATTTGACCATGCTGGTCATTTACGAACATTTGAACATCTTGGCTATGTTCTGTTATAACCTCCACCCGGCACAGCCAGAAGAGGACTGGCCACCCCTCATAGCCTGGTTCCTCTCTAGGTTTCTTCCTAGGTTTTGGTCTTTCTAGGGAGTTTTTCCTAGCCACCGTGCTCCTACACCTGCATTGCTTGCTGTTTGGGGTTTTAGGCTGGGTTTCTGTACATCACTTTGAGATATCAGCTGATGTATGAAGGGCTATATAAATACATTTGATTTGATTTGATTTGTCTATAATTCCTGTTTTCTAGTTTTCCCGGTTTTGACCTTTATGCCTGCCCTGACCTTTAGTCTGCCTGCCGTCCTGTACCTTTGCCCCACTACTCTGGATTTACCGACCTCTGCCTGACCTGACCCTGAGCCTGCCCGCCATCCTGTACCTTGGCCTGCCCGTATTCAATTTAATAAACTTTTGTTACTTCGACACTGTCTGCACCTGGGTCTTACCTTCAAACCTGATAATTTTCCAATTTAAAACAAAAGATAAATAATTCATTCATCAACAAAATTACATTTACAGAGAAACTAAGAAACAAATAAAGAGGGCATGTGAATATCAGAGTGTGCAGAATTTAAATCATGCCTTGGAATAAATATTAAAAGTTTTTTTAAATGATTATTTAGTAAATTCCCCAGCCTGGATGACATATCCCTGCTGTCAGATTTCCACATTGCGACTGGTGGGCCTCTCTCACTCTCTCAAGCGTAAAAGAGAGCAGAGGCAGACTCAAAGCAGTACAATACTCATCATCAATCTCCCTGTACCATAAATGATGAACCAGATGTATAATGTCATTCTGTTACTTGGTACCCTGTGCTCTGTGTGAAGTATGTTACCATGGACACGACCCCCTCATCAAAGCTCACGGTCTACTCACCTGACCAGTGTCCGGTGGTGACCCCGGTGCGGTCGGTGCACGTCTGACTAACTGGGAGGAAGACAGTCTCCCAGCCGCCCATGGCGTAGCGCCAGTTCTGGGACTCCAGGATGAGGGTACGCTGGGTGCCGTATGCGATCATGAAGCAGTAGACCACGTGGTGCAGCTGGCAGCCGTAGCCACAGCCTTTGTTGATGTTACACACCAGCTTCCTGGCCTTGGAGCAGTCCTGGGGGTTCTGGAGGAGAGAGGGGAGGAGAAGGGGAGAGACGAGGTACAGTTGTTACAACACAGGGAGACCTGAGGTGCCTTGTTACCTAATGTTATGGTGAAGATGAAAGAGTCGAGGCACTGTCACACATTTCAGAGCCAAAAGTGTATTTCAGAGTGCCGGATCTTTTATTATAGAGACCATAGAGAGACAGACGGACAGACAGACACATTGTCCCAGAAATAAGGATTTGAGCCCATTGACTACAACTTAATACTTCAAACCAGTGTGTCTGTTTTTTCTGTTCTGTTACTCTAGTCCGTCAGTCCTGCAGGAGGGGAGGGAGTCAGGGAGGGTCTGAAGACAGAATCCATTAACGTGATGTTCTTAACTCATCTCCTGATCCTACTAATCAGGTTTACAACATGTTAACTAAGATCTAGGATTACAGCTCTGAGACTGTAGGGGCTGGGGGGTGTGTGTCTGTCATCATTGTATATGCACTACTACAAAAGTTTTAGAACACCTACTCATTCAAGCATTCCAGGTGAAACTTGTTGACAGAATGCCAAGAGTGTGCTATTTTGAAGTGTGTGGCTATTTTGAAGAATCTAAAATCTAAAATATACTTTTTTGGTTATATGTGTTATTTCATAGTTTTGATGTCTTCACTACTATTCTACAATGTAGAAAATAGTAAAAATTAAGAAAAACCCTGGAATGAGTAGGTGTGTCCAAACTTTGGACTGGTACTGTATGTATCCATACGCCTTTGCTTTGACAGTCCAAATTGAGCTCAGGAGCATCCAATTTCCTTTCATCATCCTTCAGATGTCACTACAACTTGATTGGAGCCCACCTGTTGCCAATTCAAATGTTTGGACATGATTTAGAAAGAAACACACCTGTCTATATAAGGTCCCAGTTGACAGTGCATGTCAGAGCAAACTATACCATGAAGTCAAAGGAACTGTTCTTAGATCTCAGAGATAGAACTGTGATGAGGCATATATCTGGGGAAGGGTATAAAACTATTTCTAGAGTGTTGAAAGTTTCCAAGAGCACAGTGGTCTTCAAAAAAGATGGAACTAACCAGACTACTCCTAGAGCAGGCCGTCCAATCAAACTGAGCAACCTTGGTCAGGGAGATGACCATGAACCCAATGACCACTCTGACAGAACTACAGACTCCCTTGGCTGTCTCTACAGTACTTCCCAAATCTCGGCTTTATGGTAGGGTGGCCAGATGGAAGCCACTCCTGAGAAAAAGGCACATGGCAGCACGCCTGGAGATTTCAAAAAGAAACGTGAAAGACTCTGAGAGCATAAGGCAAATGATTCTGTGGTCTGATGAGACAAAAATATAACTCTTTGGCCTGAATGCAAAGCGCTATGTCTGGAGAAAACCAGGCACAGCTCATCACCCGTCTAACACCATCCCAACTGTGAAGCATGGTGGTGGCAGCATCATGCTACGGGGATGCTTTTCAGCAGCAGGGACTGGAATACAGTTACTTGGTCAATCAGGAACATTCTCTGCCTTTGTGTTTTAAGTTATTGCTGCTGAAAGGTGAATTCCTCTCCCAGTCTCTGGTGTAAAGCAGACTGAAGCACGTTTTCCTCTAGGATTTTGCCTGTGCTTAGCTCCATCCTGTTTCATTTCATCCTGAAAAACTCCCCAGTATTTGCCGATGTCAAGCATACCCATACCACGATACAGCTATCACCATTCTTGAAAATAAGGAGGCAGTTACTCAGTGATGTGTTGTGTTGGATTTGACCTAAACATACAGTAATGCTTTGCACTTAGGCACAAAAGTATATTCCTTCGTTGTGTTTTTTGCAGTATTACTTTAGTTCCTTGTTGCATACAAGATGCATGTTTAGGAATATTCTGTATATTTGTATTCTTCTTTTCAACTTGATTTGATTTTGTGTGTGTTTGTGACTGGAGGAGGGTGGGGTGGAGGGGGGGTATGGAAAGGTCAACCATCAGTCACTGGCAGCTGATAGGAGATGTATGGTGGGGACTGGGGATCTGGGAGAGAAAGAAAAATAGAGGGAGCGATTGTGTGTGTGTATAGAGTATATAAGGGGTAGAGCAGCAGAGGGATCGCCCCCTTCCATTGACTGGTGATGGATAGCTGAGGTAAGAACAGAGAGACAGGCAATATCACTGCTCCTCCATCACACACAGCCAATATGCTATCAGACCAACACACACACACACACACACACACACACACACACACACACACACACACACACACACACACACACACACACACACACACACACACACACACACACACACACACACACACACACATCAAGTGAATCACTAGCTAGTTAACATTAATAGCACAGAGGGATTCATTATTTCTCATTAACAACCTCTACTTTGCTCTCAGCATTCCTCATCAATTAGGGCCCTGTGTTTTGGGATATCATGTCACATGACCTAGATTTTAACCTTTATTTGAAGCCTTTTCCAGAAATGACAATTACACCTCAAATAAAAGCATTTGTCTGAGGATGGTGCTGGATCATCTGACATAAAAAGAAAAGGGGACAGTTTGATGATCGTGCAAAACGTATCATTAACTAGCCTAGCCACATGCACACACACTCCTTTTCACGCACACACACACATACTCCCATGCACGCACACAGACACACACACCACACACACACACACACACACACCACACACACACACACACACACCACACACACACACACACACACACACACACACTCCCATGTACACACACACACTCCCATTCACGCACACATTACACACACACACACCACACACACACACACACACACACACACACACACACACACACACACACACACACACACACACACACACACACACTGTACACTCCCACACAGACATACACATGTACACTCCCATGCACACACACACTCCCATTCACGCACACATACACACACACACACACACACACACACACACACATACACACATACACTCCCATGCACACACACACACTCCCATTCATGCACACACACGCACGCACGCAAGCACGCACACACACACACACACACACACACACACACACCCATTCATGCACACATATACACACACACACACACACACACACACACACACACACACACACACACCACACACACACACACACACACACACACACACACACACACACTACCATGCACACACACACACACACACTCCCATTCACGCATACATACACACACACACAGACACACACACACACACACACACACACACACACACACACACACACACACGCACACATGCACACACACAACACGTGCATTTTCTATGATATAACACAGTTTGAGTTGGCACTCTTGTGTTATATACGGAAAAGATAGTTGCATAACCTAGCTAGCTCAGCTCCTTCACAAGACACAAAGCAGGTTCAAAGGTTCTCAATATGGTTACACTGGTGAGTGATATGTTGTCATGAAGCCTGGCAACAACAACATAATGACAAGTGTGTCAGGAGGGAGAGAAACATCTTGCAGATATTAACCTAACTCACAGGGAAGCGACAATCACATCCCACCATAAGCTGTCTGAATCCTGTTACACACCGACAGAGGGGAGATTAGTGTGTTACTGAGAGGGGTATATGTGTACCAGTGACAGAGAGGAGCTCTGGTCCTGTATGGCTCAGTTGGTAGAGCATGGTGCTTGCAAAGCCAGAACTAGGGGTTCGATTCCCAGGGCCACCAAAAAGTAAAAATGTATGCACGCATGACCGTAAGTTGCTTTGGATAAAAGCGTCTGCTAAATGGCATTTCCTCTACCTGCATCTCCATACTGGCCTACTCAGCACACATACTACATACTACAGACCATCATTACTGTGACAGAAGTTGATTCATTGATCAGCTAAAGTTAAGAAAACACAAGTGTGAGAATATAGACCAACCAAAATGCACACATGGAACATGTGGGATATCTCCACATGGATCCTAACCAGCCTCTGGTGTTGGCTAAAAGGCTTCCATGTGTTGAACTGTGTTGTAGACACTACTGTTGGTATGGTGCTGTGTGTTGTAGACATAACTGTTGCTATGGTACTAGGTGTTGAACTGTGTTGTAGACATAACTGTTGGTATGGTACTAGGTGTTGAACTGTGTTGTAGACATAACTGTTGGTGTTGAACTGTGTTGTAGACATACAGTAACTTTACCTGGAGGTATGTGATCCTATTCTGTACCATGTCAGACAGATCCTTGGCCTCCTTCTCTCTCCAGTCTCCTGCTCCATCAGCCTGGCTCAGGTAGTGCAGGTCAGTCATGATCGACCTGGGGTCACACACACAGACACACACAGTACATTAACACAGGGTTAGAGGTCACAACATTATAAGGCTTCCAAGGTGCATTATGTAACATATGTTATCCATGTGTGTTCTGGTGCGGCCTCAACTGGTACGACCCAGAAAAACTTGCCCCAAACCGAGTGAGATGGAGGACATTCATCAAGGGCCTATGCTCCTTATAGAAGTCTAAGGCTTAAGTGTGTGTGTGTGTGTGTACAGTACCTCTGCTGGTGTCCCAACTCCTGCAGCAGTGTGTCGATGTGTTTCTGCAGGTCTCCCTGCTCCATGTGACCCAGCTTCTTGACCTCACTGCGGACAAAGTACCAGATCTCCTTCACCCCGTTCTCTATCTTCCTCCGCAGCTCCTCCTGGTTCCTACCTGGCCCTGGGAATAACAAAATAAACACGGTCACTCACAGGAGGGAAATGTATGTTTTTTTCAAACATCTTTATGATTAAATGGAATGAATTTCGGGAAAAAACAAGATAATGCACACACACACTCAGCTGAGATTTTCTGTAGCCCCTTAGACACAGATCCTGGATCAGCTAAACACACAGGACCTCACACCACACACAGTCAGCTGATCTCTTGAGCAAGGCACTTAACCTCAGACCTGCTCCAGGGGCGCTGCTCTGCCGCTGAGCTTGTGCTGTTTACAGACTCTTGGGTGACTCAGTGAAAAGAAACATATCCATTTCGATGGACAATAAAGTTTGCCCTTAGAGACAGATCCAGGATTAACATACCCTCACCCTTAAGCCTTAAAAGGGAAAGTGCAAACTGTCCTTAGATCAGTCTCTGACCTGGGCCCACTTCTTCCTACTTCATTACACATCATGGAAATGGTGTCACAGACAAATAAGTGTCACAGCGGTTAAGTTAAGGACATTCTAGTACTACAAGGTCAGAGTCATATTACTAATATAGAACTGACCTGCTATTGTTTCTACAGGACAAGTAGCCTAAAGTAGCCTTTAAAGCATTGTTATATTGTTTATACGGGACAAGTAGCCTAAAGTAGCCTTTAAAGCATTGTTATATTGTTTATACGGGACAAGTAGCCTAAAGTAGCCTTTAAAGCATTGTTATATTGTTTATACGGGACAAGTAGCCTAAAGTTGCCTTTAAAGCATTGTTATATTGTTTATATGGGACAAGTAGCCTAAAGTAGCCTTTAAAGCATTGTTATATTGTTTATACGGGACAAGTAACCTAAAGTAGCCTTTAAGGCATTGTTATATTGTTTATACGGGACAAGTAACCTAAAGTAGCCTTTAAGGCATTGTTATATTGTTTATACGGGACAAGTAGCGTCAGGTAGCCTTAAATCAATGTTATATTGTTTATACGGGACAAGTAGCCTAAAGTAGCCTTTAAAGCATTGTTACATTGTTTCTACGGGACAAGTAGCCTAAATTAGCCTTTAAAGCATTGTTATATTGTTTATACGGGACAAGTAGCCTCAGGTAGACTTTAAAGCATTGTTATATTGTTTATACGGAACAAGTAGCCTAAAGTAGGCTTTAAAGCATTGTTATATTGTTTATATGGGACAAGTAGCCTAAAGTAGCCTTTAAAGCATTGTTATGTTGTTTATATGGGACAAGTAGCCTAAAGTAGGCTTTAAAGCATTGTTATATTGTTTATAAGGGACAAGTAGCCTAAAGTAGCCTTTAAAGCATTGTTATATTGTTTATATGGGACAAGTAGCCTAAAGTAGGCTTTAAAGCATTGTTATGTTGTTTATATGGGACAAGTAGCCTAAAGTAGGCTTTAAAGCATTGTTATATTGTTTATAAAGGACAAGTAGCCTAAAGTAGCCTTTAAAGCATTGTTATATTGTTTATAAGGGACAAGTAGCCTCAGGTAGCCTTTAAAGCATTGTTATATTGTTTATAAGGGACAAGTAGCCTCAGGTAGCCTTTAAAGCATTGTTATATTGTTTATAAGGGACAAGTAGCCTCAGGTAGCCTTTAAAGCATTGTTATATTGTTTATAAGGGACAAGTAGCCTCAGGTAGTCTTTAAAGCATTGTTATAGTACCACTTAATACCATCGATCACCACAGGTGTTCGGCGAGCAGGTGTCTACATTATTTTGGTCATGTAGTGGACATAGTTCAACACCTGATTGCGGGTAAGCCCATCCTATATCTGTGCCTATGGGCAACTCCACTTAAGCTTTAACCCAATATGTGTGTGTGTGTGTGTGTGTGTCTGTGTGTGTGTGTGTGTGTGTGTGTGTGTGTGTGTGTGTGTGTGTGTGTGTGTGTGTGTGTGTGTGTGTGTGTGTGTGTGTGTGTGTGTGTGTGTGTGTGTGTGTGTGTGTGTCTCACCGTCTCCAGGCAGGCTACGATAGGAGTTGATCTGTTCTTTAGCTCTGATCAGCTGTTCCTCCAGGGTCCGCAGTCTCCCTGCGCTCACCACCTGGCCCCCGTCAGACTGACCATCTGGTAACCTACAGTATATGGAGAGAGGAGGGGTCAGAGGTCAGTCTCCCTGCGCTCACCACCTGGCCCCCGTCAGACTGACCATCTGGTAACCTACAGTATATGGAGAGAGGAGGGGTCAGAGGTCAGTCTCCCTGCGCTCACCACCTGGCCCCCGTCAGACTGACCATCTGGTAACCTACAGTATATGGAGAGAGGAGGGGTCAGAGGTCAGTCTCCCTGCGCTCACCACCTGGCCCCCGTCAGACTGACCATCTGGTAACCTACAGTATATGGAGAGAGGAGGGGTCAGAGGTCAGTCTCCCTGCGCTCACCACCTGGCCCCCGTCAGACTGACCATCTGGTAACCTACAGTATATGGAGAGAGGAGAGGTCAGAGGTCAGTCTCCCTGCGCTCACCACCTGGCCCCCGTCAGACTGACCATCTGGTAACCTACAGTATATGGAGAGAGGAGAGGTCAGAGGTCAGTCTCCCTGCGCTCACCACCTGGCCCCCGTCAGACTGACCATCTGGTAACCTACAGTATATGGAGAGAGGAGGGGTCAGAGGTCAGTCTCCCTGCGCTCACCACCTGGCCCCCGTCAGACTGACCATCTGGTACCCTACAGTATATGGAGAGAGGAGGGGTCAGAGGTCAGTCTCCCTGCGCTCACCACCTGGCCCCCGTCAGACTGACCATCTGGTAACCTACAGTATATGGAGAGAGGAGAGGTCAGAGGTCAGTCTCCCTGCGCTCACCACCTGGCCCCCGTCAGACTGACCATCTGGTAACCTACAGTATATGGAGAGAGGAGAGGTCAGAGGTCAGTCTCCCTGCGCTCACCACCTGGCCCCCGTCAGACTGACCATCTGGTAACCTACAGTATATGGAGAGAGGAGAGGTCAGAGGTCAGTCTCCCTGCGCTCACCACCTGGCCCCCATCAGACTGACCATCTGGTAACCTACAGTATATGGAGAGAGGAGGGGTCAGAGGTCAGTCTCCCTGCGCTCACCACCTGGCCCCCGTCAGACTGACCATCTGGTAACCTACAGTATATGGAGAGAGGAGGGGTCAGAGGTCAGTCTCCCTGCGCTCACCACCTGGCCCCCGTCAGACTGACCATCTGGTAACCTACAGTATATGGAGAGAGGAGAGGTCAGAGGTCACTCTCCCTGCGCTCACCACCTGGCCCCCGTCAGACTGACCCTCTGGTAACCTACAAGAGAGGTGGAGAGGAGAGGTCAGAGGTTAAAGGTCACTCTGCCTGTACTCACCTGGCTCTCAGGGAACCTAGAGACAGGGGAGAGGAAATGAGGAGGGGTCAGTCTGGAATACAGCTAACATCAGTGAGAGGGCCTGGAGCAGGGAGGAGTTTTTTTACACTAGGTGTTCAGCCATGTGTGCGTGTGTGTGTACAGTGTGTGTGTACAGTATAGGTGTGTGTGTGTGTGTGTGTGTGTGTGTGTGTGTGTGTGTGTGTGTGTGTGCGTGTGTGTGTGTGTGTGTGTGTACAGTATAGGTGTGTGTGTCTGTGTGTACGTACAGTATATGTGTGTCTGTGTGTGTGTGTGTGTGTGTGTGTGTGTGTGTGTGTGTGTGTGTGTGTGTACAGTATAGGTGTGTGTGTGTGTGTGTGTGTGTGTGTGTGTGTGTGTGTGTGTGTGTGTGTGTGCGTGTGTGTGTGTTTATAATGATCAGTGGTGTGTGTGAGTGTGTGTGTTTATAATGATCAGTGGTGTGTGTGTGTGTGTTTATAATGATCAGTGGTGTGTGTGTGTGTGTGTGTGTGTGTGTGTGTGTTTATAATGATCAGTGGTGTGTGTGTGTGTGTGTTTATAATGATCAGTGGTGTGTGTGTGTGTGTGTTTATAATGATCAGTGGTGTGTGTGTGTGTGTGTGTGTGTGTTTATAATGATCAGTGGTGTGTGTGAGTGTGTGTGTTTATAATGATCAGTGGTGTGTGTGTGTGTGTGTGTGTGTGTGTGTTTATAACGATCAGTGGTGTGTGTGAGTGTGTGTGCTTATAATGATCAGTGGTGTGTGTGTGTGTGTGTGTGTTTATAATGATCAGTGGTGTGTGTGTGTGTTTATAATGATCAGTGGTGTGTGTGTGTGTGTGTGTGTGTGTGTGTGTGTGTGTGTGTGTGTGTGTGTGTGTGTGTGTGTGTGTGTGTGTGTGTGTGTGTGTGTGTGTGTGTGTGTGTGTGTTTATAATGATCAGGGGTAAGGCGTGAGAACAGCCAATGACCGCAAGGCAATTCATTCAGTGGCAGTAGCTATTCATCACCCTATGTCCTGCCCAGAAGAAAGTTAGAGCCACATGGGGTAAGGTTCCCCAGGCAGCTCCTCCTCACTAACAAGTAGAAGAGAGAGAAGTAGAGCGGGTCAGTTAAACAAGGGTGTGTTGAAGAGCCTTCTGTACACCATGTAGAGGACAAGGCCTTCTGAATATCACTACCTCATATAGTGTATGACCTGAAAACATATCAACTGAGTAGGATGAGAGTAACTATGAGAGTAACCATGGTGATTGATGTTCCCCACCTGTGTCTCCATGGATGCAGCATTGACAGCAGTCTTATCTCAGAAGCCTAGCTGAGAATAAATATCTGTCTATAGCAGGCAACTGTGACATGAAATTATGCGTGGCGTTCTGTAATGGCAAACAGCGGGCTTCCCTGTGTGTGTGTGTGTGTGTGTGTGTGTGTGTGTGTGTGTGTGTGTGTGTGTGTGTGTGTGTGTGGTGTGTGTGTGTGTGTGTGTGTGTGTGTGTGTGTGTGTGTGTGTGTGTGTGTGTGTGTGTGTGTGTGTGCACGCGTGTGCATGCGTGTGTTTGTGACTGTGTCTGTGTGCGGTTGGTCACATCACAATGCCTGACTCATCAGGAATGCACAGCCACAGTATAGAGATGAAACAGGAGGAGGAAAGAAACTGAAATGTCAAATATTTATGTCATTCATGGCTGGTCAAGGATGAAATGAGGTGAAAGTCAGAGAGGAGGAGAGAAGAGGAGGACAGAAGAGGAGGAGAGGAAAGGCTGGGGTTTAGATGAGCAGCCAGCTACTGTATGTCAAAAGGGTTGGGACAAGCCATTCACAGGACAAGCCACCCACAGGACAAGCCATCCACAGGACAAGCCACCCACAGGACAAGCCACCCACAGGACAAGTCACCCACAGGACAAGTCACCCACAGGACAAGCCATCCACAGGACAAGCCACCCACAGGACAAGCCATCCACAGGACAAGCCACCCACAGGACAAGCCATCCACAGGACAAGTCATCCACAGGACAAGCCACCCACAGGACAAGCCACCCACAGGACAAGCCACCCACAGGACAAGCCATCCACAGGACAAGCCACCCACAGGACAAGCCATCCACAGGACAATGAGTAGTTGTGGGATGGATGGTAAGCTGGGATGGATGGTAAGCTGGAAGAGAGGCTGAGATGGGGAGGAGGGAGGACAGAGAGGCTGAGATGGAGAGAAGGGAGGACAGAGAGGCTGAGATAGAGAAGAGGGAAGACAGAGAGACTGAGATGGAGAAGAGGGAGGACAGAGAGACTGAGATGGAGCGAAGGGAGGACAGAGACACTGAGATGGAGAAGAGGGAGGACAGAGAGGCTGAGATGGAGAGAAGGGAGGACAGAGAGACTGAGATGGAGAGAAGGGAGGACAGAGAGGATGAGTAGAAATACAAGCCACCCTGATGCATGATGCTGGGAATAAAGTATCTCTGGCTGCAACCCAGTGCCAGTAATCAGGGAAAACACAACAACACAGCCCTGGGGTGCAGAGTATCTTGGAGCAAAACAGGTGAGTCTCACCCACACACACAGTGACCAGGGGTTATAAATTAAATCATTTAATGAATGGTTGAGAGGAGGAAGAGGAAGGAATCCCAGCAACTTTAAGAGGTTTGCTGGGCAGTTTCACCACTGCAGTTACAGTGGCTGAATGGAAACTGTAAAGGAAATAGGCAGACTCTGTGCAATGGCTGGTATGGTCTGAATGACCCCATAATGCTCCATTATGGGGTCATTCAGATACACAATGGCGTGTGTGGGTTATGTAGGTTGAGTTGTGGGATATGTAGGTTGAGTGGTGGGATAGGTAGGTTGAGTGGTGGGATATGTAGGTTGAGTGGTGGCATATGCAGGTTGAGTGGTGGGATATGCAGGTTGAGTGGTGGGATATGCAGGTTGAGTGGTGGGATATGCAGGTTGAGTGGTGGGATAGGTAGGTTGAGTGGTGGGATATGTAGGTTGAGTGGTGGGATATGCAGGTTGAGTGGTGGGATAGGTAGGTTGAGTGGTGGGATATGTAGGTTGAGTGGTGGGATATGTAGGTTGAGTGGTGGAATATGTAGGTTGAGTGGTGGGATATGCAGGTTGAGTGGTGGGATATGTAGGTTGAGTGGTGGGATAGGTAGGTTGAGTGGTGGGATATGTAGGTTGAGTGGTGGCATATGCAGGTTGAGTGGTGGGATATGCAGGTTGAGTGGTGGGATATGCAGGTTGAGTGGTGGGATAGGTAGGTTGAGTGGTGGGATATGTAGGTTGAGTGGTGGGATATGCAGGTTGAGTGGTGGGATAGGTAGGTTGAGTGGTGGGATATGTAGGTTGAGTGGTGGGATATGTAGGTTGAGTGGTGGAATATGTAGGTTGAGTGGTGGGATATGCAGGTTGAGTGGTGGGATATGTAGGTTGAGTGGTGGGATAGGTAGGTTGAGTGGTGGGATATGTAGGTTGAGTGGTGGCATATGCAGGTTGAGTGGTGGGATATGCAGGTTGAGTGGTGGGATATGCAGGTTGAGTGGTGGGATATGCAGGTTGAGTGGTGGGATAGGTAGGTTGAGTGGTGGGATATGTAGGTTGAGTGGTGGGATATGTAGGTTGAGTGGTGGAATATGTAGGTTGAGTGGTGGGATATGTAGGCTGAGTGTACAGTACCATTCAAAAGTTTGGACACAACTACTCATTCCAGGGTTTTTATTTATTTTTACTTATTTCTACATTGTAGAATAAAAGTGAAGACATCAAAACTATTAAATAACACATATGGAATCATGTAGTAAGCAAAAAAAGTGTTAAACAAATCAAAATATATTTTATATTTGAGATTCTTCAAAGTAGCCACCCTTTGCCTTGATGACAGCTTTGCTCAATCTTGACATTCTCTCAACCAGCTTCATGAGGTAGTCACCTGGAATGCATTTTCAGGCGACACTAATGGACTTAACATCTAATACATTCATTTTACTGTCACCATAGCTACAGCAATATGTTTGCTAATGTGTCTGGCTTTAGATATGTTCCTCCGATGTAGTCATGCCACTGCCACGAAATATAAAATACACTCAAAACCCTGCTCAGATGAAGGACAGATAAAAGGTCCCTGAAAAATGATCGAAGTGAAGTCTGCGACTCTGACATGCTCCCAGTCCCAACAGTGATTTACATCATGTGTGTGTCTAAATAAATCACTGTCAGGAGTATATCAGAGGCAATATTCCAGGCTACAGTCATACACTGCAGCACACACACACACACACACACACACACTGAGCAGAGTGTTTGTTTTATAAATTCTTCTGTGCCTTCCTGAGTAGAATAGTGAGCTACAGGGATAATAAGGTTTGCTGGCTGTGGCAGATGAATAAGGAATGTCAACACCTCTGCTAATCATCTGTAGGAGACCTTCTTGACCAGCCTCCACTTTTCCCCCCATTTCTCTTTCTCGTCCTCCATTTACCTCATTCCTCCATCGCTACACACAAAGGAATTCTCATTCTCTCTCTCCATCTTTCCTTCTTTTCCTTCACTCCTCCATTTACACCCTCCCTCCCGCCATTGCTATTCACACAAAGGCAGTCTGACAGGCAGGCAGACAGCCACTCTGGAGTGAGATAGCTACCATAACGACCAGTCAGTTATCTTTTATTTCTTATTCCAACCTGGTTAAAAGATTCCTGGTAGAAAACATCACCTGTTTCACTACTCTAGAATAATTTTTTCTAATATTTATTGGGAACCTGGTTACTAGTTTTAAATAGGGTCAAGTTGGGGTACCAAAACAACATACTTCAGCTCCAACAGATAAGCCTATAGCACGATCCACAGACAATGAGAACCAGGCAGCCACGACAGTACAGTACAGTACAGTACAGTACAGTACAGTACAGTACAGTACAACACCAACTACATAGAGCCATGACTGCATGGAACTCTATTCCACATCAGGTAAGTGATGCAAGCAGTAGAATCAGATTTAAAAAAACTGATAGAAATACACATTTTGGAACAGCAGGGACTGTGAACAGATACACACATGGAACAGACACACACTTACGTACCCACACCCTAGCACACGCACTCTACACACACGTACATTGTAATATTGTTGTATGGTGGTATTATACATTTTGTATTGTAGATATGTAGTGGTGTAATAATGTTACATGATGTACTGTTTTCTCTTTTGTTTTATATGTAATGTAAGTGTCTTAATGTGTTCGGACCCTAGGAAGAGTAGCTGCTGCCTTGGCAACAGCTAATGGGGATCCATAATCAATACAAATACAAACTGCCACCCGTCCTCAGACCCTGACCGACTATCACTTATGGCATTACAGTGAACACACACTGAGGCTTGGTCACCTGCTGGTAAACACACACACACCGCTGTCTTGGTCAAACAGGATTCTACATCTCCTCTCCTGTCTCTGCATGGTCCTGTCATCACAGTGTTTATCCACATTCCTCGTCTCTCTAGGGGTCCTACTAGGGCAGCCAGTTGTCTCATTACTGCACTGCTGCAGTCTCAGGCTATGTACCAAATCGCATCCCTTTATAGTGCATTACTTTGACCAAAGCCCTATAGGGATCTGTTAAGAACTTTGTGACAACTGCTGATGTAATATAAAATAAACAGTTGCCTCAGTCATTCTTAAATGGAAGACGTTTGGAACCACCAAGACTCTTCCTAGAGCTGGCTGCCCGGCCAAACTGAGCAATCGGGGGAGAAGGGCCTTGGTCAGGGAGGTGACCAAGAACCCGATGGTCACTCTGACAGAGCTCTAGAGTTCCTCTGTGGAGATGGGAGAAACTTCCAGAAGGACAACCATCTCCAGCACTCCACGTATCAGGCCTTTATGATAGATTGGCCAGACGAAGCCACTCCTTAGTAAAAGGCACGAGAGCCTGCTTTGGAGTTTGCCAAAAGGCACCTAAAGACTCTCAGACCATGAGAACCAAGATTCTCTGGTCTGATGAAACCAAGATTGAACTCTTTGCCTGAATGCCAAGCGTCACGTCTGGAGGAAACCTGGCACCATCCCAAAGGGGAAGCATGGTGGTGGCAGCATCATGCAGCGAGGATGTTTTTCAGTGGCAGGGACTGGGAGACTAGTCAGGATGGAGGGAAAGATGAATGGAGCAAAGCACAGAGAGATCCTGCTCCAGAGCGCTCAGCACCTCGGACTGGGGGCGAAGATTCACCTTCCAACAGGACAATGACCCTAAGCACACAGCCAAGACAACGCAGGAGTGGCTTTGGGACAAGTCTCTGAATGTCTTTGAGTGGCACAGCCAGAGTTCGGACGTGAACCCGATCGAACATCTCTGGAAAGACCTGAAAATATCTGTGCAGTGACGCTTCACATCCAACCTGACAGAGCTTGAGAGAATATGCAGAGAAGAATGGGAGACACTTCCCAAATACAGGTGTGCCAAGCTTGTAGCCTCATACGCAAGATTTGAGGCTGTAATCGCTGCCAAAGGTGATTCAACAAAGTACTGAGTAAAGGGTCTGAATTCTTATGCCAATGTGATATTTACGTTTTTGCGAAACATTCTAAAAACCAGTTTTTACTTCGTCATTATGGGGTATTGTGTGTAGATTGATGAGAGAAAAAAATTGTAGAATAAGGCTGTAACATAACAAAATGTGGAAATAGTTAAGGTGTCTGAATACTTTCCGAATGCATTGCATGAATAGTGTGTAAATAGTTGTTTCATCGTGTCTTTCCTATATATAACTCTTATTTTATTTGTATTTGTTATTTTGAATTTTATGTAATATCTC
This sequence comes from Salmo salar, assembly GCF_965601325.2. Classification (NCBI taxonomy): domain Eukaryota; kingdom Metazoa; phylum Chordata; class Actinopteri; order Salmoniformes; family Salmonidae; genus Salmo; species Salmo salar. The sequence continues at coordinate 37,879,297 of NC_138299.1, forward strand.
ATGCTGTTCTTGTCCATAACTGTTCTTTACCTTGTCATATATTAGTAAGTTTTACGTGGACCCCAGGAAGAGTAACTGCTGCATGTGCAGTAACTAATGGGTATCCTAATAAACTAAACTTCAGACAGCAAGGGTAATTGCTGTTTAAAGGGCCACTACTACTACTACTGCTACTGCTGCTGCTACTACTACTACTACTACTACTGCTGCTGCTGTTGCTGTTGCTGCTGCAACTACTACTATTTCCGGTTTGGAGCGAGCAGTCGCACCACGCTTCGCTCCACAGGTAATATTACACTTCACTACATTACAACGGCTTGATTTGTTTGATCTGAGCAATTCTTCTTAGCTAGCTACATAGCCGTCTTTGTATCAAAGATAATTGTGTAGTTTAGAGTAATTGAGTAATTATCGAGGCTAGCTATCTTCGTCCTCCTAACGTAGTCAACACTGCTAGCTGCTAGCTAGCTAGTCATCACTGCTGCTAGCTAGCCAACTTCTACCGACTAGCAGCACTGCAGAAACTATTACATTACAACGTAACGACTTGATTAGTGTGGTGTTAGTGTTAGTTACCCAGCTACATAGTTGTCTTTGCTGTCTCTGTATCTAAGATAATTGTGTAGTTTGAGTTTGAGTATTATCGAGGTGAGCTAGCCAGCCGCGAGCTAGCCAGCCGCGACGCGGCGCCTGACTTAGTCAACACACCTAGTCATCATTAACCCACTGCCAGCTAGCCAACCGTTACCGACTAGCAGCGCTGTAGATACTAATACTTTACAACGGAACGATTTGACTAGTGCAGTGTTACCTAGCTAGCTACTTAGTTGTCTTTGTCATAGCTTGATAATTGTTAGCTTGCCAGCCATCGAGGTTAGCTAGCCAGCTATTTCCGTCCCCCGCGACGCCATTTTTCCTAACCCAGCCAACTATTACCGACGAGCAGCATTGTAGAAACTAAATACATTACAAGGAACGTCTTGATTAGTGTTATGTTAGCTAGCTAGCTACAAAGTTGCTTTGTATCATGACAAGGTGTAGTACTGAAACTATCGAGGTTACCTAGCCAGCTACACGTTCATAGTCAACAACGCAGCCACTGCTAGCTAGCCTACTCCACCAGCCAGCAGTACTGTATCATTTTAGTCAATAAGATTTTTGCAACGTAAGCTTAACTTCCTGAACATTCGAGACGTGTAGTCCACTTGTCATTCCAATCTCCTTTGCATTAGCGTAGCCTCTTCTGTAGCTTGTCTACTATGTGTCTGTCTATCCCTGTTCTCTCTCCTCTGCACAGGCCATACAAACGCTCCACACCGCGTGGCCGCTGCCACTCTAACCTGGTGGTCCCAGCGCGCACGACCCACGTGGAGTTCCAGGTCTCCGGCAGCCTCTGGAACTGCCGGTCTGCGGCCAACAAGGCTGAGTTCATCTCAGCCTATGCTACCCTCCAGTCCCTAGACTTCCTGGCGCTGACGGAAACATGGATTACCACAGATAACACTGCTACTCCTACTGCTCTCTCCTCGTCTGACTACGTGTTCTCGCATACCCCTAGAGCATCGAGCCAGCGGGGTGGTGGCACTGGAATCCTCATCTCTCCCAAGTGGACATTCTCTCTTTCTCCCCTGACCCATCTGTCTATCTCCTCATTTGAATTCCATGCTGTCACAGTTACCAGCCCTTTCAAGCTTAACATCCTTATCATTTATCGCCCTCCAGGTTCCCTTGGAGAGTTCATCAATGAGCTTGACGCCTTGATAAGTTCCTTTCCTGAGGATGGCTCACCTCTCACAGTTCTGGGTGACTTTAACCTCCCCACGTCTACCTTCGACTCATTCCTCTCTGCCTCCTTCTTTCCACTCCTCTCCTCTTTCGACCTCACCCTCTCACCTTCCCCCCCTACTCACAAGGCAGGCAATACGCTTGACCTCATCTTTACTAGATGCTGTTCTTCCACTAATCTCATTGCAACTCCCCTCCAAGTCTCCGACCACTACCTTGTATCCTTTTCCCTCTCGCTCTCATCCAACACTTCTCACTCTGCCCCTACTCGGATGGTATTGCGCCGTCCCAACCTTCGCTCTCTCTCTCCCGCTACTCTCTCCTCTTCCATCCTATCATCTCTTCCCTCTGCTCAAACCTTCTCCAACCTATCTCCTGATTCTGCCTCCTCAACCCTCCTCTCCTCCCTCTCTGCATCCTTTGATTTCCTCTGTCCCCTATCCTCCAGGCCGGCTCGGTCCTCCCCTCCTGCTCCGTGGCTCGACGACTCACTGCGAGCTCACAGAACAGGGCTCCGGGCAGCCGAGCGGAAATGGAGGAAAACTCGCCTCCCTGCGGACCTGGCATCCTTTCATTCCCTCCTCTCTACATTTTCCTCTTCTGTCTCTGCTGCTAAAGCCACTTTCTACCACTCTAAACTCCAAGCATCTGCCTCTAACCCTAGGAAGCTCTTTGATACCTTCTCCTCCCTCCTGAATCCTCCTCCCCCTCCCCCCCCCCCTCCTCCCTCTCTGCGGATGACTTCGTCAACCATTTTGAAAAGAAGGTTGACGACATCCGATCCTCGTTTGCTAAGTCAAACGACACTGCTGGTCCTGCTCACACTGCCCTACCCTGTGCTTTGACCTCTTTCTCCCCTCTCTCTCCAGATGAAATCTCGCGTCTTGTGACGGCCGGCCGCCCAACAACCTGCCCACTTGACCCTATCCCCTCCTCTCTTCTCCAGACCATTTCCGGAGACCTTCTCCCCTACCTCACCTCGCTCATCAACTCATCCTTGACCGCTGGCTACGTCCCTTCCGTCTTCAAGAGAGTTGCACCCCTTCTGAAAAAACCTACACTCGATCCCTCCGATGTCAACAACTACAGACCAGTATCCCTTCTTTCCTTTCTCTCCAAAACTCTTGAACGTGCCGTCCTTGGCCAGCTCTCTTGCTATCTCTCTCAGAATGACCTTCTTGATCCTAATCAGTCAGGTTTCAAGACTGGGCATTCAACTGAGACTGCTCTTCTCTGTGTCACGGAGGCTCTCCGCACTGCTAAAGCTAACACTCTCTCCTATGCTCTCATCCTTCTAGACCTATCTGCTGCCTTTGATACCGTGAACCATCAGATCCTCCTCTCCACCCTCTCCGAGCTGGGCATCTCCGGCGCCGCCCCCGCTTGGATTACGTCCTACCTGACAGGTCGCTCCTACCAGGTGGCGTGGCGAGAATCTGTCTCCGCACCACGTGCTCTCACCACTGGTGTCCCCCAGGGCTCTGTTCTTGGCCCACTCCTATTCTCGCTATACACTAAGTCACTTGGCTCTGTCATATCCTCACATGGTCTCTCATATCATTGCTATGCAGATGACACACAATTAATCTTCTCCTTTCCCCCTTCTGACAACCAGGTGGCGAATCGCATCTCTGCATGTCTGGCAGACATATCAGTGTGGATGACGGATCACCACCTCAAGCTGAACCTCGGCAAGACGGAGCTGCTCTTCCTCCCGGGGAAGGACTGCCCGTTCCATGATCTCGCCATCACGGTTGACAACTCCCTTGTGTCCTCCTCCCAGAGTGCTAAGAGCCTTGGCGTGACCCTGGACAACACCCTGTCGTTTTCCACCAACACTACTGCTACTGCTACAACTACTACTACTACTATTATTACTACTACTACTGCTACTGCTACAGCTGCTGCTGCTGCTACTACTACTACTGCTACTGCTGCTGCTGCTACTACTATTGCTACTGCTACTACTACTACTACTGTTGCTGCTACTACTACTACTACTACTGCTACTACTCCTACGACTACTACTACTGCTACTGTTACCACTACTACTGCTGCTGCTACAACTACTACTAATGATGCTGCTACTACTACTGCTACTACTACTACTACTACTGCTACTGCTACAACTACTACTACTACTACTACCACTACTGCTGCTGCTGCTACTACGACTGCTACTACTACTTCTACTATTGCTACTGCTACTACTGCTATTGCTCCTGCTGCTGCTGCTGCTACTAGTGCTAGTGCTGCTGCTACTACTACTACTGCTGCTGCTGCTGCTGCTACTGCTACTGCTGCTCCTACTACTGCTACCGCTACTGCTACCATTATTGCTACAACTACTACTACTACTACTACTACTACTACTGCTGCTGCTGCTGCTACTACTACGACTGCTACTACTACTGCTATGACTACTGCTGCTGCTGCTACTGCTACTGCCACTGCTACTGCTACTACTACTGCTACTGCTACCGCTACAGCTGCTGCTGCTACTATTCATACTGCAACTCATGCTTCTACTACTCATACTGCTGCTGCTACTACTACTCATACTGCTACTGCTGCTAATGCTGCTACCACTACTACTACTACTGCTACTACTACTGCTGCTACTACTACTACTGCTACTACTCATACTGTTGCTGCTGCTGCTACTACTACTGCTGCTGCCACTGCTACTGCTACTACTACTACTGCTGCTACTACTCGTACTGCTCCTGCTGCTACTACTGCTGCTGCTGCTACTACTACTACTACCACTGCTACTACAACCACTACTACTAACGCTGCTGCTGCTCCTACTGCTACTTCTACTACTACTGCTGCTGCCACTACTACTGCTGCTGCTACTTCTACTACTGCTGCTGCCACTACTACTGCTACTACTGCTGCTGCTACTGCTACTACTACTGCTGCTGCTGCTACTACTACTACTACTGCTGCTGCCACTACTACTGCTGCTGCTGCTGCTGCTGCTACTACTACTACTGCTGCTGCCACTACTACTTCTACTGCTGCTGCTGCCACTACGACCACTGCTGCTGCTACTACTACTAATGCTACTGCTGCTGCTGCTGCTACTGCTACTACTACTACTGCTGATGCTACTACTACTACTACTGCTGCTGCTGTCACTACTACTGCTACTGCTACTGCCACTACTACTGCTCCTGCTGCTGCTGCTACTACTGCTAGTGCTGCTGCTGCTACTACTGCTAGTGCTAGTGTCACGTCCGTCGTAAAGATGGGACCAAGGCGCAGCGGGAATGTGTACACTCATCTTCCTTTACTTTGAAGAAAACCGTGAACACAAAACAAAATAACAAAACAACGACGAAGAAAACAGTCCTGTGAGACATACAGCTACACATGGAACAACTACCCACAAAAACCCATGAAAAAAACACCCCTACTAAATAGGACCTTCAATTAGAGGCAACGAGGAACAGCTGCCTCCAATTGAAGGTCAACCCAATAAACTAAACATAGAAATAGAAAGACTAGAATGAACATAGAAATATACTAACATAGAACATCGCCCAACAAACCCCGAAACACACAAAACAAACACCCCCTGCCACGTCCTGACCAAACTACAATAACAAATAACCTCTTTACTGTACCCCCACCCCCCCCCCCCCCCCCCCGGACGCACCTCAAAACAAAAAACACAAAAATAAACCCCAAAACAAAAATTAACCCAAACCAAAGGGAGGGAAGGGAGGGTGGCCACCGTCACCGACGGTTCTTGTGCTACACCCCCCCCCCTCCCCAATCCTCCTACTATGGAGGTGGCTCTGGCTCAGGCTCTGGCCTTAGTCCCCAACCTAACCTGTCCACCCCCGCTGAAGGCTCAGGGCTAAAGCGCGTCCCTGGAGACCTCGGGCTGAGGCGCATCGCTGGAGACCTC